>NC_080671.1:280177796-280550546 GCF_030247195.1 Topomyia yanbarensis
CGTGTAACTTCGAACTGTCGCTAATAGATTGTGTGTGTTTGTAGAAGTATGAGGAGGAAGACATGGCTGAACCGATATGGAAAAACTTTGTTTCAAACGAACGGTATAGCGCTCCCACAAGCTGCTGTTAATTTTTTTTTACTGATCGGACTTCCGCTTTCGGAGATACAGGTTGAAGAGTGCGATCCCACAGTAAATTTCCATATAAATAGGTACTGTAATCATTATTAAAATGGGTGCAACATTCTTTGTATTTGCGGGTCTAGATCACTAATGCCCAATGCCAAGTTCTTATGTTTATGTAACACCTATGTTTCCGCAAACGCTTACTGAATTTTACAAACTTGGTTTCAAATGTAGGATACAATACCAGAAATTTAAAAAATCGAATTTGTATTTTACATGCCAAATGCCAAAAGCGAAATACATATAGGTACCAAGCGTAATAAGAATGTAGCAGACTTTTTGAGTTATGGAATCATAGCTTGGATATATGAGAAAGGAACGATTGCACCACTAGGTTGATTAAAACAGGTTTTTCAAATTAGTTATAGCATATTGAACGGTTATTTCGTCATTCGAGCAATATTTGTTTAGAATCCTCCCTGTCCTTCATACAAGCGGCACTCTTCACCATGATGACCAGGCGGAGCCTCATACATCAGTAACCAGTTCCAATGGCTCGGCTTTTAGGTTCGACTTTGTGCTTTTTTTAGCTTATTTTCTACGGATCACGGACATACGATTGTTTCTTCCATCACGTGGAAATTCGAGAAGAGATTTTTTTTTTCAATAATTTCACAAGCAAGGTTTTGAAAAACTGCTTTCGATTTTACATTGGGAGAGCATTATTTTCGCAGTTGACGGCTTGACTCACAGTATATCTCAGACAGTATCTGAATATATCTGAAGAGAACGTCAATGCAACAGCAAAGTGTTCCAATCATCACTATACCTGTACTCATCTCAAGTATTGTCCGACAAGGCATTTTTGGTCTGCGATTTTGCTTTGATCTTGCATGATATTGCAAGATTACAACTTCGAATTTTTGGCAAAATAACGGGTGAGACAGAAGTAGCTGGACTAAACTAAAACCCAGGGCAGGTTTTCAAATAAGTTTTATATCTAGTAATTATTTAAAAAAAAGTAGGACAGGTCTATCTTTCTCAAGTGTACCTAAACTTCCTTTACTGCTTCCATCATGGTCTAGGCGACATTGAGATCTACTCTGCATATCCTTGAATTTAATTGTGCTGCTAAAGCAGCTTCCCATAATGCTTCGATTGGTTGAAGTTTTGGTACATTCTGCGGATTATCATCTTTTCGGCCACATTTCACACATTGAGAGTTCAACCAAGCAAAGGTATTAGTTTCAATAGGAGGCTTCAGCCGGATGGTAAACGAGGAGTACGCCTGCTTGGCAAAATATATCTGATGCACAATTTGAAAAATGGAATTTCGAATTACGGAAACAAGTTTTCTGACATGCATGGAGAGTGCTAATCATACACAGAAATTGAAACATGCTAAAGTGAGCTCAAATGCTGGTTTGTTATAGTTTCACAATCTATAAAAGTAGGCTTTGAGACACACGCATAAATCAAAGAGGGTCAGCTTCCTTCGTATGCCGCTATCATGACAAAAAATATGTAATTCGACGCCTTTATCCAAGTCAAAAATCAAATGTTGGAAAATACGTTTTATGGCTCACCAAGTCTTCCTCACCAAGGTTTCTGTAGACCCGGGACTACGACACACTTCGACATCTGATGAAAGGTCTAACTAATCAAATAAGACTCATTTATCGCAAAAAAATAATGTGTTTTCAAGTTATAACAAGCTGAGGTTTTATGATATAATGAATAATTGTTTGCTCGTTTGGCATTAACTCGTTAGTCAATTGATGAGTAATACTGTTAGAGCTGTCCCAAATGTTATTATGAGAATTTGTAGTACTGCCCGTTATGAGTACAAAACAATTTCTACCACAATATGACACAACCTTTTTAAAATCATCAAAACGCGATGTAATATGTAGCAAATTTACCGAACAATAGACGTATTTCTTGTCTATGCTGTCAACGACCAGATTGACAGCAAAAATATCGTAAGTTGTTATGTCAAATATAAGACCTGTGCACTATTCGCAAAAATGAATACACTAGGTAATTCACAAGGAGTGGTCATGCAATTTTTTTAAATGCAATGAAAACGGGGTTTGCTAAGTTTTCAACATAATAGCATCCTTCATGAAAATACAGTCCACAACAACTAGAAGCTATCGAAAACGTAGGATAATGCTCTCCTATTTGTGTTAATTAGGGGCATGGCTACTTTTTAAACCACACCCTTTGCGAAGAAACAATCATCCATTATGTGACTATGTTTTAATTGCCGCAAGGTTCTACTGTATCGATTTTGTTGGCTATTTTCGGCAAATTTAAGGCTAAGAGAAACGAAAGCATGGACATGATCGAAAGGAAATGTGAAGAAACCTTTGCCTTCTGCTAAGTAGGAGTTCGGCGTTGTACCCAACTCTACCGCATAATCATTGATAGAACATACCTCATCATCATGCTTTACCGCCGGCGTTTTAATATGATTATAACGCCAAACTCCTACTTAGCAAAAGGCAAAGGATTCTGCACATTTCCTTTCGATCATGTCCATATGAGCCTGCTTAGTCCTAGTTTTCCGTTCTGATTAACTCTAGAATACCTATCCGTCTTTCAATTTCATTGCTTTCGTTTCTCTTAGTCTCAAATTTGCCGAAAATAACCAACAAAATCATGCAATCATCCATTATGTTAGAGCTTCGGTTGACACAGCGATGGAAAGGTCAATTATGCTCCGTTTACTGACTTATTTTAGTCTTTCCAGCCTTTTGGTTTTCAGCTAGAGGTTAACTTGAGACCCCTATTTCTGCTGCCTTCCACGACGTGAGAGCAGGACTCCAGCGAAACGGCATCCAGGCTGATTTAGTCCAGAGAGAGATAATAGACGGTTATCTACCTCCTAATGGACCACAACCGAGAAAGTTTGTACTACTTGAATGGTATATGACACTAGATCCCAACTAACTTTTCCCAACTAAGTTTCCCAACTAACTTTTCAAATGCTTTTGGACAAAAAACTAACAACAAGTAATTTCGACATTTCTTTCGAAAGTTCAATTTAATTGAATGCTTGCTTGTGTTTTAAAACCCCAAAACAACATGTACGTAATTGTAAATGCCTTAGTCTGGCGGTTCAATGGCTAAAGACTTAGATGACCTTAGAAGTCATTCGGCGTATGCTCGAGCCCCAGCCAGAAGGAACTCTTAGTGATAAGTTGGGTCGCAATACTAACCCTGCAATCGCACTGTAAAATTATGTTAGTACCAAGGTATTGTTTTTGATAGTGAATTATTGAAACTCAACGATAAAGTTGTAATGGACTGTTCATGACACACAACTTGTTCTATGTAGTATGAAAATATTTAGATCAAAATACTATTCTACCGTATAACTAATCTTACTAATTTCAAAGATCTTTCTTGGTCGGTGTCCATACTTATTGATCGGTGTCCAACTGGACATACTGGCGCATAGTACCAGTGCATTACTTGCGGTATAAATCAGTTTCATTAACATTTTGTCTATATAATATGATAATAAGATGGTAATAATATATACCCTGATCAGGAGGTAAGAAATAGGAAAATCACTGGTTTCAATAGCTAGTCTGTTCTGTCGAGTCTCGACCTAGATGGACGCTTTGTGTTAGTAGAAGTAGTTCTTCAGCTCTAAACGTTGGGATTTCACTTAGATATCCGTTGAAATAACTGTTCAAGTTACGTACCGAAATTTGGCACTAGAATTTTTTTTACGATTTTGAATATAACCATATTTCGCATAGTTCAAAAAACCAAACCTCATATTCGTGGATTCAATACTTTTTGGTCTATCAACTATTACATGAAAGGAATCGTTATGTTAAAAAACGTGGTATTTTGAAAACCGTTCAAAAATTTGGGCAAAAAATACCCATGAAAAACAGGCAACGCGCTATAGGATTTTAGGAAAAATCCGCCCATGTGCCAGAGGTGAATAATCATTAGACTGATTTGAGCAAACTGATTGCTAGCATATATTCATAGCATAAAGTCATAAAGCTCAAAAGAAATCTCGAGTACTTTTTCAAATGGACGTAAGTCACAATGAGAGATTCTCTTTGAGGTCTTTCTCTTCTGTTCATTACTCGGCCATTTCAACATTTACTACTCTACTCTTTGCATAATATTGTAGTAAAAACCGTCGGCTTTCGATATGTACTGGAAAATTAGTACAAAGTGTTGTAATGACGTCGTAATAAACGAAAGAGAAAGTAAACAAAGAGAGGCTCTCAATGTTACTTACGTTCATTTGAAAAAGTACTCGAGAAATATAGTACGTAGTTTTCGAAACGAAATCATTCTTTTATCATGATTTATTATAAGGATGCAATAATTTGGTGCTTCTTGTAGCTAGTATGAGTAATTTAATTTTTTTATAAATTTATAGTATCAATTGGAAAGAAATCAGCAATCGAAGCTTTTTAGTAGATTTCTCCACAAACGAAGCTTTATATGTGAGTTCTAAAATACAAACAGGGCAACTATCAATGATGTAACGCAAAATTTTCATTTCATTTGCCCCCTCCCACTTATCAGGGTCATTGGTTATTTCCTTGGTAAATAAGTCATGAATAAGATGTCCAATATTTTTTTCTTCGGTAGAAATACATTTGGTATGTCTCAGGTTACTTTTTTCCACCAAATTTCACAAAATGTTGAAATTTGTCATTGTCCCTCCCTCAATACAAGTGTGACATGATTTATAAATAGCCCCTACACCAAGCTTTCGGGTAGTACTAATTTAGCACAAACCCTGTGCTTTTCTACTGCGCAGAACAAGCGACGATATAATGCGTGCGACGGGAAAATTGAAAAACGATGTTATGAAGTTTTCCAAATCAAGTTTTACTTGCTACCATTAGTTTCCTCGGATTCTTACGAATCCATTGGTATACTATACTTGGGTAGTTTTATGGGAAAAGCGAGAGAAAAAGCGGGTTGAAGAAATCATTCATTTCATTCGCGTGCACGCATACATTCATATGAGTATCGTATATGCGTATTATATTGATATCCTCAATTCTGCAGATAAGAAGAAAAAGAAGCCCGACGGGGGCCTTAAGGTACAGCTTCCATTATTGCCCGCTGTCAACCTAACTAAAAGAAATACATCGCAAAAATATTTGGCCTTCTCGGATTTGTTGGGCCCACAATTACTAAAACCAAGCTTTTTATGCAGCGCCTGTGGGCACTGAAAAATTCCAACAAACAACGTTTAGGATGGAACCAACCATTACCAGCAAGGATCCAGCAGGAGTGGAAGGGATTTCACAATACCATCGACCTACTTCGTCAAGTTCGAGTGCCTCGATTTGTCGCACGCACTGATGTGCCTATTATCCAGCTGCATTTCTTCGCAGATGCTTCAGAAAAGGCGTATGGGGCATGCTGCTATGTTCGTGCGGAGAATTCGTCAGGAGTTTCAGTACAGTTACTTGCAACCAAATCCAAGGTTGCACCGTTGTCGATCACAAACTCTATCGCCAGACTAGAACTTTGTGTAGCTCGTCTTTCGGTTCAACAATACAAGAAAGTCACCGGAGCATTAAAAGGGCCTTTCACTGCTGTTTTCTGGACGGATTCCACTACAGTCCTGCACTGGTTAAATTCATCCCCTAGTCGATGGAAACCTTTCGTGGCCAACCGCGTATCCCAGATCCAGCAAGCTACCGAAATAAGAAACTGGAGACATGTTCCAGATAATGACAACCCAGCGGATCATATTTCCCGTGGTTTAACGCCAGTCGAGATTCTCAACTCATTACTTTGGTGGTATGGACCGCCGTGGCTGTCGTCGTTTCCACATACGTGGCCTAGTACTCCGTCATATATTGAATCTGTTGAAGCAGCAAAGGAAGGCCGTAAAGTCCCTGTCGTTGCCGTGACAATAATCGAAACCAACTTCTGCGAACTATTGTTCTCCCGTTACTCCAACTATACGCGGTTAAAACGAATCGTTGCATGTTGTTTACGCTTTATTAATAAACTACGTGATCGAGCCACTGCACGCTGCCTAACGTGAAGAGTACATCAAGAAGAAGATACGGGGTGTTCGATTGCAATGTTGACTTCCGAAGAACTACAACAAGCAGAAGTCACACTTTGCCGCCTAGCACAACGTGAAAGCTTCCCTGAAGAACTAGCCTATGTTGCGGAAGGAGAACGCGTCTGCAAGGCCTCAACATTGAAATTTCTCAGCCCAATTATTGATCACAACGGAGTTCTACGTGTCGGCGGAAGGCTGCGCAATGCAAACATTTCAGATTCCGCCAAGCATGCTATCCTGCTTTCGTCCAAGTATCCACTTTCTGCATTATTAGCCAACCAATACCACAAAGCACTTCTTCGGTTAATGTTAACTACGCTACGTCAGAAGTTCTGGATATTGGGTGGTCGTAACCTAGTCAGAAAAACCTACCACAAATGCATCACTTGCATCAATTGCTAAACTTGGTAAACAAATGCATCACTTGCTAAACCAATTCTGGTCCAGCAGAGCATCGCCAACTTACCAGCTTCCAGAGTCTCGCCTACCCGGCCCTTTTCCGTTTGTGGGATGGATTATTGCGGACCATTGTATGTAAAATCCGTTGTTCGAAAGCAAGGCCCGCGAAAGGTTTACGTAGCCATCTTTATTTGTTTCGCTACACGAGCTGTCCATATTGGGCTCGTTAGTGACTTGTCGACAGTTGCATTTCTCTCAGCACTGCGTCGGTTAGTTTCACGGCGGGAAAAAATCGTCGAACTTAATTCGGAAAACAAAACAGCTTTTAAGGATGCGTCACATGAGCTGCATCGGATCTACAGAATGCTGAAAATTGACCAAACTGACCGGAACCAGATTTTTAGTTGGTGTGCCAATAACGAAATACGTTGGCGTTTTATTCCACGCAGAGCGCCTCATTTTGGCGGGCTGTGGGAGGCCACAGTAAAGTCTGCCAAAACCCACCTTCTGAAGAAAATGGCAAACGTTACGCTTCTCTACGAAGATATGCTCACCCTCCTAGCACAAGTTGAAATGTGTCTAAACTCTCGGCCGCTGATACAATTGCCATCAGATCCCGCGGATGCTGAAGTTTTAACACCAGGTCACTTCCTTATTGGATCCAGTTTACAATCTGTCCCCGAGCCCTGTTACAAAAACACACCAGATAACCGCTTATCACATTGGCAACAAACCCAAAAACACTTTCAACGAATTTGGTCGCGATGGTATCCGGAGTATATTCAACAACTTCAGACAAGAGCCTCCAAGGGATGCAACCCACCAGTCGACATTCAGTCAGGAAGAGTTGTTAATCTGAACGATGAAAACTTGCCACCTTTACAGTGGCCGCTTGCCAAAATCGTCACGATTCACCCAGGAGATTACACGCGTCGTAACGCTCAAAACGCAATCTGCAGAAAACGTCGTTCGTCCCGTCTGATACACCGGTTCTCCAACTTCAAAAGGACAACTAAAGGGCGAACACGAAATTATTGCGACACATTCAACAGGCCATAACTTTTTTACCATTGGGTAAAAATCAACCAAATTTTGCATACTTTCTCATTGATGTGTATTGTTTACATGTCGTAAACAATGTCGTGTTTCGAAGTCGTGTTTTTCGATTCAACGAAAATGGAGGTGAACCAACGCGAGTCGAGAAAACAAATTCTTTCCAAACACCTGGAATTTCCTGACTTGTCGTACCGGCAGTTGGGAAAAATGTTGAACATTCACCATTCAACCGTCTCCAGAGTGCTGAAGCGGTTCCAGGAGCGGTTGACGTTGGACCACGGCAAAGGAGCTGGAAGAAAACCGGGACCGGAGAACAAAAAGACGGAGGGAAAGGTGAAGCGGATTATTAAAGCAAATCCCAACGTCTCAACCCGTGATTTGGCTAAAAAGATCGGCATGTCGCAGAGCTACGTCCAGAATGCAAAGGAGAGAGCTGGACTACATGCGTACAAGGTACAGAACTTCCCAAACCGCGATGAGCGGCAACAATCGACGGCTAAAACTCGGGCACGGAATCTCTACGAGAAGATGCTGACAAAATATGGCTGCTGTGTGATGGTCGTCGAAACGTATATAAAAGCCGATTTTAAGCAAATTCCTGGGTTGGAGTTTTTCACCGGCAAGAGCAAGTTTTATGTGGACGTCAAATTTAAGAAGAAGAAAATTTCGAAGTTCGCCTCCAAATATCTCATTTGGCAGGCCATCTGCTCTTGCGGACTGAGGAGTGAGCCTTTCGTGACAAAGGGCACAGTAAATGGCGAGATCTACAAATCTGAGTGCCTCGAGAAGCGCCTTTTGCCGTTCTTGCAGCAGCACGACGAAGCTCCGCTATTTTGGCTAAATTTGGCATCATGCCACTATTCTAAAAGTGTCCTGGAGTGGTATGAGGCCAATTCTGTCCATTTTGTTCCAAAAGACATATATATTTATATATATATATATATATATATATATATATATATATATATATATATATATATATATATATATATATATATATATATATATATATATATATATATATATATATATATATATATATATATATATATATATATATATATATATATATATATATATATATATATATATATATATATATATATATATATATATATATATATATATATATATATATATATTCCAAAATTCAAAATGCTGCCATTTCAAAAGTTCTGAATGGATTTCGATCAACAATAGCTTTGTTGGTAGCTGTAAGCATCTTCTTTCAGACAAAAAAAAATTCAAACTAAACAGACGTTAGTTATCAGAGTTCTGATCAATTAACCTAATTGAAGAAAATCTTCAGCATCAACTCTTTTTAGTATTACTACAGACACGACAAAAGCTTCGGAAACTCTATTGAAAATAAATGTCTTTTTATAGACTACGATGCTCTGGATATAAATAAAAGGTCAAAGTAGTTTTATGATCATATTTTAACATAACCTAAAAATATTTAATTTAGTGATAGTTATACCAGGCCCCTGCTAGACGGCTATTTTTATTCCTAGCCAACATCTGCCTTTGTTAAAATCAAAACAACCCAATGCAATAGCATGGACGACATGGGCCTAGAAGCAGCTAGGCTCATCATAAGTTGACTACTGTCGAAGTCTGTATATCTACATGGCGGATGACAGGAATGACACCCCCCCCCCTGAGTTATACATTAAACAAAAACACGTACTTGAAGAGTTAGAAAGAGACAGCAATTTTTGCACCTCACCTCATTACGATCAAAGGCGTTTGACAGTTCAACTCTATAGTTCTTAGTGTTTCACTTGTGATACCGTTTGAGTTTGTTGCCTGCATATTTCTTGGGATGTGCATTCAAGAAGTAAAAGTAAATTGTATTTATTCAGTAGTTTATGCCTAACACACCGGAGCAGAATAAATTCAATGAGAAATATGGCAGCTTCACCAAGACAGTGTCAGAATGATCCAAATCATGGGATACTGGCCGACAGTGTTTCAAGCAAAAATATAAGTCATTCTAGAATGCACTTACGTATATCTAAAATGAAAATAACGGTACGCAAATATCTGCATTTTTTCAGATAGTCAGGCTGAGCTCAACGCATTAAGCGCTCCTACATGTCGTTCAAAACTAGTACACTCCCATTCTTGCACTCCGACAATTGGTGGCGAAAAACCATGTTAATTTATACTGGGTTCCAGGACATAGGGGACCGCGGGGCAAGTCCGACATCTTAAGCACAATAATTTTTCTAAAACTCCACTAAACTCTTAAAATTGTATATTCTTTGCATAATCCTTGTTTAGGTGGTTCTTAACAAAATATAATTTTTTCAGCGTTTCAAAAAATTGAATTCATTAAAAATTATTGGTTGCCAAAAAATGGAGAAAAATGACATTTTAAAAACGCTGCGGGTAAGACCGACACCCCAAAGGGGCAACACCAACCCCCTTCTGAACTTTCTTTTTGTCCAATTTTTTCCATTGAAAATGTATTGTGTATGTGTGATAAAGTGCAATTATGTGTATATGAGTACGTGTGATGCAAACGAATGCTTTCTGTAGTTTCATCGCGTAGCAAGAGGAAGAACATTCGAATGTGTGGTGTTATGAATAAATAATGTTTAACGCATGGTTTATATTATGGTACGGGTTTTCTCAAGTAATTCTTTCGAGCTTTATTGCCACTTGTATAGCCATTATAACGAAGAAGAGCTGTTCTGCAAGCAGATTATATACGCTGTTACTAGGACTCATTCACTTAAAAGTGACGCACGCTTCGTAGTAAGCTATCCGGTTCGTGTTGTGATTTTTCGGAACACTGTTGATCAATAATCCGACGGTCAATGAAAATTTTTCATCAATATCATTTCAAAATCTCATATTAGATTATACTTTTCATTTCTTTTTGTAATATAACTATGAATCACGTTCAATTTAATTCTTATTTTTTAGTCGGTTTGAGATAATACTGATAAAACAAAAAAAAAACTACTAGGTCGCCTAGAAGTTATAGGAAGAGGAGGAACATTTCCTCTCCTAAAGTTCCTTGTAAAGGCCAGAAGGTATCCTTTGACGGGGCTCCGGGGATGTGACTGTCTATTGGAAGTGTTGCAACCAAACCGAAGCAAGTAGCTCCTGGTCTCGGAGGACTAAGCTCAGAGAAGGAGTTCCCAGCACTTCCAGAAACATAAAAAATCCCAAGTGTTCCTTTGTTTCAGTTCGAGAATATTCACAGCACTGGAATTATCAAACTCTCGGACATAGTGGACTAGATAATAAAAAACTTTCAATATAACTGATCCTATTAAAAGTCTTATGTTAGCTTTTCTCCCTACAGTAAGAACATTTTTGAAGCAGTTGACTGCTAAATGGCCCCTCCTTTCAGCGATTGTATCCTTCGATGGCTAACTCATCGAACGAGGTCACGGATTTGATCATTGTTTTACAGTGGAATTGTAGAAATATCATCCCGAAAATCGATTCCTTCAAAATTTTAATAAATAGTTTGAGTTGCGATGCATTTGCATTATGTGAAACTTGGTTAACTTCAGATATAGATCTCAACTTCCACGATTTTAATATTATTCGCCTGGATCGAGACACCCCCTATGGAGGAGTGCTTTTGGAGATCAAAAAACGCTATTCCTTCTACAGAATTACCCTTCCCTCGATAACAGGTATTGAAGTTGTCGCTTGTCAAGTAACAACCAAAGGCAAAGATCTTTGCATAGCTTCCGTATTTATTCCACCCACCACCGCGATTGGGCACCGCCGGCTACATGACATCATAGAATCCCTGCCTGCACCGCGACTTGTTTTAGGAGACTTTAACTCTCACGGCACGGAATGGGGTTGCCTTTATGATGATAACCGTTTCTCTTTAATTCACAATATTTGCGACAACTTCAATATGACAACTCTAAACACGGGTGAAATGACACGGATCCCTCCCCCACCAGCGCGCCCAAGTGCATTATAATTATCCCTTTGCTCGACCTCGCTACAGTTGGATTGCGCGTGGAATGTAATCCCTGATCCCCACGGTATCGACCATCTGCCGATCGTAGTCTCGATCACCAACAGCTCAAGACCGTTGGGATCAATCAATATTTCGTATGACCTCACACGAAATATCGATTGGAAGAGCTATGCGGCCGCGATATCCGACAACATCGAATCTACCCAAGAACTTACTCCGGAGGAAGAGTACAGCTTTTTGGCTGGCTTGATTCTCGACAGCGCGAATCAAGCTCAGACTAACCCAGTACCCGGCGCGAACATACAAAAACGTTCTCCCAATCCCTGGTGGGATAAAGAGTGCTCAGGCGTGTACGCAGAGAAGGCCGCCGCGTTTAGGACCTTCCGGAAGGACGGGTTACCCGCTAGTTTTCGACAGTACGCGACGTTAGACAAGCGAATGAAGAGTTTGATGAATGCCAAGAAACGCGGTTATGGGCGCCGGTTCGTCGACGGATTAACGAGAGAAACATCGATGAGCACTCTTTGGGGAACAGCCCGACGTATGCGAAACCGAAACAGTACTAATGAGAGCGTGGAATATTCAAACAAATCCAACGGATATTCGATTTCGCCAAGAAGGTTTGTCCAGATTAAGCTGGGTATCGAATTCTCCACGGAGAAAACTGAGCTAGTTGTATTTTCTAGGAAGCGTGAACCAGCACAATTACAGCTTCTACTAATGGGTCAAACTATAGCTCAGGTCTTCACAGTAAAATATCTAGGGGTCTGGTTCGACTCGAAAGGTACTTGGGGATGCCACATTAGGTATCTGAAACAGAAATGCCAACAAAGGATCAACTTTCTTCGTACAATAACCGGAACGTGGTGGGGTGCCCACCCAGGAAACCTAATTAGGTTGTATCAAACAACGATACTGTCGGTAATGGAATACGGATGCTTCTGCTTTCGCTCCGCCGCGAACATACATTTCATCAAACTCGAAAGAATTCAGTATCGTTGTTTGCGTATCGCCTTAGGGTGCATGCAGTCGACCCATACGATGAGTCTCGAAGTCCTGTCGGGCGTTCTCTCGCTGAAAAATCGATTTTGGGAACTCTCATATCGATTGCTCATTCGATGCGATATCTTGAACCCGGTGGTGATTGAAAATTTCGAAAGGCTTGTTGAGCTCAATTCTCAGACCCGTTTCATATCCCTGTACTTTGACTACATGGCGCAGAATATATATCCTTCTTCTTACAATCCAAACCGTGTCCATTTCATAAATACTTCTGAATCTACTGTTTTCTTCGACACATCCATGAAAGACGAGATCTGTGGAATTCCGAACCACATACGCCCTCAAGTGGTTCCAAACATTTTTTATAATAAATTCCGAGAAGTCGACTCTTCTAAGATGTTTTATACTGACGGATCAAACCTCGAAGGGTCCACTGGCTTCGGTATTTTCAATCAAAAGTTCACCGCCTTCTACAAACTCAGTGACCCCGCTTCAGTTTACGCCGCAGAACTAGCTGCTATTCAGTATACCCTTGGAGTCATTGACAATTTACCCGCAGACCATTATTTCATTGTCTCGGATAGTCTGAGTTCTATTGACGCTATTCGCTCGATGAAACATGGAAAGTATTCCTCGTATTTTTTGGGGAAAATACGGGAGCTATTGAGTGCTTTATCTGACAAATCTTTCCAGATTACTTTTTTCCTTTTTTATTTCGACTATGTTAGTCACATTTTCTTTGTTACATTTTAACGACATTCAATTAGCTAGAGATTACTGGGTAGGGAAAGTTATGAAACTTAGAGCCATAGTACTCAAGTGAGAGCAAGGATGTGAAGTAAACAGATCGGAAAACTAGAGGTGGCAGGGTCATTAGAACAGGCTTAATATCGTACGGGCTTAATCTTTGTCTTCTGTTAATGAGGGTCGAGCTTAGGCAGAATAACTACGAATCACCCGAGTTCACTAACATGTATCATGTCAATCAAGAGTTTGTATCATTTTCTGAAACGGAAAGTTTCAGAACTGTCGGTTGTCACGGTAAAGATAGATACGTCTACCTTTATCATCTTTCCTTTATGATAGTCGTAAAAAATTTCCCCCTTAGTTAAACATGATTTGCTCCAATAATCTCATTGCAAATCATGTTCTTGACATTGACATCTCAAAATGTCAAACCATATTGCCATAAAAACAAAATGACCGCCCTAATCTTACGAAAATTATATTACCCCCTTGTGTATATGTATAGCTATAAATTAGTCTTAGTTTAATTTCAAAAATCAATATGTAATCCCCTAGTTTTAAGTAATTTAAAAATGTAAAACAAAACAAAATTGGCACCTTTAAGCTAACGCAAACCTGCCTTATCAAATAAACGAATTGAATAAAAAAAAACAAAAAAACATAGTTTCCGTGTATTTCATTTATTAACATGACGTAATTGTAGTATAATTGAAAACAACAAATATATCCAGTCGTTTGTATCGAATCAAAAACGAACCCAATCATCTAAAAACCATGTCGGTCTTACCCCACCCAAAAACTGTCGGTCTTACCCCAACTGCGCACATTTTTGTTAAATGCTCAATTAACAGTATTGAAATACTCAAACTTATTTTCAATACACACAAATAACGATATAGAGAGTAGAATAGAATGTGTGGCACAAAAACTGGTTATTTTCAAAGCTTTTGTGTTATTAAAACCTTAAAATGTATCAACTAAAAATAACATACAAAAGCGCATCAACTTTGCTTTCGCTTGTTTTGTTTATTTCGTTGACGTTTAATGAATCCATATGGCATCGATGTGTATCGAAATGCCTAAAATATCCTGTCATTATTGTATGATTTAAAATTTGATATCTGGGAAAAGTCGTGGGGTGTCGGGCTTACCCCCAGTTCCCCTACATGCCACGTCTGCGGATCTGAAAGTGAAACATCTGCTCTGCGAATGCAGTGCATCGAAGACTATAAAATTAATTTTTTTAAATAGATTTTCTGAAGTCGCGTCGCGTTTGTAATAATACTAAAAAGCGATGATTTTGAAGATTTTTTTCAATTTGGTAAATTGATCAGAACTCTGACAATTTTCATCTATTTAGCTTGAACTTTTTTTTGTCTGAAAGAAGACGCTTACAGCTACAAATAAAACTACTGTTCACGCCTCTGTTCAGCGCTAATCACTGCCAAGTAAAATTGTCCACACCATTTCATTATTATCAAGCAACATCTCCAACTAGCAAGAACATTTTCGAATGAACGCCAAATATTCCATTCGCGCACGATCATCTCACACACAGCAGTAGCAACAACAATAGCAGCAGCAGCGATACGCGCGGCAATGCATCATTCTCAACAAGCGTGAATAAGCCAAATATACAATCGCCCGATGCGGAAAGGAGACGAAGAACAATTGATGTGTGACATGGTATCGACAAGTATCGCGGATGAGCCACGCGTTTCTAGAACGTGTGGCGTGTAATATAAATACGCGCGTTCTGCGCATCGCAGCAACCAGTTTTAATCCAACAAGTAAAGTGTGATGTACAAGTGAAGAGTGAAAATAAAAGAGTAAAGTGTGAAGTGCAAAAAGTGTTTTTCCTTCCAATAAATCACATCCAGTTGCAAGTGGTTTTCCTAAATACAGTCCACATAAGTTGTTTGCAGATTGTTTTAGGTGGTCCATCCGAGGAGTTGTATTTGTCTGCGGACATTTATAAACATTGCCAGCCACCAACAGCAAACTGCAAATTTTCCACACCAAGGGCCACCCCTAGGCCCAAACAATGGTCCTTCGAGCCGGATAGGAAATCCGTTGTCCCTGTTACCACCGTGACTTCTGGTGTAATTACTGATGAGTGATTAGTGATAAACAGCCAAAATGCCGCCCAAAGGAACCCCAGTGAAAAATGCTGATGTTGATAGTGCTGAAGATGTCAGTGCGCTCATTCACTTCCGCGAAATGGCGCAAGCAAAAGTAGTCAGGATTGAGTCCATATTGCAGAATGCCAGATTGGAGCAAACCGAGCTCACTCTTCCACAAATAAAAACATTTGTGAAGAAGTTAGAAGCAGCCTACGCCGAGTTCACTAGCAATCATCAGCGAATCATTGAAAGTATTCCTGCAGCCAAAAGAAAGGAACACAGTCAGTGCTATCTGCAATTTGAGGATCTTCACGACAGTGTATCTATTTTGCTCGAAAAATGGCTCGAGGAAATTTCCAAGACACCAGTAATTCCGCCACCCTCACATTCCATCGTCAATCAGCAGCCGATGACAGCCACTTCCACGTGCCATACCTACGTTCGATGGAAAATATGAGTACTGGGAGAGATTCAAGATGATGTTCCGGGATGTGGTGGGCCAATCCAACGAATCCAACCGCATCAAACTGTATCATCTTGAAAAAGCACTCATCGGAGATGCTGCAGGTATAATAGACGCAAAAACTATCAGCGATGGAAACTATGAACGGGCATGGCAGCTGCTCGAGGAATGCTTCGAAGATAAAAGACGCATAGTTCATCTACACATTGGAGGTCTCATTAACACGAAGAAGTTGTCCAAGGAGAGCTACGGTGAATTGCGAACGCTCGTCGAGTCTTTCATCAGCCATGTGGAGAACCTCAAATTTCTAGACCAGGATTTCACTGGAGTTTCAGAGCAGATGCTGATTTACATACTGGCTAGAGCGCTGGATGGCGAAACTAAGATGCTTTGGGAGTCCACAATCAAGCGAGGAGATATGCCCAGCTACGACGAAACCATTGCTTTCCTGAAACACCGTGTCTACGTACTAGAGCGATTTCAAAACCAACCACAACGCAACGAATTTTCCATCAAGCCACAGCATGTCAGTCCCGTACCACAAACCACCAAGACATCATTACATAGAGCCTACACAGCTACAACACAGCCAAAACAAGGACCTCGGTGTGACATCTGTGAGTGCAATCATTTTAACTTCAAGTGTCCGTCATTCCGAAAGTTATCGATCAACCAGCGTTTTGCAATGGTGAGTTTTCTTGCCGCGCCTTGCTGGACAACGGTTCCACGGTAAACCTAATTTCTGAATCAATGGCGAACCGTTTAGGTCTGGAAAGAAAACCAGCATGCATCCCTATTACTGGCATAGGAGAATCAAAAACGTATGCTAAAGACATCATCCTCGCAGAAGTTCGATCCAGAATCAGCAATTTTAGCATGGAGATAGAATGCTTGGTCGTTTCCAAAGTAACGGAAGTGATTCCTACAACAAAGATCGATATATCCAATTGGCCGATACCAGTAGGTTTTCAAATGGCGGATCCGCAGTTCCATACGCCCAACCATGTTGACATATTCATCGGTGTATCCAAGTTCTTCCGTTTGCTAAAATCAGGATTTTTCCAAATGGCCGATGACCTTCCGGATCTTCGGGAGACCCATTTCGGATTGGTAGTCGCTGGAGATATAGGAAATTCATATTTGAGACACCCCACCTCGAAGTTATCAATCCTTCCGATTGAGGACAACCGGTTTTTTAAGTATAAACATCCTAATAATTCTGGGAATCCATCCCAGCCCGGGGGAGTATGTTCGCGCCTCTGTTCAGCGCTAATCACTGCCAAGTAAAATTGTCCACACCATTTCATTATTATCGAGCAACATCTCCAACTATCAAGAACATTTTCGAATGAACGCCAAATATTCCATTCGCGCACGATCATCTCACACACAGCAGTAGCAACAACAATAGCAGCAGCAGCGATACGCGCGGCAATGCATCATTCTCAACAAGCGTGAATAAGCCAAATATACAATCGCCCGATGCGGAAAGGAGACGACGAAAAATTGATGTGTGACATGGTATCGACAAGCATCGCGGATGAGCCACGTGTTTCTAGAACGTGTGGCGTGTAATATAAATACGCGCGTTCTGCGCATCGCAGCAACCAGTTTTAATCCAACAAGTAAAGTGTGAAGTACAAGTGAAGAGTGAAAATAAAAGAGTAAAGTGTGAAGTGCAAAAAGTGTTTTTCCTTCCAATAAATCACATCCAGTTGCAAGTGGTTTTCCTAAATACAGTCCACATAAGTTGTTTGCAGATTGTTTTAGGTGGCATCCGAGGAGTTGTATTTGTCTGCGGACATTTATAAACATTGCCAGCCACCTACAGCAAACTGCAAATTTTCCACACCAAGGGCCACCCCTAGGCCCAAACAACTACTGTTGAATGAAATTCATTAAGAGCTTTTGAAATTTGAATTTTGCAAAATGTAAAATTTTAGTAAAAAAGTGGCATTGTTTTGTTTACGCATGGTTTTTTCGAATATGATAGTATTCAATATGCCTTTCCAGATTTCCAAATATTTGTCAGGTGTTTGTAGCACCTTTTAATAATAGATTTGATACAGTTTGTAAATTCGATAAATTTAGAAAAAAAATTTAACCCTGTAAAAAAAAACAAATTAATGGAGAAATCTCAAAAACAGGAGCACAGCGGTAAAAACTATGATCATTTTTGAACTCGATTTACCCTAAAAACTACTATCACAGCCCTGCAACATTTTTTTTTTATTTTGTAGACCAGTGTTATTGGAGTATATAATATATCAAACGTAATGAAATTATTCGTGCGTGCCGCCAACGCGAAAAAAGACGGGAGCTGACTTGGAGGGCACAATGTCAGACCCATCACAACGAATTTTCTAAACTATGCAACTTTCCGTTTCAGAAAATGATACAAGCTCTTGATATTGATCCCTAGGACCATTTAAAAATCTGATAAAAAACATATTGAATTACCCATCTGCTTTCGAATAAGATAACTATCATATAAATAAATGTAAAGAGCTGTGTATGCAGTTTTGCTTAGCTGTAACGAAACATGCTATCGTTGAAAGCAATCATCCCTGCAAAGTTAGGCTCCATTTAGAAAGTTCCATTTGGTGATTACCTATCATTAAGAAGGGCTTTAAATTTCCAAGAAAAAACGTGATTGGAACACTTCAGTTAACTAGCTCTGTTCTTCTCTTTTTTCTTTTAGTCAATATGGTGCTCATGCGCCGGGCATGTCATGTTTGTTGTTAAACGACTTTTTTCTTATCTCCTCAGAGCGTTGCTGTAGCTCTGTGTAACGATTTGAGCTTCGAGATACAGAGAGCATGAGTTCCGGCCTCCGAGTTTTGCTAATATATTTTCATCAGCTTATACGTCAAACATGAAATTTCAAAAACTGTTAATGTACCGTTAGTAGCACGACTGGGCCTGGCTGCAGAGGTGAAGGAAGGAGCTCTCTGGTCAGGAACTTATTTCTCATTCACTAGTTCCGGATGGCTGGCTTCCCATGCAAATAATTCTTACGTCTTTAACAAAAGCACTGTTTTGAGAGACTTAGTGGAATGTTATATTAAACACTTTTACCGTTGTCTTCCGTTTTAATTCCACTATGATGAACAAAATGCAAAATTGCACTTTTCTGTTACAGATACGTATTTCGGCTACAACTTGCAGCCTTCTTCAGTGTATTGTATCGGAATGAAGAAAATAACTTCTGTACCGCTTTATGTACCGAAAAGGCAGGTAGAAATTAGGTAACTTAGGTGTGTGAAGATGATCATTTGCGTACGGGTAATGTTTGGAAAAGCCATGTATGAATTTTTTACTTTTTTTTTATTGATTATTGATTTGATAGTTTGCTCTGGATATCCATTGAGCCTGCCAATTTTGAAAATAAACTCTGTTTCTTTAATTTTTGCTTCTTCGCGAAGTGGTAAACTAAGCATTCTATGAACCATGTGATGGAATGCTGCCATTTTATGCTGATAAGAATGGTTTGAAGTATTTGGTAGGTTTTCTATAAATTTCAAAAGTCAAGGATTTTCCTTCTCTTATTACAGGGAAATAGACTGCCAACACTGTTTGTGAAAGTTTAGTTTGTTTTCCGCGCTCCTCAATTTATGTTTATATAATTGTAATTATTGCCTCGATATCCTTCAAAACCGTTCAAACTTGTTATCCAGCCTCCGTGTTCACTTGCCGAATGACGGTGTTTTACTCACACGCAAGGTAGGACCGCAATATCAAGGTATTCTGGACAAGCTGAAGCAGTTTGCTGATTTGCCACAACCACCATACCACCGCTACACCGCCACTCCGTCACCTCGCTTCTCCGCCATCTCGCCACTCCACCACCATCACTTCCACTCGCAGTTTACAAAAGTGTCACCATCCGGAACAAAATATCAACATAACACACGACCAAATACCGCCCATCAATTTGCTAATTCATCATCCAACAGAAATAAACATCATCGCCGCTGCTGTGTTTTATTTCTGCCAACCGAAAGAATATATACATCCATCAGTTGTCGTCCGCCTTCCTGAACTCCAGGTGCCAGAACGAGAAAGGTGAGAAGTAATTCGTAGTTGTTTTGGTTAGTACTTTCTTGTGCTCCTTCGATCTTGTACCTAAGTGAATTTCGTACCCAAAAACATACCTGTCATCATCTTGTAGAGTGTAAGTGGCGCCATCTGCTACTGAGCATTTCAACTAGTAACCCTTACACTACCGCATAGCGTAAAATGCCTGGATTTTGTGAGAATTGTACTGATAAATTTTCCGATGGTCGTAATGCTGTAAAATGTGGCGGTTTTTGCTCTTGTGGCGGTTTTTGCTGTAAAATGTGGCGGTTTTTGCTTCTGTTGCGGACTAAACGACGAATTATTTGCCGCTGTTATTAACAAGTCTAACTTATTTTGGATGTGTAACACCTGCAAAAATATCATGGACAAAGCACGTTTTCGTAACGCATTAGTGTCCGTTGAGTCCGCAAACCAAATGGTGATCGAGGAGCTTAAAAATTCAATTCGCAACGACATACTGGAGGAATTAAAGGTAGAAATTCGGACCAACTTCAAAACGTTGATAGACGCTGTACCAAAAACGCCGATTCCTGGACCGCGACAATTTTCCTTTAATGATGCTAAAAGAAAGAGAGACAACGACGATACAGGCTCCAATCCTTCTAAGCTGCTACGTGGTACTGATGCCGCCGGTTCATTGGCACCATCCATCGCTGTGAATCGTGAAGATAAAAAGTTTTGGTTGTACCTGTCAGGAAATTCGCCCGATGTCCCTGATGAAAGCGTCACTAAGCTAGCTGCGGATAAACTCGGAAATTCGAACATCACTGTCGTCAAGTTGGTCCCTCGTGGCAGAGATCCTAGAACGCTGAATTTTGTCCCCTACAAAGTTGGCATGCCCACTGATCTCAAAGAAAAGGCTATGACGGCGTCTACATGGCCAGTTGGCATTGCTTATCGTGAGTTTGAAGAGAAATCGGATTCCAGAAAGGTTTTTTGGAAACCGAATGCGCCCGACTCAGCAACAATGACTACTTCCACTGCTCTTCGCCCTCCTCCCAACTAGTTACATCGCCTGTTTCACATCCGGTATTGGAATGAGAACGAAAACACAAGAATTCCATCTAGCGCTTTCTTCTAGTGACTACGACGTCATTGTCCATACGGAAACCTGGCTGCGCGAAGACATATTAAACGCTGAGCTCTCGTCAAACTACGTAATATATCGTTGCGACCGCAACTCAACAACCAGTCATCTGCGTCGAGGCGGTGGCGTCCTAATAGCGGTAAAGAACAACCTCGTAGGCTCGCAGCTAAGCTTATCTGGAATTGAACGCCTGGAGCAAATCGCCGTGCGTGTCGCCCTCCAGAATCAATCTGTATATATTAGCTGTGTTTATCTCAGGCCAAATAGTGATCCGGATTTGTATCACGCGCACGCTAATGCCGTTCAAACAATTCTAGACAATGCTGGCAGCACCGACACTGTTCTCGTCTTTGGAGACTACAATCTTCCACGCCTTCAGTGGTCGCTCGATAATGATCTAAAATGTTACCTACCTATTAATGCCTCTTCGGAACAAGAAATAGCTATAACGGAGTCTATGGTTGCAGGCGGTGTGTACCAGATCTGCTCATTGACGAATGTGAACGGGAGGATCCTCAATCTTGCATTCGTAAACAACACGGATATCGTAGAGCTGCTTGAACCTCCGACTGCTATTCTCAAACTCGATCCTCACCACAAACCGTTTGTCCTGCGGCTAGATGTACGTACCAACACTGGAGATGATTCATTTCATTCGATTGACGAGCTTGATTTTGACTTTAACCGTTGCAACTTTGACGAAATTTCCGCACTGTTTGCCACTGTCGACTGGACCGACTTAATGTGTTGTAATGAGCTTGACGAAGCAGTCGCGCTGTTTTATGGCAAAGTATATGACATACTCCGCCTAAAGGTTCCACTGAAATGAGTCAACAGGAGGGTGGATTTCAAATTTCCATGGTGGAACGCTGAGATTCGCCGTTTGCGTAATGCACTGAGAAAACAACGCAAGCGTTATTTCCGCCATAAGTCAAACGAAAACAAAGTTACTCTTCGACTAGAACTGTAATACGAAACGGCACGGAATTCCGCTTTCCGTGAGTATTTGAATCATGTGCAAAATAGCCTTCGCCATCACCCCGCAACATTTTGGAAATTCGTTAGCAGCAGAAAACAATCTGGTAGTACTCCCACTGACGTTTTCCTTGGAAACGCAAGCGCGCAATCTCCAGCTGATACCGTAAATTTGTTTGCTGATTTCTTTCGCGGAGTGTTTAGAAGCGACTATACCGTCCCTTCGGAAGAGTATTTGGAAGCATTACCATCGTACAACATAAATCTTCCCCGTCCCACTGTAAGCCGAGCTGACGTCTTGAAGGCTCTGACTGCTGTTGATTCGTCGAAAGGGCCTGGCCCCGATCATCTCTCGCCCCAATTTATAAAAAGCTGCGCCCACGTGCTGTCTCTTCCTTTGTGTATCATTTTCAATCGCTCTCTCGCTGAAGGCATTTTTCCTATCGCTTGGAAAGAAGCTGCTATCGTTCCCATTCACAAGGCTGGAAATATTCACAACGTCGAAAATTACAGAGGTATCTCATTATTAAACTGCCTCTCCAAAGTTCTCGAAAAGCGGGTTTGTCACAAAACGATCAACAACTTCTAACCGGATAGCTTACACTTCTAAGTTGTTTCCCGCCGTCGAGAAGCGTCATCAGGTGGACGCAATTTACGTCGATTTCTCAAAAGCTTTCGACAAAGTACCGCACAACATCGCAATCTTGAAATTAAAGCGTTTGGGATTTCCCACCTGGCTGACTAACTGGTTGCAGTCGTATCTTTCCGATCGCTCGGCATTCGTGAGTATAAAAAACACGCGTTCAAGCACATTCAGAACACCCACAGGTGTCCCGCAAGGCAGTCATCTGGGCCCGCTTATTTTTATTCTGTTTATTAACGATATCTGTAGTCGGATCAAGTCTGGGAAATTGCTGTACGCGGACGATCTCAAAATCTTCCGAACTATCGCTTCTGCACTTGACGCCGTAGTGCTTCAAGAAGATATTTGTACTATTCAAGAATGGTGCACGCTTAACGGAATGGAAGTCAACGTTAATAAATGCAAAGTAATCAGTTTCGGACGCTTGCTTACTCCAGGACGTTATGAATACAGCCTAAAAGGAAGAACAATTGAAAGCGTCGACTCGATCCGTGACTTGGGAGTGCTCTTCGATAGGAAGTTGAGCTTTTCCGACCATATCACCGCGACAACTGCTAAGGCTTTCGGAATGCTGGGCTTCTTAAAGCGGAACACGGCGGACTTCGATGATTTCTACGCACTAAAAGCACTCTACTGTGCCCTGATCAGAAGTGTTCTGGAGTATGCTGTGCAAGTGTGGGCACAATACCATGCAGTTCAAATTGACCGACTAGAGCGTATACAAAGATGTTTTGTGCGATTCGCCCTCAGGAAACTTCCATGGAATGATCCAGTTGTGTTGCCTCCTTATGCTGATAGATGTATGCTACTCGGTCTGCAGCTCTGGCGACTCGCCGTATCTTCCTGCAAAGAGTTTTTGTTTTCGACTTGCTGTCAGGTAATATCGACAGTCCCGATCTTCTCTCGGGCGTTAATTTGTATGCGCCTCCTCGTGTTCTCCGTAACCCCACTCTGTTGTGGATCCCTAGACACCGTACTTCATATGGACAAAATAATCCACTGGAAAGATGTTGCCGCAGATTTAACGAAGCTTCTTCAGTGTATGATTTTAACGTTTCCAAGCATAGATATAAGATATTAATAAGAAATATATAGTTTTAATTGCGTCTGTACGGTGTATACCGAAGATAAGGAAATAAATATTAAATATAAATATCCAAAAATGGTAATTTGTTATCTTTTTCTTCTTCATGTGTAAACTTGATATTATTATGATGTTATGTTGTTAATAGCTTTCAATATCTTTGTTAAATTTGTTGTTTGTTAAATTTCTTCGTTCGATTAACAATATTCATAATAATATCAAGTTTACACATGAAAAAGAAATTGCTGCAGTAAGTTACAATATTTCAACATCAAAAAGTGTTAGGAAGTTGATAGAACTGCAGATCATCGGAAATTGTTGCGTTTTCGCGTTTGAATAACTAGATACTTCAATAATTATCAAAGTTGCTAAACTTTCCAATTCTATAGTTCTCCATTTTAGAAAGGTTGTTTGAGATAATTTTTAAATTGATTAAAATGTGATATTTGTATTCTGGCGATAAATGATTGCTGAAGAGAGATTCTTGCAGTTCTGCAAAAATGTTGAACGAATTCTTTTTAAGTTTCTGGCGCTTTTTAAATCTTGTTTTCAGTTTAGTTACCTATCATTTCTACGTTGTACTCTTAACTCCATTCTTTTTGAAAACCTTGAAAGTTTGCATTTATTTTTCTGATGGTGTTCGGCAACATTTTAAAAATATCAAACGTTGTTCTAATTTTTTTTTTCACCACAAATCTGACTGCATTCACCCAAACAGTGACATTTTCGCGCAACAGACCCTTGGAAAGGTGCTTGTGACACCATTATTTGTCGAGCCAGTTTACAAATGATCAAATGTCGACCGCAACTGAGTCGTATGATGTGGCAAGGAAAGCGTCTTTGTTACGCAATGTTTCAAGTTCAAATCTCAGAATAACATAGGAAAAATCGAACCAATTTATTCTAATGCAAGAGCAGAGAAAAATCCACAGAGTTGTTTCGAAAAATGCCAAACCATACCTGGAACACAATCATTTCACTATGTTGAGATGAACGACACTTTTGAATGATGAAGACTAGTAAAGTTAAACGCAAGTGTGTTTTACATAACGCGCTGGTGTGTAAAACTTCATACATCCAAGTCTGAGTACGAGCGAAGCGCGTGGCGGTACGCTTTTCACGCGCAAGGCGCGATTGAAAAATTCATATCTCCGTAATACTTACGGAGATACTTTGCCCACTCCCAAATTTTTATGGCATCAAGGAAAATGATTTTCCTATTTCATACAATAAAAAAAGAAAAAAAATCATGTCCATGTTTGAAAAAAATCGATTTGTTTTAAACTTTTCAATATTTTCCATGAAACCAATACGTTGAGTAAATATTAATATACTTCATCCGAAAGCTGTGAAAAAGGCGCACATTTCATGTTTTGGGCACTTTTTGGTACCTTCTTTACTTTTGACTTGGCGATTGAAAAAAGTAGGTTTTTTGTCGAATGGTGAAATTTAGCACAATAAATCTCGAAAGTCTCGCCTACTACGTTGAAATAAAAAAAATACGTGTCGAATATTTTTGACTACTAAACCGAGAAAAAAATTGATCTGGGCCAAAAAAAATTTTGTGGCAAATTTTGCGTGGTATGCCCCATATATAGTTTAGTTAGTAACGTTATCGTAGATCAACTTATAGGTCGTGAGTTCAAATCTATGTCTACTGGTGGTTTTATATTATCCTTTTTTTGAAAAAGCTAAAATAGCTCAAGCCAGTTTAATGTTGCATCTCTCCTTTTGTATGTGTTCATTACAGCAAATTTAGTTTGCAAGTGCCGCTCACGCATCATTGTGCAAACCATTTTTTTGTTGGTCGGGCTTAATCCTCAAAAAGGCAAGTTAAAATCGTGACTTCTACAAGCATTGCTCCTAAGACCCGGTGATATAAAGTCTTTTTGGGTTTCCTATCAGTGAGATAATTGAAAGCCCGAAAAAGCTTGATCATTTCTGTTCTTAATTACAAGTTTATTCAAATTAGAGAATATTGTTGTAGCCATTATTGTAACCAGCCGTGCCTCTGAGACCACTTGCCTTTCTGACGGTTATAGAATGATAGTGATACATTTTAAACATGTTATGTAACACATAAATGATCTGACAGAAAGCTTGACAGATGAGTAATTATTGTATTCATCATTAAAGGTGTTTTGAAGAAGGGATATTTTGAAATCAGTGTATCAGTGATTATGCAATGAGAGCAGATGCGTGTTCTAAGAGACATGGTCTTCTACAATTAACAAAAAATCAAAGCTTTTTGAGCAATTTAGTGGAGGGGCTAAGAGATTAATCACATTAATAAAGGTTCAAGTAAATTATATTAATAACTCGGCCTGCAAGAAATGGATTGCGTTAAAATCGTTGTCAATATGATGGCTTCGTTCGTCAGTACAGTATCAAAATTCGCACAAAAACGGGTGTTACAGACAAGCCAATGATAAAATTTTGAAAGCTTTATAGTATTTTTAAAGAAGTGCACGACAAATCTACATGATGATTGAATCAGTTTATTTGAACTCAAGATTTTTTTAATCAGTGTGATTTCCCATTGCGTCTGAACTAAGAAATATATTAGCTTCCCATGGTATGCACCTCAGAAAGCTTGGAAGCGCCCATACTAGATAATCATACTAGAGCCCCAGAGAGATTGCTGCACACCACAGTCTGGAAGCGCCCTATGAGTTTAGATAGATTAGCCCCTAGCGCCCAGTTAAACATTTGATGTATTTGAGAGCGCCCTGTGAGCTATGAGAAGCACCCCAGCGAGTGCGGAAGCGCTCTCCGAGTCATGGGAATATCACACTAGCGCTCCAGAGAATCTAAGAGCGCCTTGCGAACTATGGGAATATCAGACTAGCGCCCTAGCGAGTTTGAGAGAGCCATGCGAACTATGTGAATATCGTAAAAGCGCTCTAGAGAATCTAAGATTGCCCTGCAATCTATGAGAATATTGGACTATTATTAGAAAATCTGAGAGCGCCATGCGAACAATTAGAATATCAGACTACCCTAGAAAGTTTGCGAGCGTCCTGCGATCTATTGGGAATATCATGCTGGCGCTCCAGAGAATCTGGGAGCGCCCTGCGAGCAATGTGTATATCGTATTGGCGCCACAAAAAGTCACACTAGCGCCCTAGACAGCTTCAGAGCGCCCTGTGAGCTACGATAATATCATACTGGGCCTCAGCTAGCATGGAAGCACTCTCCGAGCTATGAGAATATCATAATAGCGCCCCATAGAATCTGGGATTGTTCTGTGGGCTATGAAAATATCAGACTGGCGCCCTAGTGAGTTTGAGAGTGCTCTGCGAGCTATGGGAATATCATATTGGTGCCCTAGAGAATCTGTGAACTATGTGAATATCAGGCAAGTGCCCTGCAATCTATGGGAATCTGAATGCGCCCTGCGAACTAATTGAATATTAGACTAGCGCCCTGGAGAGTTTGGGAGCGCCCGACGAACTAAGGGAACATCAAACTGGCTTCAGAAAAAAAATCTGGAAGCGCCCTGTGAAGGATGATAATATCAGACTACCCTAGAGAGTTTGAGAGCACCCTGCGAGATATGGAAATATCATGCTGGCGCTCGAGAGAATCTGAGAGCGCCTCGCGAGCTATGTGAATATCATACTAGCGCCCCATAGACATACTAGCGCCCTAGAAAGATTGAGATCGCCCTGCGAGCTATGAGAATATTATACTAGCGCCCTAGCGAGCATGGAAGTGCTCTCCATGCTATAGGAATATCATACTAGCGGCCTAGAGAGTCTGAAAACGTCCCACGAACAATGAGAATATCAGTCTAACCCCTTGTGAGTTCAAGAGTGCCCTACGAGCTATGGGAATATCATGCTGACGTTCGAGAGATTCTGAGAGCGCCTCGCGAGCTATGTGAATGTCATACTGGCGCCCCATAGACATACTAGCGCCCTAGAAATGTTGAGATCGCCCTGCGAGCTATGAGAATATTATACTAGCGCCCTAGCGAGCATGGAAGTGCTCTCCGTGCTATAGGAATATCATACTAGCGGCCTAGAGAGTCTGAAAATGCCCCATGAACAATGAGAATATCAGTCTAACCCCTTGTGAGTTCAAGAGTGCCCTACGAGCTATGGGAATATCATGCTGGCGCTCGAGAGAATCCGAGAGCGCCAGCATGATATGCTGGCTGCGAGCTATATGAATATCATTCTAGCGCCCCGTAGAGCCATACTAGCGCACTGCGAGCTATGAGAATACCATGCTAGCGCCCTAACGAGTGTGGTAGCGCTCTCCGAGCTATGGGAATATCACACTGGCACCTTAGAGAGTCTAAAGGGCCCAGCAAACAATGAGAATATCAGACTAGCGCCCTCAAAACTTTGAGATTACCCTGCGAGCTATAGGAACAAAAAGTAGAGTAGCCAGAGAGAACCTGAGAGCAATGTGAATATCATAGCACACTAGCGCCCTATAGAGCTATACGAGTGCCCTAGAGAGATTGAGAGCGCCCTGCGAGTTTTGAGAATACACCGGATTCTGTTTTTGCACGCACTTTTTTGCACGGTTTTTTTGCACGACTTTTTTTGCACGGTTTTGCAAAATAATACGATTTTTATGTATAAAATACCTATTTCGATATACAAGTTTAATGATTTGATCATCCCGTGAAAAAAAAACCGTGCAAAAAAAATCCGTGCTATTTCGAGAAACCGTGTAAAAAAATCCGTGTTATTTCGAGAATCCGTGCAAAAAAAATCCGTGTTATTTTGAGAAACCGTGCAAAAAAATTCGTGTTATTTCGAGAAACCGTGCAAAAAAAATCCGTGTTATTTCGAGAAACCGGGCAAATAAAATTAATAGGCATTTAGTAACGGCAGATGAAAATAAATGGCATTGGATATTTGCAATGCAAATGGGGATGATCTGCCAATGTGTAAAAATCGCGTATTTTTCAATTTTAGAAAATGAGTTGTTATTCAAAATTCAAGTTATGGTAGTTGAAAATCAATAATGTTGGGCAATGGTTTTTCTAGGATTGTATGCTTTTTAGATATCAAATAATATTCCGATTCATATATCACATCGCATTGGCAATGGAGCAATTGGTATATGGCCAAGTGTAGTGCCGCTACACAAAGTATATTAATTTTGCTTGTTCAGTTTTATAAACTAGAAATTGATAGCGGAGATTTTAATATGCAGGGATACGCAATACGTATTGTTTGGTCTGAGTAGCTAACGACTGATGTTTCTTTTTACCAACCCATTAGTGATCTCTGATTAAATAGAGCTTTCAAAGAATTAGGGACAGGCACAAGTCTATTTTTTTTACTGAGATGGGACAAGTTGGTGCTGGACCTGTGGCCTTCGTCTGGTATGATCAATTCTCGTTGGTACGGATGTGTTCATGACTGGTTTGTGGATGAGTGGTCCTACTTACAAGTGAACTGATCTCTTCGCTTGGATGGAGATATATGTGAATTCTGCTAGCTGTCGAGCTTGGATATGTTAGCTGGTTCCAAGAAGATGTGCAGGAAAGTCGAACAGGTGCGACACACGATTGAAGAGGCGTTGTAGTTCCGTGATAGCGGCATTAGCTGTTTGAATAGTTCGTCGAAACGGCACTCTCAGAAGAACGTTTCCGCGTAACGTTCTGGACCTTGCTTGGATGTTGACTCGCTCTAGTAAATCTGGAGAATCGATGCGTCCTGACAGAAGATCAGAGATGAATAAGGCTCTTGCAGTTTCTCTACGGCGCTGAAGGGTATCGAGCTGGATGAGTTGACACCGACTCTCGTAGCTTGGTAGACGAAAAGGATCGCGCCAAGGCAGGCGTCGAAGAGCATACCGTATAAATTTTCGTTGAACGCCTTCAATTCGATCGCTGCTGTTCATGTAATTCGGGTTCCAGACTGCCGAACAATACTCCAGCGTGGAGCGCACTAAAGAGCAGTAGAGGCTTTTGAGACAATAAATGTCTGTGAAGGATTTAGCCGTACGGAAGATGAAGCCCAGGCTTCGCGATGCTTTTCCAACAACATACGAAATGTGATTCTTAAATGTAAGTTTCGAATCTAACAGCACTCCAAGATCCTTAACGCAGCTCACCCGGGAAACAAGAGCTCCAGACAAGTTATATTCAAACTCAATGGGATCTTTTTTTCTGGAGAACGATATCACAGAACATTTCGCCGGATTCAGAATCATTCGGTTGTTTTCACACCATCTGCTGAAAGTGTCAAATTGCTGCTGCAAATAAAGTGCGTCCGTTCGGCTCTTAATTCTGTTGAAAATTTTCAGGTCATCTGCATACGACAACCGTGGCCCTTTCAGCTGATAGTTTACATCGTTGAAATAAAGAGTGAATATCAAAGGTCCGAGATGACTTCCTTGCGGAATTCCAGACGTTGCGGAGAATAGTTTGGAGTATGCATCACCTATGTTCACACTGAGTTGACGGCCAACGAGATAGGATTGGAACCATCGCAGGAGTGATCCACTGAAGCCAAGTTTTTCCAATTTAGCGATTGCGATATCGTGATTGATTTTGTCAAAAGCTGCAGATAAGTCAGTATATATAACATCAGTTTGTTGATTCGCATCGAACCCTTCGGACACAAAAGAGGTTAGAGATAGTAGATTCGTCGACGTCGATCGATTCGGCATGAATCCATGTTGGTCTTCAGAAATATATTCCTTACAGTGAAAAAACACTGACTCCACCACGACTAACTCAAAGAGCTTGGAAATGGCACAGAGCGCAGAAATTCCTCTATAATTGTCAATGTTCCTCTTATCACCTTTTTTGTGGACAGGAAAGATGAAAGCTGCTTTCCACAATTGAGGAAAAATCGCGGTTGTCAGTGACATTTTGAATAGTTGACAGAGTGGTTCCACCAAACCAGATATACACTTTTTCAAAAACACAGCAGGGACACCATCTGGCCCGGGAGATGACGATGCTTTAAGCTTGGATGCTACTGATACAATATCCGAGTGCTCTACACGAATCTCATTCACTGACCGTTCGAGTTGGGCCACGCCGCTAGCTGCAACGTCAATCTGCTGCGAGGACAATGTCTCACTGACGAACACACTCGCAAATTTAGAGGCGAACAATTTGCATATGGCTTGTGAATCATGACCAGCTTCGCCATTCAAAAACATTGCAGAAGGCAAGCCGGTTTCTTTCCGCTGGTCATTGACGTATCTCCAAAACGATTTAGGATCCGACTTAAGCTTACGTTGCATTTTTCGTTGATAGTTTGAAAAACAAAAACTGTTCAGTTTTTTAAAATCGTTATTGAGCCTTACATAATAAGCTCTCAGTGACAAGGTACGGTGTTTCGTAAACTTTCGTAATGCTGCTCTTTTCGCAGTTTTTAGCTGACGTAGCTCGGCTGTCTGCCAGGGGGATTGATCACTTCGTTGATTACACTTTGGGACATGGCGATCGATAAGGTAGCTCATTATATGGCAGAACGTTTCAGCGGCGGAGTTCACATCATCCTTGCTTAGCACAGAATCCCAGTTAATACTTTGTAAAATATTCAAAATGCTGCTATAGTCGGCCCGCTTATAATTGTAACACACGGTGGGCGCGTGGCTCGAAAACTTCATAGGCGGTACGTCCTGGAGTGTAAGATGTAGAGGCGGATGGTGGCGAACATACTTTACTAGCGGGGCGAGGGCGGTGGAAATATGCGGCGATTGATCTCTGGCATTAACGAAGCATAGATCTAAAATCCGGTCGTTCTCGTTCGTTGTGCTGTTAATCTGCAGAAGTGTAGCCGTACTAGTGCAGAGTCGCGAATTTTATCGGGAGAGAAATAAACCACACATATATATAATGTTCGATTTCCCAATTTTATCGCTGCCCATACTTGTTCGATGCTGCTCCAAGCATCATTTGTTATATGTTGAACTTTTAATCCACGACGCACAGCGAGCAAAACACCGCCTCCGGAGGATTTGTGGCTGTTGAGAGGACTCCGATCACATCTGAGAACCTCGTAGTCAGAGCAAATCACCTGGCTGGAAAGGGTCTGCTCATTTAGCTATGTTTCTGTCAATGCGATAATGTCGTAACAGCAGTCCGAGGTAGCTAGGCGATAGGTATTTGCACAGGAATTCATGCCACCCACATTTTGATAGTATAAATGGATGGGCGACGGTATTAGGCACGGAAGGCTGACCGGCACTCCTTGATTCCGTCGTCTGGAATGCACACCGGGGCGACTGGAATGACTGCTAACAGCAGAAGGCGCGGGTGAACTGCATGAATTGGTAGCACCCGTGATGGAAGTTGGAGTGCTCCTCAGGAGGTTTCCAGCTGACGGCTGACATCGTTGACTTATTAATTGACAGTCGGAAGCATTCGAGTTTGTTGATTGTTTCACTCGAGCTTTGGTTCTTGGAAATAACAAATCGCTTTCTCGGTGTGATATGTTCGAGTTGAATGCTCAGTGGTATAAATGTGCATTCGGTTCGAGCAGATTGAGTCTTTTGGAGGATTGGTGGTCTCCGAGAGCAGATGCGAATAACTCTGAAGTATCCAATAAAGGGAGATTGTATCTGTGGAACTGAAAAATATTGTCACTACTCTAGCTTATTGGTACATCATAACAACTACCAATATCGACTATTTAGAACAGAAATTTTCAAATTCTGTTATAAGATCGAGAAGAAATATAGCACAGTTGTAGTGTATAAAGTATTTGCGAATAAGGGCCAATACTGCTGGCATCTTTTATCATATTTATTAATAGCCGATTGATCCGCTTCAGACCTAGGAGACGAAAGAAAAGAATAGGTACAAGACAAAAGGCGGTTCTAATTCTAAATTGGTTTAGTATAGATACAGACGACTCAAACGCACTGACAGGAGATAATTTTTCAGAATTAGACAAATTAGAGGACATCACACTTTTTGAGACACACATGCACAAAACTTTATCGTCCTCCTAAAGATCGGTGTTTAATTGGCAGATAGTCGCCATTTCGTACGATTTTGCAAAGTTTGCCTCGCGGGACGGACCGATATCCACCCAGGCACAGGTTGCAGTCGTTAAAAAAACTAGATTCGCTAAGTGTAAAGTAGCGAATTTTCAGCTTTGCAGGAAATAATTTTTCATCAAAGTGCAGTTTTGGAAATTTTAATTGCAAAGAAGGGATCTGTCAACATTGCAAAATGGCAATTGCTGCCTCTTATCAGGAAAGAGTATTTAATTAAGTAAAAGCCAATCAATAGGCCGTTGAAAATTGACAATTTCTGACATTTCAATTGCGCAAGAGAGTCTTTGTATCACAATGATTTTTTTTACTTTTCATGAAAATTCTTTTAATGAGAAGATAACCATTTACATGAAAAAATCGCAAAAAATGACAATTTTGATATTATTGTCCCAGAATCGAACAATGTTTCGTACCAAACTGTATATGACCGCATACTGTTCGAAAGGTCTAGTTTTCTTCGTTCAAAAAATGTTACAAAACCGAAAATCGGCTGAAAATGACAACGTAGCTAATTTTGTTGTGACAAAGGTCCCAAAAACATGTTTTTACATTTCTTATAAAAGAAATGTATAGAATTCGCTCAAACTTTCAAGATTTTTTCCGAGGCCCGGAGGGCCGAGTCTTATATACCAATCGACTCAGCTCGACGATTTGGGACAATGTCTGTGTGTGTGTGTGTCTGTGTGTGTGTGTGTATGTAACGGACAAATTCTCATTCGTGTTTCTCAGCAATGGCTGAACCGATCTTATCCAAACCAATTTTAAATGAAAGAACTAAAAAACAGTATGAACGCTATTAATTTGTTTTTGATTCTGATGTTTAGTTTCCAAGATATGAATGTTTGAATGCGTAAAAATGGCGTTTTTTGCAGTTTTTTTGAATTATCTGCCGAAATTGACAATATAGAATAGCAATTTATATGTTTTTAGACAGCTTTAACGAATACCTTTTGAACAAGCTATAGATTGTTGAAATCGGACTATTATCAAAAGAGATATTTAACATTAAATGCGGACGAAAGATTTTTATCATTTCCCATTGCCAGAAATATGACCAAAAACATGAAATCTATTTTTAACGCCAAAACGGCTTATTTTAGGTCAATAGTATCTTCAGTGAATTTAATGGAGGCAATATGCCCTTTCTTTTGGTATTGTGCTTTTGCTGATTAATCCCCCTATGAGTGAGATATTTTCCCAAATTTTCTTGGAAGTGATTATATCGAAATGATGCCTTCAGCAAATTTGTAGCTCTTACTTTTGCAAATAACTTTACTGAAGACTTCAAATATCTATTTTGAAGACTTTAAAAGTTATGGCTTGTTGTTTGTGGATTACTCTTTGTCGCCTATTTATTGTTCAATATAGTAATAATCCATTGAAATAAGCCAAACATTATTTCGATAAAACGAATTTTGTATTTCATTTTTCTATCTACAACCGTTAGAAATAATCACCGAACACTTCCAAGTTGTCTGGAAGGAACTTGATAACTTATCAGTGCAAAAATGTTCATTTATGCGAACCTTCTGACTGCAATTTTTCTAATTCATGACCATCGGATCGATCTGAAACATATTGGAAAATGAAAAGCGAAATAACTAACTCCAAGCAACGGCGTAGCCAAGGGAAGGTTTTGGGGTTTAACACCATACAACGCCCCCCCCCCCCCCCACCACGCCCACAAAAAAATTGGATTGAAGTTGAAAATTTATTGATGCAAACTGATTTAATTCAATATTACAATAACAATTATCTGGTCCGTACATTGATATTCTGTTGTTGCAAACATCATGAGGACTTTTGATAACTTGTCGGAATGGGGTCCTGATATGTAACTGATCTTTTGGTCTTGATTTCACAGTTGTCTAATTGCATCAATATCAAAATCCTGCCTGAAAACATTCCACTAGAAAATTCCAGAGTTCTGTTTTCAATCATGATCCTCAGATTTCTTTTCAAATTGAGCTCGTTTTTGTAGAGATGTACTGTAATAAGGGTCTTTATTTAATAGGAAGCGAAGTAAAAATTGATTTAATGTCTATGAAACATAGAACTTCGCACCAAAAAATGCATAACTTTCAACATTTGCTAAAAATGTTTTTGTCTTTCTCATTCACTCTAAAATTCGTCAATCTAATCCCGACCGGGAGGGCCGAGTGTCATATGCCAATTGACTCAGTTCATCGAGATCGGAAAATGTCTGTGTGTATGTATGTGTGTATGTGGAAAAATATGTGACTTCTGTTTCTCAGAGATGGCTGGATCGATTTGCACAAAGTTAGTCTCAAATGAAAGGTACAACCTTCCCATCGGCTGCAATTGATTTTTTATTGATTGGACTTCCGGTTCCGGAGTTACGAGTTGAAGAGTGCAATCACACAGCAAATTCCCATATAAACTGAAATGAAAAATTTTCTAAATCAAATTTGTATTTTTGATGCCAAATGACTTTATAATGCATGAAACATCGAGATTTGATGTAAACTCAAAAAAAAATAATGTTTGACAAAAATTGATTTTTTTGGACTTTGGTACATTTTTGCCTTTCTTTTTTTTTATTTCGATTATAGAGGTTTTAACCTTAAGGTCATTCGCCTCTTCGGGTTAGAAAAATCTCTTGTGAAAAATTTCTAACCCTATGTGCGGGGTCGGGACTCGAACCCAGGTGCGCTGCGTACAAGGCAATCGATTTACCAACTACGCCACGCCCACCCCCTTTTGCCTTTCTCATACAGAAAGGTTATGCAATCACTCTAAAAATCGTCAATCATACCGGCCCGGAGGGAGTATGCAGTGAGTGGTTGCTACTTTAAAAATAAAACTAGTTTAAAATTTCTTAACAAGTTGAAAATTTTCGGCAGGACCCGGACCTCCCGGATCTTACTATGTGACCTTTTTTTATTAACGACTTATAGTGAGTCAATCTTTTTCCTTTTTTATATTGTAACGACATATAATTAGCAAGGGACTGGAAGGTGAAGTATTTTTCAAATATTAAGAGCCATAGTACTCAAGGGAGAGCAAGGATTTGAAGTAAGAAAGTTTAGAAAAGCGTGGAGTAGGGTCAATGAACAAGCTTAGAGTTTCCCGGTTACTTAGCTTTTTGTCTTTGCGCAGTAGTCAGGATCTTTTGGCATTAAATGCGAATCACCTGAGTCTGCGGCATGTCCGGACAAGCGTAAAGTCAATTTAATGACCTATGCTGTCGGCTCCGACAGCATAGGTCATTAAATTGACTTTACGCTTGTCCGGACATGCCGCAGACTCAGGTGATTCGCATTTAAGCCGCCAATTTCGGAGGTTTAGTATCTTCGATGAGTTTTACAAACGTTAAACAGCGCATCATTTGATAAAATAATTTTGGCCGTGTATCGTCCAAGAAGTATTTATGGTGAATTTTCTCAGGTTAATATTCATGACTACAATAAAGTCTCAACAAATTCGCTAAAAACACGAACTCTGTTACTATTTTCTGAAAAATTAATTCTGCATAATTTTAAAACTTCAAAAATTACGGTTTCGGAATTATGCCGTTTGGACAGTTAGATCGATTTTCACCAAACCCCCACCAATTGTAAAATTGGTATTGTAAAAAAAAACGTAAGGGGGATACTTCATGCTGATAGGTGGGACCGAAAAAGTAAACAATCGTCAAAGGGGCGATACTATCATTTTGTCAATTTCAATAGCAAACACAAATTTTAATTTAATAATTTCAAATACTTCATGAAGTTTTGGGTTTCGATCACTGAATCATGCAATCTAGGATGTAAAAAAACACAATAGTTCTTAAATAGGAAATAAAACCAAGTCTGGAAATATTCACTGTTGATTTTCTTTGAATGGTGTCACTGCTAGTGTCGCTTTTTCCCAGAAAAAGCGTTGATTTTTAGGTCTCAGTCGCGTTGGAAATTTGAGTAAAGTATAAACTTCATTTCGATTCAAAAAAAAATCAATTTTTTGGCTCAGTACAATATACATAACCCCTTTAGGAAAATTCAGTTTTCCCACCACAATGCATTGATTGAGGAATTTAGATATTTTATTAACAGAGCATTAGCAATAATTCGTTTGTATGTCTATTTTATGGGCCATTTTTTCGCTTTCCCATTGATTTGGTTTGAGATTTCTAGCACTGATGTTGTCCTATGCTGATTTGAGCGATTCTCTGTGTCCTGCCACAATCCCATGTAGTATGTGTTATCCAAAACATCGCGAAGCATCAAGTTTTAAATGTTCTCATACGATATAATATCAGAAGAGAGTGATAAGAGTTATAAGAAATGTCTCATCACACTGTTAGGTGGATTAAAAGCGTTTTTTGCTTCAAAATTTCGTGTGTACATTACTTTGTATCGCATTTGCTATACTAGTTCATTTTAAAAATTTAAAATCGCTGTAGCACAGTGTAATCTACAAATAGTTAACAAACTATAAATAGTTGAAACATTTTACCATTTTAACTATTGCTTTTCAACGGACAATAACTTTTTTTAACGAATAAAAAAATTTACATCTTTCTAAAAAAAACCTCCTCGAAAAATTAAAAAACTTCTACTGGGCACATTGACAGCCCCCTTGTGCATTTAAAATGTCCAACAGTATTCATTGTTAAGTACGATAACCAAATAGCTGTTAATAAAAAAAATTCAGATTTTTTTTACACGGTTTCTCAAAATAACACGGATTTTTTTTGCACGGTTTTTCAAAATAGCACGAATTTTTTTTTGCACGGTTTCTCGAAATAACACGGATTTTTTTTTGCACGGTTTCTCAAAATAACACGGATTTTTTTTACGCGGTTTTTCGAAATAGCACGGATTTTTTTTGCACGGTTTCTCGAAATAGTACGGATTTTTTTTACACGGTTTCTCGAAATAACACGGATTTTTTTTACACGGTTTTTTTTTGCACGGAACGCATCCCCCGTGCAAAAAAAGAATTTGGTGTATCAAACTAGCCCCCTTGTGAGTTTTAAAGTGCACTGCGATTTATGGGAATATCGTACTGGCGCACGAGAGAATCTGAGAGTGCCCTGGAAACTATGGAAATATTATGCTAGCGCTCCAGAGAATTTGTGAGCGTCCTGTAAACTAAAAGAATATCAGACTAGCGCCCCAAAGAATCTGTGAGCGCCCTGCGAGCTATGAGAATATTGGACTACTGCCCTAAAGAGTTTGGGAGCGCCCTGCGAGCTATGAGACTAGCATACTGGCGCTCGAGAGAATCTGAGAGCGCCCTGCGAGCTATAGGAATTCCATACTAACTCCCCATTCAGTACCCTGCAATCTATGGGAATATTTTGCTAGCGCTCCAGAGAATTCGTGAGCGCCATGCAAACTAAGAGAATATCGGACTAGCGCCCTAGAGAGCTATGGGAACAAAACACTGTCGCCAGAGAGAATCTGAGACCGCACTGCGAACGATGAGAATATCAGACTACCCTAGAGAGTTTGAGAGCGCCTTGCGAGTTATGGGAATATCATGTTGGCGCTCGAGAAAATCTGAGAGCGCCTCGCAAGCTATGTGAATATCATATTAGCGCTCCATAGTCATACTAGCGCCCTACAGAGTTTGAGAGCGCCTTCTGAGCTATGAGAATATCAGACTAGAGAGTTTGAGAGCGCCCTGCGATCTATGGAAATATCATGCTGGCGCTCGAGAGAATCTGAGAGCGCCTCGCGAGCTATATTAACATCATACTAGCGCCCTAGAGAGCTTGAGATCGTCCTGCGACCTATGAGAATATTATACTAGCGCCCCAACAAGCAAGTAAGCGCTCTCCGAGCTATGGGAGTATCATACTAGCACCCCGGAGAGTCCGAGCACCCTACGAACAATGAGAATATCAAACTAACCCCTAGTGAGTTCAAGAGTGCTCTACGAGCTATGGGACTATCATGCTGGCGCTCGAGAGAATCTGATAGCGCCAGTATGATATGCTGGCTGTGAGCTATGTGAATATTTTTCTATCGCCCTATAGAGCCATACTGGCGCCCTAGAGAGCTTCAGAGCGCCCTGCGAGCTATGAGAATACCATAGTAGCAACCTAGCGAGTATGGAATCGCTCTCAGAGTTATGAAAACATCATACTGACGCCCTAGAGAGTCTGAAAGTGCCCAGCGAACAATGAGAATATCAGATTAGCGCCCTCAAGAGTTTGAGATTACCCTGCGAGCTATTGGAACAAGATACTTGCACCAGAAAGAAACTGAGAGCGCCCTGCGAGCAAAGTGAATATCATACTAGCACCTCATAGAGCCACACTAGCGCCCTAGAGAGTTTGAGAGAATTCTGCGAGCTATGAGGATATCAAACTAGCGCTCTAGTGAGTTTTAGAGTGCCCTGCGAGCTAAGGGAATATCTGAATCTGGGAGTGCCCTGCAAACTATGGAAATATTATTCTAGCGCTCCAGAAAATTTGTGAGCGTCCTGCAAACAAAGAGAAAATCAGAATAGCGCCCTAGAGAGTTTGGGAGCGCCGTTCGAGCTATGGGAATATTATGCTTGTACTCGAGAGAATCTGAGAGCGCCCTACGAGCAATGTGAATACCATACTAGCGCCCCATAGAGTCATACTAGCGTCCAAGAGAGCTAGAGAGCGCCCTGCGAGCTATGAGAGTATCAGACTAGCGCCCTAGTGAGTTTGAGAGTGGCCCGCAAGCTATTGGAACATCGTACTGGCGCACGAGAGAATCTGAGAGCGCCCTGCAAACAATGGAAATATTAGACTAGCCCCCTTAATAATCCGTGAGTACCCTGCGAACAATGAGAATATCGGACTACCGTCCTAGATTGTTTGGGAGCTATGGGAATATCATACTGGCACCAGAAAGAATGTGAGAGCGTACTGCGAATGATGAGAATATCAAATACCCTAGAGAGTTTGAGAGCGCCTTGCAAGAAATATCACGCAGGCGCTCTAGAGATTCTGAGAGCGCCCTACGAGCTTTGTGGATATCATACTAGTGCCCCATAGTGTCACATTAGCGCCCTAGAGATATGGAGAGCGCCCTGCGAGCTATGATACTATATATCATACTGGCACCTCAGAGAATTTGGGAGTGCCCTACGAACTATGGAAATGTCAGATTAATGCCCTAGCGAGTTGGGGAACGCCCTGCCAGGTACGGTAATATTATGCTGGCGCCAGAGAGAATCTGAGAGCGCCCTGCGAGCGATGAGAATATGAGGCTACCCTAGAGAGTTTGAGAGCGCCCAGCGTGCTATGGGAATGTTATACTAGCGCTCGAGAGAATCTGAGAGCGCCCTGCGAGCCATGCGAATATCATAATAGTACTCCAGCTAGTGTGGAAGCGCTCTAGTGCCCCTGCGAGTCTGAGAGCACCCTGTGAGCTATCGAAATACCATACTAGCGCCCTAGGAGCCGTACACAAATGACGTAGCTTTTTCGGAGATTTTTGACCCCTCCCTCCCCCCTCGTAGCATTTGGTCACAAAATTCTAACCTCCCCTTCGTAAATAACGTAGGATTTACCTACTCCCTCCCCCTCGTCCCATGCAAAGCGCCCGGGTGGTGAAAAAAATTACGTTTTGCAATTATTTTAAATACATGTCCTTTCAAAATGTTTGACGATTTTTATCAACATTTTCATTATAATAGCAAATTGCGGCAAAATAAGCTCATTTCATCACAAATATAGTGTTGATAGTTTTGTTTTGATTTTATATGTCAAGGGAAGCATATAGAGAAGTTCTCTCAGTTCACAATATGCAGCTGCCAATGATTCTAAGAAACATACGTTCATCTAAATTACTAAATTTTGGTTGGTTGAATCCGAAGTGAAAATATAATTCAGCTTCCAAACTAAATATACTAGTTAGCAACATTAACTAACTAATGTAGCAAGTTAAATCCGCATACAAAATCTATTCGTATTTTTGCGAACTTGTAATTCCGCGAATCGTAAAATTTACCTTATGAAAAACCGCATCAAAAGTAACTGGTTTGAATATAAATTAATTTCTCTTGGGAATGGAGGATCATTAAATTGTTTTCTCTAAACAATGGGTTTTAAACTTAATGCTACGTCCCACAACTTCTGACCCTACCCTCCCCCTCGTCGCACTTCGTCACAAATTTGGTATACCCTCCCTACCCCCTAAAATTTATGCATGGCCCCCTACGAGTTTTGCAAATATCATATTAGCGCCTCAGAGAGTGTGGATGCGCTCTGCGAGCGATTGGAACATCCAACTATCGTCCGAGAGAATCTGATAGCGTCCTGCGAGCTATGGAAGTATCAAACTAGCGTTGAAACGCTCTGCGAGGTATGGGAATATCATACCTCATAAGTATTTGAGAGTGTACTGCGAGCTATGAGCATATCATACCATATGAAAATATCATACTAGCGCACCAGGGAGTTTGACAATACCCTACGAGTTTGGATAAATTCGCAAAATTCCAATTATCTGGATGTATCTTACGAGCATAGGGATCATTAAATTGCCTTTCAGAATGATAAGGTCAATGATTTTTTTTTTTGGTTCAAAAAAATATTTTTTTTTCGATTCCAGGAGCTGGTTAGTCGCCGACTAACCGTGACTAACCGCAACTACAGCACTGGATATAGATTTTGTAGCTAACCTTTCTACCAACGCATTCATACCGGCCTTAAAGCGGTTTGTCACATGCCGTGGCAAACCAGCAGTAATCGAATGCGATAATGCAACAAATTTTGTTGGAGCATCTCGTGTGCTATCTCTGTAAGCAGTTCAACTCTTAACAACATCAGCACACTATCAGCTCCCATTATAGACATCCCTAATTAGTACAACGCTAAACACATTTGATCTCGCTCGATCAGCCGTACAATCAGTAGCTCTCCCTATCACCTATTCATCTGATAATGTGAAAGAGAGATTAGAACAGGCTACACTTTTCTTGCTCTCTGTACATACGATAAAACCAGTGTATCATAGCCAGTCCAGTTCAATTGCAATAAACCTACCTATATCTTCGCATCAAACCTCTGTATCATTCTGATAGAAGGCAGAGCAAATAAATTAATTCTTCCTGACACTTAGATTGACCGATTCTTAGTTTAAAATCCAACAATAGGCTTTACGTCAATTGCGACTATTAGGACTACATACTTTGAAAGAAGGTAGACACGCTTCGCAAGCCATTTTCATATCAAAGTTTCTGTCGGCTGAGTATGATGTTCCTGATCTCTTTGGACAAATGAACCTCTTCGCCCCAACCCGTGTTTTTCGCCTCCGGTTTTTGCTACACATCGAAATGCGTAACACTAACTACGCTACTAATGGTTTTAGCGATGGTTTGTCGCTTCAATGAGCTTGCCGAGCACTTCGACGTCAAAAGTAATTCTTCACAATTTCGTCACCGTTTGCTGTTGCATTAGGGTAATTATTTTTAGTTTAGTTCATTAAGACTTAGTGTCAGATAAACACAAATTTGAAAAAAAGACTGCATGCACCCGAATGCGATACGTAAACAACGATACTGAATTCTTTCGAATTTGATGAAATGTATGTTCGCAGCGAAGCGGAAGCAGAAACAACTGTATTCCATTACCAACAATATCGTTGTTTGATACAACCTAATTAGGTCGCTTGGGTGGACACTACACCATGTTCCGGTTATCGTACGAAGAAAGTTGATCCTTTGTTGGCATTTCTGTTCAGATTCCTAATGTGGCATCCCCAAGCACCTCAGCGATAGTTTGACTCATTAATAGAAGCTGTAGTTGTGTTGGTTCACGCTTCCTAGAAAATACAATTGTATCGGTTTTCTCCGTGGCGAATTCGATACCTAGCTTAATAGCCCTAGCAGACAAATTGTCCAAAGTATTCTGTAATGATCCTTGTAGATGGACAGATTTGGATCCCGTAACCACGCCATCGTCTGCGAGTTGCCTTAACGTGCAGGAATTGTCAAGACATTCATCGATGTCTTTGACATAGAAATTGTATAACAGGAGGTTTAGACATGAATCCTGGGGAAGACCCATGTACCTAAATCGTGATGTCGATAAGTCACCACGCGAAACATGCATTTGCTTTTCCGACAACAAGTTTAGTTAAAAGTTGTTTAAAGTCGCTGAAAGACCATGCTGGTGCAGCTTCTCTGAAAGAATGTTGATAGAAACTGAATCAGCAACGCAAGCAACTTATATAAGTTCAAAAAGCGTCTCTTGGCAAGGCCAAGGATAGCAGATTTTTCAACAAGTTGAATTTGATTCTTTTTGGCCCTGGATCTTTATTGATAAACGACAAGAGAGCAAGTGAGAACTCCACCATCGAAAAAGGTGTTTCGTTCGCGTTCTTGTGAGGGGACGCGGCGCAGTATATCTTCTGTGCCGGGGCGGAATGCGGACAAACCTTCTTGGCGAAATCTAATATCCAATTGTTTGAATATTCTGCGCTCTCGTTAGTACTGTTCCGGTTTTGCAAACGCTGGGCCGTGCTCAAAGAGTATTCATCCATGTTTCTCTCGTTACGTCAACGAACCGGCGCCAGTAACTACGTTTCTTGGCTTTCATCAAACTCTTCACTCGCGTTTCTAACGTCGTGTATTGTCGATAGCTAGCGTAACCCGTCGTCCCTGAAGGTCTTATACTCGGCGGCCTTCTCCGCGTACACGTCTGAGCACTCTTTGTCCCACCACGGATTAGGAGAACTTTTTTCCTTTCTCATATAAAGAAAGGCTATGCAATCACTGTAAAAATCGACTTTTTAACCGAGGCCCGGAAGGCCGAGTTCCATACACCATTCGATTCAGTTCGTCGAGATCGGCAAATGTCTGTGTGTGTATGTATGTGTGTGTGTATGTGTATGTCATTTAAACTCACACAATTTTCTCAGAGATGGCTGAACCGATTTTCGCAAACTTAGTATCATCTGAAAGGTATAACGCTCCCATAAGCTGCTATTGAATTTTTAGTTGATCCGACTTCCGGTTCCGGAGTTACGGGTTGAAGTGTTCGGTCACACAGCAAATTCCCATATAAACTGGTACCACCATGATGTTCAAATGATGTAAAACATATTAAAATTGATGTAACATTACTCTAGTTTGCGGGTCTGGATCACTAATGATCAATCAAAGCAGCTTTGACCACATTGGCCACCTATGACGGTTCATGACGCCCCCGGGGAACCCGCCAAGTTCCTAAGCTAATATCACACCCATTCCGAAACGAATTCTCTACCGATTTTTACAAACTTGATTTCAAATGAAAGATATAGTAATACCATTGACTGCAGCTGAATTTCATTCGGTTCTGACTCTTGCTTCCGGAGTTACAGGGGTGTTAGTAAGTATACACTGGAATTTCCCCTATAAATCGGTACAATCGTAATACCTCAGATTCTAAAAACTATTGAAATGATCACCAAATTACTTCTAATCGCAGATCGAGATCACTGATCGCCAATCAAACATTCTTTGAATATATTGTCCACTATCGACGATTCCGGAAGTCCGGAATTCCGGGCATATTCCACAATTAAAGTCACATCGGTTCTTCGGTGATGACTGAATCGATTTTCTCAAACCAAGTCTCAAATGGATGGCAAAATATGCAGTTGAGTATTGCGTCGCCGCCCCTCCCCCCACGTGTCTTGCCCTTTGCACCTCCCTCCTTCATCACTCCCCTCCCCTTGGACCACCCTCACGCCCGCATTTCCTTCATCCACCCCGTATACCGAAATAAGATGAAGGTTTTCTGACGCATCCTCCACTCCCACTTTACTAACCCCCCATTCCCTCCACTTTCAAACCCATTCCACCAACATTTCAAAATATAATCACATGAAGATAACATTGGACTCATGCTGATTAAGCTAATTAAATATTATTCTTTTGCCTTTCTCATATAGAAAGGTTATGCAATTGCTCCAAAAACCGACTTTCTAACCGAGGCTCGGAGGGCCGAGTCTCATATAACATTCGACTCAGTTCGCCGAGATCGCAAAATATCTGTGTGTGTTTTTTTTTACAATGGAGAAGACCTTTACGTCCTAGCCCAGTACACGTGCTATTGGTAGGGTCCAATCTACCACACGGGGTGCACTGGGGGCGTGTCGGGCTCGAATGGTGAGGCTGCCATTAATACCGACTAAACTCCATTGGGCTCCGCCATCATTCCTCCCGGCAATGTTGCAAATGTTCTTCACCAAACTAGTTCATTCGTTCATCCTCAATGCGATATTCGTTGTGTTATTCACCCATGCTTCGAATAACGCTACCCCGTTCGCCACACGAAGGCACCGAATCACCGAAAATGAACAACACAAAGAAACAAAAAAATCGAATCTGATGTCTGCTGTTCGCTGCTTGTTCGCATCGTTGTTTGTTGAATTTAACCATTCATGCGATGTTCATCTTCACGCATCATGCCGATCGGCACACGAATGGCCTAAATGATAATCGCCACTAGCCATTCTTCGCTTAGGATTTTTCGTTCTTCATTCCTCCTGCATTGCGTCATAGAAAAACAAATTCCTGGTTATTGCTGGAAGGGTCAGTTTCTTGACCGAAATTGTACAGAAATGCTTGCTTGATATGTTCGAAATTGGATGACTTTTGTTATAAAGAAGCATTAGTAGTACATAATGATTGCTTGTTGATGTTTTTTGGTTAATGATCAGAGTCGAACTGGGAAGCTTCGTAAGCAAAGCAAAACAAATCAATTATTTTTGTAAATTTGCGGATGTCTCGCGTGTGAAAACTAATCAACACCATGTTTCCTATTATGAATCCACTAGACTATTGGAACTTCAATGAATCATAATGGTCGAGGTAATCAAAAACAATTTCTGTGTCCATAGAAGTGTAATCGAGCTCATTTACAAGTTTTTGTCAATTCAATTATTCTGCATTCTGATTTAAACCAAGCTTAGCCGAATCATCGTCAGATTAAATTAGTAACCCGAACCAATAGGGTTCGTTGCGGTGCGAATGTGGGCGGTAAATGGATAGACCGCACCGCAACCTCAAAAAAAAAATAATAAAACCGCTCCGCTTACCGCAACCGCACTGCATTTACTGCACTGCACCGCGCGGTAATGCGGTAAAATTCATGTATTTTTTTTAAAATTGTGTTGAAAAATTATTCGTTTATTTTGTATAACCATATATAATAAAATCTTATTCTTATTTACACGAAAATTAACTTTGACGGACTCCTCAGAATGTAACATTTATGAAAAAATTCAACTTTGCAAGTTTTATTAATAAAATGCCGTACATTTTTAGACAAATACTTTCGAAACGAGGTAAAACATTTTCATTCCTCTAAATATTAGCATAGCACTGCAGTCCTGTGAAATGTAGCTGTATTTCATCATTATACATACAAAAACGTTCTGCCGCTGCAGTTAATAGGAAAGACTTTTAATTTACTTATCCTTCAGGTAATTAAAAAAATGGAATAATGAAGTTGTATATTTTTTTCTTTCGATTTTCATATTTGCAATGAATTTGACACATGAAAATGAAATGAACGTTTTTCGTATTTTCGTAGTAAAAATCACCTTAAATTCTTAAAGGAAATTCACCAAAAAATTAAAGGAAAACACCAGTACTTCTATATATTATCCCAGTACAGTGACATAAAATATGTTGGATTTTATCAATAAGAACGGCGCCATATTTGATGAAAAAATCGTTCTACACATAACATCTCATTAGGAATCCCAACTCAACCGGTATAGAGTTGTTGAAGATTTGAAAAACTGCAAAAGATGTATGATTCACAGCATACAGCAGAAATGTTATTACAAAGGTAATTTTTGAAACAAAATACCCCAAAACCCTAACTTCGTTTTTTCAAGAAATGGATGTCTTCTTATTATAATACTAAGATTGCTCCCTTAAAAATATATGAGCTGTAATTTTCTAAAAGCTAATAATAGTATTTTTTCTAATATTTTTTCATAATACCAAGGGCAAAAATTTCAATTGAAGTTGGCGGGGATTAAAAATTGTCCAACCTTTGCAAAATTTGGCATCTGGACTAACTTTAACAATTGTCACTGTCGTTGAGAAACACAAAACACCACAATACCCTACACTAACTTCGAAAGCTTTACTTTCAAAAAGAAAGAATTAATGGGAAGACTTAACCAAGTGGCAATACACGGAAACGCCAAAAATGTGAACTTAATTCATTAGATGCCAAACCATCGAATATATCACAGGGTGTCTTTGGAGGAATCGTTCGCATGAATATTCCCCACAATCTAATAAAAATTGAAATCATAAAAGATAAAGTAAGCTTACTCTATTCATAGGGTTGTAGAGTGCCACGCACCAAACCTTCTTACCTTTATTGTGCATAGTTTAGACAGTAAAAAAGAGCCTGTTCGTGCATTTTGGTTTGCATCTTTCTTTCTTATACGTAGTTGAAGTTGGTGTAAATAAATGTCAAAATCTTCAATAACTTTGAAACGAATGAGTATTTTTAGATACAGTCTTCGACAATATTCTGTAGTTTTGATACCTACACATTTGTCTCGAACATTGTTTGCACGAAAAATCATAATTAAAAAAGTTATATTAAAAAAAACTAGCCATTCAATTACAACTTGCCATAGAAAACACCTTATAAATCGATAACCTTTAGTCCTACAAGTTCAAGTTCTTCAACAAAATTCTTCACTACGAGCATTTCCAAATTTGTCGAAGACATCAACTTTATACCTCATCAATATAAAAAGTTAATTGTTTTAGTTCGATCATAGTAAGCCATGCCTAATTTCAATTGTTATCAGATTGTGGGAATATTCATACGAACAATTCCTCCAAAGGCACCCTGTGATACATTAGATGGTTTGGCCTCTAGTGAATTAAGTTTACGTTTTTGGCGTTTCCGACCACTGTGTAATAGGCTGAAGAAAGATACAAAAATTTTGTACCTGCTGTTAATGAAAACCACGTCACAAAAAACTCACCCTAAACATCAATCTATCTTTATAGTACTAGTTAACAAAGTTAGCAGTTAGTCTTATGGCTGAATTTAAGACGTGTGCGCATGCAATGTATGCTGTATAGTTAATCCCTAAAAGGAAATGCATTTAAAAAATCTAACTTCATGAAATGCAACCATTTTATATTTTTATTGGTATCTAAGGATCTCGACAATATTGAAAAAAATAATTACAGCTCCTTTTTTCTTATGCCTTTATTTGCATGATTTTTATTTTTCACAACATTCTTCGTCAAGTCTCCCGCATGAGGGAGCAAAAAATAATATTTGCGTTATCCATATTTAACCCCCCAAAAACTGTTCATTTTACTGCTTAAGATATGTTATTTTTAAACAGTCGTGCTGATTGAACGATTTCGTCGTGATACTAGCAAAACATCAGCAACAGATTAAATTACTATGGTATATCACCATGCGCAGATTAAAATCTAAACTTCATCCTCATTTTATTTGCCTCATGCCGAATTTTATCACCAGACATGGATTCAATTTCCTTTGAATGCTTGATAAACAAGGCTTCTATTAAGATTGTCCTATATATGTATAACATATATTGCCTTGATTAGGCTACCAGTTAATTTTACCCATAGTTTTGTACATACTAAGAACAAGTAGCGCATTGGGTTGTTCCAAACAGTACAACGCATCAGAATACAAATATTTTTCTTCGCCAGTCATCATTCTGCGAAGATAAAATTGTAGTCATCTTCGCCTGTTGTAAACGATCATCGCTATGGTGAGGAATGGTTTGCTGCTTCGTTTATTCGTCATTCACTTCATAGCTTCCTCGTGCAGTTCATTCGGTCGCTCGATGAGTAGCAAGGCAAGAACGTGTGGATAAGGCATTCGGATAAACACGGATTGGCCGTCGGCTTCATTCGTGGGTGAATATCAACAGCAACTTGAATATAAGAGCGAAGAACGATATGGGACGAATGCAGCTGATTCATATTCACCGTGCTTCGTTGCGAAGAAGATTCTAAAGCAACATTGCCTCCCAGGAACTACCTCTCGGTATTACTTCTGGGGGGATGGCTGTAGTAAATGTACTCATTCACTCTCACTCACGCGTTCATACGTCCTGTATGAGGCTTACTTGGGTGCTCTCTCAATCGCACATTGATTCATTCTCAAACACTCCCACATGAGGCTGACTTTTGTGCTCACCTTTTTCGTTCCTTGCGAGGCTGACTTGTGTGCTCACCTTACTCATTCCTTGCTAGGCTTACTTTTGTGCTCGCCCCACCCATACCATGTGAGGCTGACTTGGGTGCTCACCCTATCACCTGATTCACTCTCAATCGTGCACCTTTGTCACTCCCCCTGGCATCCCATGTTGGGACATTTTTCTTAGTCCCCACTTCTGACATACCATGCGAGGCTGACTTTTGTGCTCACCTTTTTCATTCCTTGCTAGGCTGACTTTTGTGCTAGCCTCTACCATACCATGTGAGGCTGACTTTTGTGCTCACCCTTAACATGCCGTGTGAGACTGACTTGGATGCTCACCCTTTCACTCCTCTGCCACGCCATGAGGCATCGATAGCTAAGTTCCAACATACTACGCTACGACCCTCCCGTCTTGGCATGAGGCAGTCCACTTATACGCCTATAAACTCACTCTTCTGTCTTGCTTCGGGGTGGCTGGGTTTACCCCTTACGCGGTTGCCAGTCGCTGCGCCAAACCTGCCTCGACATGAACAGACCATTCACTCCCTTTTTTGCGCTTGGCCTTTTTCGCTCCAGTTAACCAATCACTAGTTAGCTGTGCCCGTCGTCTGTTGCTCGGTTCGCCAGATTACCTGTAGCCTACTGGCAATCTGGGTGGTAGCAGTCAAGACTGCGTTCCACTTCTCCACCGATTGACACATCCGCTGAATAAGGGTATCAGGGGTTGTGTCCCAGCCACAGACGTCAAGCATTGCTCTTCTTTCGACGTCGAACCGATGACATACGAACAGTATGTGTTCGGCAGTTTCGTCTAAACCTGGGCAGTCCGGGCAGACTGGGACCTCCGCGTGCCCGAACCTGTGGAGGTACTGTCGGAAACAGCCATGGCCTGACAGGAATTGTGTCAGGTGGAAGTGAACTTCCCCATGGGGTCTTCCTACCCAGCTCGATATGCTAGGTATCAGCCAGTGGGTCCACCTACCTTTCGAGGAGTTGTCCCACTCACGCTGCCAACTGGCGACCGAGGTCACCCTGGTGCGCTCGCGGGCTCCCCTATTTCCACGTAGCTCAAAGCACTCCTCATCTTCCCGAATGACCAGCCCGACTGGCATCATGCTCGCTATCACGCAGGATGCATCGTGTGATACCGTGCGGTAGGCAGATATCACTCTGAGGCACATCACGCGGTAGGTGCTCTCCAGTTTCTGTAGGTAACTGGTTACCCTCAGTGCTCTTGACCATGACGGGCCGCCGTACCTGAGGATAGATACAGCAACGCCTGCCAGTAACCTACGTCTACTGGCGCACACCTTTGAGTTGTTGGACATCATTTTCGATAGAGCCGCAACAGCAGTCGACGCTCTCTTGCATGTATAGTCGACATGGCTGCCGAAGGTCACCTTGTCGTCTATAATGACTCCGAGAGACTTCAGACTTCCCTGTGAAGTGATCGCGACTTCTCCCACATGGATAACTGCATGTTGTGCCGACTTGCGGTTGTTGACGATAACTACCTCCGTCTTATGATGAGCGAGCTCCAGGCCTCTCGCGCTCATCCATTCCTCCACCGTTTTGATCGCGTGTTCTGCGGTTAGTTCTACCTCAGGAATTGACTTCCCGTAGGCCTCCAAGGTTACGTCGTCAGCAAAGCCGACGATCTTGGCCCAGGAGAGAACTTCTGTCTCAGAACCCCGTCATACATGAGGTTCCATAGCACCGGGCCTAGGATCGAGCCCTGCGGGACTTCGGCGGTAATCGGGACCCTCTTCTGACCGGCATCGGTCTCTTATAGCAGTACGCGGTTCTGGAAGTAACTTTCCAAGATCCGGTACAGACCCACCGGTAGGCTAAGCCGGTGTAACGAGAGCGCGATGGCATCGCGTTCTTCACGTCAAGTGTCACTAACGCACAGTATCGAATACCTCGCCTTTTTCGTTGGATCGCTATCTCGGCAGTATTTATCACTGAGTTGAGAGCGTCCACTGTGGACTTACCCTTCCGAAAGCCAAACTGTTTGCTTGACAGACCGTCCGTACCTTCCGCGTACGGGGTTAGCCTGTTGAGGATGATCCTCTCAAGCAGTTTGCCAGTCGTGTCGATCAGACAGATTGGTCTGTACGCCGATGGGTCGCCTGGCGGCTTCCCGGGCTTCGGCAACAGCACCAATTTCTGCCTTTTCCATCTATCGGGGAAACGGCACTCGACAAGGCATCTCTGCATAGCTAGCCTGAACATGTTCGGGTTCGCTATGATCGCTGCCTTGAGTGAGTTGTTTGGAACTCCATCCGGCCCTGGAGCTTTGTTCATTGCTAGGGATTTAGCCACTGCGAGTAGTTCTTCATTCGTCACTGGAGCCACCATTTCGGCCGTGCCCGCACTGTCTCGTAGTGCAGGTGGCCAGGGGCTTGTGGCTCGAGACGGGAAGAGTACTTCGATAATCATTGCCAATCGGTCCGGAGACCGTTCTGGCGATGAGGAGCCCCCTTTGGTCTTGGCCATCACAATCCTGTAGGCGTCACCCCACGGATTCGCGTTGGCACTCTCACACAGATTGTCGAAACACGCTCTCTTGCTGCTTTTAATGGCCTTGTTAAGGGCCAATTTCGCAGCTCGAAACACTTCACGGCGGTTCTCTCTTGCATCCTCGGTGCGAGCTCTTTGCATCCTACGTCTAGCTCTGTGGCAGGCTGACCGTAGAGCTGCAATCTCGGCACTCCACCAATATACCGGGCATCTACCGTTTCTTGGCAGTGTTTTTCTCGGCATAGTGGCGTCGCACGCGCGTGATAGAACAGCTACCAGCGCATCCCCGCTTAGACTGTCGGTGTTGGTCTCCAGTCCCAGGGCCGCGGTGAAAGCTTCGCTGTCGAAGTGATTGGACTTCCACCCGCGTACCTGACAGGGATCTCCCGCCCTCGGATGCTGCACACCATAGTTGATCCTAAAGCGGATTGCTAAATGATCGCTATGGGTGTAGCCTTCGTCTACCCTCCATTCCATGTCTGGAGCCAGACTCGGGCTGGCAAATGTTACGTCAATCGCCTCCACTCCGTTTCTACGGAATGTACTAGCGGAGCCATTATTAGCTAGCACAGTATCGAGTTTCGCAAGCGCCTCCATTAGCGCTTGACCCCTGCTATTTGTACAGCGGCTGCCCCAATCCACTGCCCAAGCGTTAAAGTCTCTCGCTATGACTACCGGTTTCCGGCCCACTAGGTCCGACGAGAGCCTGTCGATCATCTGGTTGAACTGTTTTATTGGCCACCTTGGTGGGGCGTAGCAGCTGCAATAGAACACACCATTGATCTTGGCAATCGCAACACCCTCGGCGGAGGAGTGTATTACCTCTTAAACCGAGAACCGTCCCGTTGTACAGATTGCCACCATTCCAGACCCGTCCGACACCCAATTGCCGTTGCCGACAGGGATGCGGTACGGGTCTGATAAGAGGGCGACATCTGTCCTCGACTCCGAGACCGACTGCCACATCAGCTGTTGGGCTGCTGCACAATGTTTATGATTTAGCTGTGTGACGTTCACGGCTTCTTCTTATTTACCTCACCGAAGGGACACGAAGGTCCGCCCATAGCATGTTTATGGGCTTGCTTCTTAGCGGTGCAGATAAGGCACTTGTGTGTCTTAGTGCAACCCCGTTCTTTATGTCCCTCCTCGCCACAGCGACGACATAGTTTGCTCCTATCTATGCCCTTGCACTCGTAGGCTTTGTGGCCGGACTCAAGGCACCGATAGCACCTATCCACTGAAGGCGGCTGGGATATGCTAATAGGGCATACCGACCAGCCGATCTTCAGCTTCCCTTTCTCGGTTACCTTTTTGGCATCCGCCTTCAGTAGCCTGAGGTAGGCTACTTGGGTGCCAGAGGGTCCATCTCTAAATCGCACAGAGGCCCGCTCGATTGTGATGTCACATTTTTCCTTAACGGCTGCTACGACATCTTCTGCGGTCGTGAACTCGTCCAGATGCTTGCACTGGAGAGTCATTTCCGCCCCTAGCGACCTGACTTGGGCGCCCTCACCAAGGACCTCTTGGGCCAAGGCCGTGTATACCGCACTAGATTGTGCGCCTCGCTTCAGCACCAGAAGCATTTCTCCCGTGTTAGTGCGTCTCACGCTACGCACATCTTGCCCAAGGGCCGAAAGGCTTTCGGCCGCCTTCATCGACTTTAGGACATCGGCGTATTTGTCCTTGTCGGTTTTTAACCACAAGGCCTCGCCTCTGTCCTTGGCCTTCTTCGCGGGCCGCGGTACCTCCGGTGTCGGTGTCGGCTTCTTCTTGGTGACCAGCGTCCAGGGGTTTGGGCCCCCCTGCCGCGGTTGCCCCGGGTTGCTGGTACCAACGCTCTACTCAGCGAGGTCACTCTCGCCCTCGCTTACCTCAGCCAGACGGCGTTTGGCCTTGACGGTTGCACGCCGTGTGGTGTCAGTTTTTGCACCCTCGCCTGGCGACTTCCTAGGGCGCTTCGCGTTCGACGACGTCTTGCGATTACCTTGCCCTTGCCTTTTCCCTTCCAGGGGAACTCGGCCGCCGCTTCGAGCGACGTGGCTGCTCCATAGAAGGTGAAGGCCACTGTCTGAGTGCCCGTATCGACCTTTTCTTTTCCCTCCCTTTTGGAGGTCACTGTCTGGGTTTCTCGGTCGGACTTCTCCCGACATTCCACCCTCTTGGCATAAGCCTGCTGTTTCTGTCTTGCGACACGAACAGTTTTTCGGAGTTCCAGGAGACTCTGTTTTAACTCCTTGCTTATATTTTGCTTTGCGCTAGTGTACTCGATTATTGAATCGAGCTGCTCCACCACTTTGCGCATCGCGGATAATGGCCCGTCCAGTGCGTTGGTAGGGCTATTTCCTACCACTGCTGGGGGGTCACTGGTGCTTTCAGATGCAGCACTCATCGCTCAACTACTCTCCCCACGGGGGGAGACCTCGCCAAACCGCCTCTAGCGAAGGGGTTTGGCACCTCCGTTTGTTTACTATTTTTATTTTTGTTCTCCATATCGAATCCCACGAGTAGCGCGAGAATAAATGTCCGCCACGCCAGAGCTCCGCATTAGCGTGGTAAGGGACGCTTAATGTGGGGGTTGCCCAGGTACCCCACAGGCTCCGTTAACGATCGAGTATCTTTTTCACCCCCTCGATCACTCATCCCTCGGCACGGGTCGCTTCACGCCTTGGAATTGGGTTATGATCTACCTTGCTTTACGTGGTGACCTCGGCCCAGATCATCACAACCATCCTCCTTTACCAGGGCTTTGGACCTGTAGCTCTGGTTCTCAATAGTTCCATGTACGTATATTATTACAGACATGCCACTATTGAGATCCGTCATTCGCTAGCGGAGTTTGTATGTATGTGTGTATGTATGTGTGTATGTATGTATGTATGTATGTATGTATGTATGTATGTATGTATGTATGTATGTATGTATGTATGTATGTATGTATGTATGTATGTATGTATGTATGTATGTATGTATGTATGTATGTATGTATGTATGTATGTATGTATGTATGTATGTATGTATGTATGTATGTATGTATGTATGTATGTATGTATGTATGTATGTATGTATGTATGTATGTATGTATGTATGTATGTATGTATGTATGTATGTATGTATGTATGTATGTATGTATGTATGTATGTATATATGTATGTATGTATGTATGTATGTATGTATGTATGTATGTATGTATGTATGTATGTATGTATGTATGTATGTATGTATGTATGTATGTATGTATGTATGTATGTATGTATGTATGTATGTATGTGTGTGTGTATGTGCACTTTTCCTCCGGAGGAAGTTCTTGGGTAGATTCGATGTTGTCGGATATCGCGGTAGCATAGCTCTTCCAATCGATATTTCATATGAGGTCAAACGAAATATTGATTGATTCCAGGGATTACCTTTCACGTGCAATTTGACCGCAGCGATGTTGAGCAGAGGCACAAGTCTAAGACGGTCGGGTATGCTGGAGGAGCAGGAATCCGTGCCATTTCACCCTTGTTTAAAATTGTCAAATTGAAGTTATCGCATAGATCGTGAATTAAGGAAGGCCGAATATCATCAAAGAGGCAACCCCATGCTGTGCCGTGAGAGTTAAAGTCTACTTAAACTAGTCGCGGTGCATGTAGAGATTCTAAGGTGTCTTGTAGCTGTCGGTGCCCAACCGCGGTGCTGGGTGGAATATATATGGAAGCTATGCAAAGGTTTCAACTTGACAAGCGACAACTTCAATACTTAATATCGAGGGAAGGTTAATTCTATAGAAAGAATAGCACCTCCAAAAGCACTCCTCCACAGGGGGTGTCTCGATCCAGGCGAATAATATAAAATCTGTGGAAGTTGAGATCTATATCGGAAGTTAACCAAGTTTCACATAATGCAAATGCATCGCAACTCGAACTATTCATAATTTTTTTTAAAGAATCGTTTATCGGGATGATACTTCTCCAATTCCACTGTAGAACAGTGATCGAATCCGTATCCTCGCTCGATGAGTTAGCCATCGAAGGATACAATCGTTGAAATGAGGAGCCATTTAGCAGTAAACTGCTTCAAAAATGCACTTATTGTAGGGAGAAAAGCTAACATAAGCATTTTAATAGGATCAGCAATATTGAAAATTTATATTATCCAGTCCACGATGTCCGAGAGTTTGAGAATGCCAGTGCTGTGAATATACTCGAACTGAAACAAAGGAACACTATTTTTTTATTCCTGGAAGTACTGGGAATTCCTCTGAGCGTAATCCTCCGAGACCAGGAGCTACTTGTTTCGGTTTGGTTGCAACACTTCCAATAGATATCACTTTCGAAGCCCCGTAAAGGGACACCTTCTGGCCTTTACAAGGAACTTTAGGAGAGGAAATGTTCCTCCTCTATCTCTAACTTCTAGGCACCCTAAGAGCTCTTGTGGGTCATCAGCCTCGCCCTGGTTATGAGGCAAGTGAGTATAGCTGCTTGTTGAGGATGGTGGCTTTCTTTAGCATTTCTGCGAAAGAAAGTTTGGACCGTCCCGCAAGGGAACGTTTCAGTTTATCCCCGTGTAGTTAGTATGAAGGACATGCCGAGATATTATGCAGGCTCTCGGCACAGTAAGGACACTTTTCGGCTTTCTTACTACACGAATCATCTAGATGATTCTCCCCGCATTTTCCACTGCGGGCCTTATTGCAACAATGGGTGGCTGTGTGACCCAATTGTTTACACTTTGTGCAATTCATGAATCGCGGTACAAATAGTCGGACAGACAGACGAACCATGTGCATGAGGATGTAGTTCGGCAAAGTGGTACCAGTGTAGCTCACCCACTAACAGTTTGATTGGAGGTACGTTTTTGAACCATCCCCCGCAACTACTACTGAGTGCAAACGCTTGCTCTCCCGCTCTTTTACTGGCTGAAGTAAGCGGTCTCTAAAACGGCAAACCCCGTACTGCAGCAGATTCTCGTACATCAAACTCTCACCGGTGACGACGCTTTCAGACTGTACCTTTACAGCTGGAATATATATATACATACATATATATATATATATATATATATATATATATATATATATATATATATATATATATATATATATATATATATATATATATATATATATATATATATATATATATATATATATATATATATATATATATATATATATATATATATATATATATATATATATATATATATATATATATATATATATATATATATATATATATATATATATATATATATATATATATATATATATGTTATAATCCCGCGTAAAGTGCTCACAGCAAGCAATATCGTTTGCCTGCTTTGAGTTGGCTAGCAACACCCTTATCTTGTCCGAGTGGACCTTCGAAATTTCGGTCACTTCCGAGAATCGTTCTGTCAGGTCTTTAGAAATCTGAAGAAGATTCAGCCATTTAGTCTTGGGCCGAAAGAAGACCACAAATGGGCCAGTTGAGAGTTCTGGGTAGCATTTGGGCCGGAGTGGGGGGAGCCTTAGGAGTTGAACCCAATTCAACCTCCATTTGACCATCCGGAGAGGGAACCACCGAAAACGTCAACGCGCGGGGTCAGCGCCCGCGCAGACGGAAGAAAGCAGTAAATGTGTTACAAAAGATAAAAACCACTTATCTTTAAACTGGTGTCCAACGAAGAACCGATCCAGCTTATACAGGCTATTGTTTAATCCTCGCACGCGAACAAAAGACTGAGGACCGAACGGAACTGGCAAGATAACCTTGAACGCGGATTAGCACTATTCTTTGTCGTTATACGCTGCACGGACTGAACAAAGCACTTGTGTCTCGACCGAGAGCTCGAAAACGAATGACTCATTATTTCCTAAGTACCATTTGCCGGTCATTGTTTATTGTTTGTTGAAATTCAAGATTAACTTTTTTATTGCCTTAATATGAAATCAAAGTATGTGCTGCTTGCCTTGTTAGTTCTAGCTTCTGAATACCATTCAATGTTCGAGTAGAAACGATTTTGGTGTAAAAATGTACACCAAGTGAAGGCCTCCTTTCACTATCGGTAGATATAAAACTGGATTTACCTATTGATATCATTTATATCGTTATTTGACTAGTTTAGGATTAATTATAAGACCGCACACTGGGTTTTAAATCGAGGAGAATATATTTTAAAAAAATTAAGTGTAAATTATTTATTTTTCAACGACTATACTGCCGCTATACGCATAATTGTCCCATGTGTATATGTATAATCTCATAGCACATGGGACAGTTATGCTTATAGCGGCAGTATAGTGTTCAACGATGGCCATATTTTTGTCCTTTACAGTGTACATATACAATATTGGGTATTAGGTAAACTTTGTAAAATATACTCACTTATCACGAGAGATATCGCCATCGTCATTTGGGAATATAGCAAAGCGATACAATCTTTGCAAAAGAATGCTTTCCATACAATTCCGCGCTTCGTTAATTTGTCCATCCGTCATACAGCATAAGACTACGTCTGTTCTTAAATCATTCATTAATAGTGCGATGAATTCTTGAAGCAGATCCTTTCTCTCGTCGACTACGGTTAGTTGAACAAATTCTGTGTAAAATTGTTGTAGAGTGTGTTCTTTTTTCTCTAAAAATATTTTAACGCATATCATTACAATATGCCGAGCTGATAGTTCATTTTCTTCCTTCAGGTAAGACCTGTAGGACTCCAAATTATCAATAGCTGACAATAACGTCTGGCGACAACTTATCAGGTACTTTAAATATGCCTTCCTGATAACTACATCGTTTTGCAACTCTTTTAACAAAATATGTTGAGATTCGGCACCGATTGGTTGCAAGCATCGAAAGAGCTCTGAAATACACGACATCTGCTGCATATTCTGGTTACTGAGTGCTTGTGCTTGCAATATGCGTAGATACATAAGCAAAGGAGTAGTGGTATGGCTCTAAAATAATAATTATTATCTAAACAATATGCAAACACAACATTATGCGTTACTTTATATTCCTCGAAATCGAAAGAAAATATTTCCGTACTTGATAAAACAAGTCGTAGATATCGCTTTGCAGCAGAAAATTTTGAGCAGTCCTCATGAGCCATGTGATCAATTTCATTCCTATAAATCAAAGTATCAGCTTATATAACCTAGTAAGTCCAGCCGGAAGTTTAACTGGCTCTACCTAATGTTCCGGCTCCAGAGGCACAACTGATTCTAATTAGAATCTGTTGTTTCTTTGTAGCCGCTCTGAACTTCAACAAGTGACCTCCATTTTCGACGTAAAATCGTGTGCTGAATTTAAAAATGAAGTCCAAAAAAATTACAGCAAACAGTTTTTACCTTAAGGACCTCCTGCAATAAAGCATATATAATTGTTGCAAAAAGTATATAATCTTTTATGACTTTTTTTGAAGCAGTAAGATGACTTAGACATGTGCGCTATTCTACAAAATGTTTATTAAGGTTTCATCTATAAAATAAAAATTTTCGAGTGTAAGGTGTCAAAAATAGCGTCCAAAATGGCGGCTTTCTCGGAACAAGATTTTTCGAATCTGCGGGCATTCTCGTTTTTGAACCATTCAACCAACCAACTTTGGAGTTTGCCCGCCTAAAAGAAGACAACATTCTCGGGCGCTGTAACCCACAAAATCGTAATATTTTGATCATTAACGATTTTTTACAGCCGGCCAAAGTGAAAAGTTCATGTGAAAAAACGATACTTTATTTTCAAGTGGCCGCCATTTTGCTTCTATATCAATTTTTTTTAATTTTAAATGTTTCGAATGAAAAATTCTTTCCTTATAGATAATATTCCGTATTTAATAAATTTGCGTTAAATGATGTAATTTTTTTTATCAAACTTTGTATGGACATATCTACTCGCCTAATAATTACTTCTAAAGTACTCGTACATTATTTTATACTTTATGAACTAGTGAAGTGATTTTACATAAATCGGAGCATTGAAATAGTTATTACTAAAATTTGTACGAGATTGAACGCAATAACTAATGTTGGGGAGACTTGACCAAGATTTTATGGGGAGACATGACCAAGTGGCAATAAACCGTAGAAAGATAATTTTTTTCTGATATTTACTATGCTGTCGTACCTACTGTTAGTGTTAATCACGTCACAAAAATCCCACATCAAACGTCAGTCTATATCTTTTTGTATTAGTAAATAAAGTTAGTAATAATATGGCTGATTTCATGACGTGTGAATATGCAATGTAAGCAGTACAGTTATTCCTAAAAGGAAATGCATTAAACAGTCGAAATTTATGAAATGCAACCCTTTTTTATTTTTTACTGCTACCTAATGACCTCGCCAATATGGAAAAAAGGATTATAGTATTATTTATGTCATTATTTTTTGTTCTGATGTTTCAAAATTCTCGTGGTCAAGTCTCCCCAGGCCCCCCGCAGTGGGGAGACTTGACCAAAAAAAAAAAAAACGATCTCAGACAAACTTTTATAACTTTTGAAAAAGTAAATTAAAAATTCCGCAAAAAATTATGAACACGAATAATACCTTTTTACATTATATCTCATTGACTTTTTTAGAGATTTATGCAGGTTTAGCTGAAAACCTGGTCAAGTCTCCCCATATTCCCCTACATGTGGGGCAGAATGATAAACTGCAAATAAGGGATTCCTTCTCAAACAGCAAACTTGATGTTTTGCAGTGCCTGTGCACTTTACCTCGTCGTCTACTACCCTACTCCCTCCAATACGAGCATTTATGTTCATTTCCCGGTATGCATTATGATGTCCTGAAGGAAAAGTTGTCTCAAAGAAAATCATTGTGTTCTATATGTCGATCTCTCCCTATGTCGACGGTCCCTTCAATATCGACATAAAGAGAGCTAACTGTATGTTAAATTAAATGTAAATGCATATACTTTCGGTCATCTGAACATTTGTTTTGATACGACTAATGGTTCTGACGTTATTTAGGAGTTTGTTGAATTTTTTCTCACTTTTTAAAGAAAATTGAGCGCTTGATCCAGATTTTGATAAAAATAAAGCAATTTTGAAAATTATATTTTTAGTGAAACTTATAGCCTGCTAATAACTAATGAAAATATGCCCTTGTTAGTTAAAATCGGATAAAAATTATGAAAGTTAGTCAATTGAAAAATGAGAATTTTTGAGTTTCTCTTATTGAACCGTTCCAAACCCATTTTGTCTAGTGCTTTTTTTACAAAATGTTAGGGATTTTCTGTTATAACTATGTTGAACAAATAAAATGAAGAGTTTGAAAAGTTTTTAACTGGAGTGTATCCGAGCTCGTTTATACAAATGATTCCAGTCTTCTGATAATAATAATTTCAGCCGCAGTAAAGGGATAAATCCTCGAATGATTATTATGCAATACCGCGTGTAATATTTACATGTGTCATGCAGAAAATAACTCTCTTCTAATACAAAATTCTTTGTAAACCAAATCTTCACAAATCGTAAAGTTCATATCTCTAAACTCCATAAGTGCTCAACTATGTTTTGTACAATGTTAATACTAACTTTACGAATCCCTACTTATATGTGATACTACATACCAAAAATACGTCAAGTATTGTAAAACTAATAATTTATTTTTCTTACTAGAACATCTATCTGAGTTCGTATTTTAAAATTATGTAGGATATCGAACACGAGTTATTTTACATTTCAAACCTCAAAATTTGAACTTTCGAATGATTTGAAGAGCATAAAGTATTTTGCAATTATACTTAGATGTCTTACGCAATATATTCTAGTATACTGAAGCTTTATAGGTTAGGACAGTAAAATCGGCACGTCGCACAGTGTTTCCAAATAGGCAAATACGTGATCGAAATTGTTTTCACCACGAAAAAACGATTTTCGAGCTATAGTGTCTTGAGCAAGGTTTGTCTATGAAATACTCCCCTTCTTATTAAAGTATTAAAGCTGAGAAGCAAATTGTAGGGAATAGAATAAAAAACAACTTTGCTGAAGAGACTATGTATCTATCTTTTGATTTTAATACACATTTGTGGAGTTTTCTATGATACACCCCTGAAAATCACTTTTTTCAAAATAACTTTTCTGGGTGATTTCTTACAATTTCAAAATGTTCTAAGATTTTTTTCGGCATAATAAAATACACAATAGACCTTTCTCGTCCGACCTAACCCCCTTTTTTCTTATTTTTATTCAAAAGACTACACATTTTTAAGAATATTTCCGCTGAAATGAGACTTTTTAGAGCTATCGTGATTTTTTAATGATTTTTTTAAATTTGAAAAATGCAAGAATGTTGAGTATTTTTTCACCTTTGCAAGAATGGTGGGACTCAAAATATGTGTTTGGGCAGCACTGTTTTGTATATTTTTGCTTGGCTTCCTGGCAACGCGGCAAATGAAGTGGTGAGTCGCGGTACAATGTTCATTGGATATGTAAACAAACTAAAGTGAACCTCTCGGTGGAGAACGTTGCATGGTAATGTTTAACCTCACTTTTTTGACAGTTCAAAGAGATTGTTTACATGATCTTGGAATTTTTATTGATTCGATCATAGTATGAGAAACTTGGTTTGGTTCGCTGCCAAATGTTAACACTTTCCCAACAAGGTCGCTCAGCTGTATTTTTTAATTGATGTCGGCATCATACATTGTTCCGTTAAATTTAACATTTTTACTTTTCTTGTACATGATTCATTGAAGAAGCAAGGAATTTATAGCTAAACATTTGAAAAAGGCCTACTGCCAAGTGCAAACAAATCGAATTTTGATGTTCTCTATTAAAATTCTGGGACAGAACCTGTGGATAGATGTTTTCTTTTTCTTTTTTCTGTTCATTTTATCTCTTGTCTTGCATAGCCACTCTTTCTTCCTCACATATTTTAAATGGACTGGCTACATTTGACACTCCCCCTGACTGCATTTGACGGTTGCCTTTGGCTGCATTTGACAGCTCCCCCTGGCTACAATTGACATTAGGTTTTTTCGTATCCACACGTTCCGTCCCATTTAAAAACTATCTATCTGGCCATGTACATAAACATAACGCAACAATGGATTATGAAGAATTTTGATAATGATTTTATAACAAATTATAAAAGAGCCCGGATGATATAAAAGTCCTAACTAGCAATACACTTATTATAAAATGATTATAAAGGATTATTGTAACTGATTCCAAAAGGATTATAAGGGCAGTGAAATACGTACTCAATGAATTAAGGGGTGTGTCTGATGTAAACAAGATGCGCAATCAAACTAAATAAAACAGTATTCAATTTTTAAATAGAATTATAATGAATTCGACCAAAACTTCTTTTGCCTTTTTCTCATTTTCAAATGTTTGGATAGAATTTAGATTATTTTATCGTTGTTGCGATCAATTTCGTTTGGTTTGTTTTGTTCACAATGTTCACGCAGAGCATTTTGGTGATCTATGGCAATTGATGACCTTTACACCCCATACTAAGTCCGCTCCTGTTGCAGCTGTTTCGCCCTGTCCGGCACCGAGTCAACCGATGGTCCAACCTGCGCCGCACTCGTCTGTCGCTATGTCAATGGCAGGGACTTGGATTAAAGGCTAAAATTTCAGCTACGGTTGGTGCAATCGGTTTGCCTTCGGCCACGTTGGACATTCGGCTAACGGGAATATTCAGCGATTCCGATTTGAAGGAGCAAGTAGCAGACTGCTTCGGTTCAGCAATACGCTCCGGTATCGGACGAAGCTAACACTCCGCCAGGACGAAGGTTTCAACGAGGGGCTCAGGCATAAGTAGCAGAGTCCTTGCACTTCCTGCTTGTCGAGTGAACAATTCCGACGAAACAACTGCCGCTCTCGCCAAGTTAGATCACCGTAATAAGTGCGACGTCAGCGGTATAGTGCCAGGATTAGTCGAGAACAGTGCCAGGACTGACTTGCCAAGAGCTACAAGATTAAATAGCAATGCGTTTTTAAAGTGACCATTGTATAAGGTAGAGGCTTTGGCCAGATGATTTATTCAGCAGAATAAGATAGCAAAATTACCCAAAACATAAGACCTGGCTGCCGAAGTGAATCCACACACATCATCACCTACAGAGGCAAGCAATATTGGAACGCAGCGAAATTCCTCACAATGAATTGATCTCGTTAGGTGAAATTCCAGGAAGTACAATTTTCATAGCACAATTTAGTCGACCGAAATTGTAGTCCTCAGTCGAGAGAGAGACTGATAGTGTAGCAGCAGCTAGGAATTTTCTTACGAAAGCTGGCAGCGGTTTCGCGTATCCTACGCTAAGTAGAGAGCGTTAAGACAGATCTCCGAAACATGTCAAGTGCTATTAGATGAGAAAAAACGTCGCATCTATGACCAGTGCGACAAGGACGGTCTGCTGACCAACGGTTCCGTCCGGTACCACCATAACACACGGCACCGGCGACACATATATATTCACAATATACTAATTACTTATCCTTCCGAAAAAGTAAATAAATTGACTATGCAATTTATCATTCGCTGCCTAGTTATTTCCTGCCAATTTGAACAAGACAGCAGTTGCAGAAAGCTTTATTGCGGTGCAAAAATGATGGCAACTCGGGATATAATATAAATTTAAATATAATTTCTCCTCCCTCCAGATTGTATAATGCTCTGCATTCTTATCACTCCTATCAAATACTTCTTACTCCTTATTGTCAGTGCCGAGCACTGTTTTGCATTTGCCGGCTAAATCAACGACAATGCGATAATCGTCAATCGACGAAACTTTTGCTGTAATGGAACTTGAACACGAATAATAAATAATTGTTCCATTCGAAAGCGATAACCTTGTTGTCCTCATGTTTGCAGCTATCATACGCTGGTAGGCATTCTGACCAATGGAAACGTTTTTCGGTATGGGTATTGAACGATCATTTCAACAACTTATCATCGACCGAATTCGTTACCTATAAAGTTCAGGTAAACTTCAAAAAATGAGTAATAAATCGGATCATCTTGTTAGGACTTAACCCACGAGCAAACAAACAAATGTGTACAAATCCTTATCCATCATCCAGAAAGCAATCGTTTTATAGCCCAATGCTTGATCTTACGATTCAGCATATGCCACCGGGTTTTGCATCCAGCGCCGATTGGTCAATGTATGAACCAGGGGTGACATTACTCATCTCGAAACGAAAGGTTTATTGTATTCAAGCTTGTGTGAAAGATCGATTCGAATTGGTTGCATAATGTGGCACCAGGTTCCCATTGTTCCAATCCTCATCCCTCTTGAGTTGATAGTCTTTCAAAGAGCATCGAAAGTATTCAAGTAATGTAAATTTTAAAAGTCCATGTAAACAAGTCTTAGGTAAACAAGCACACTGAACTGTCAGAAAATTGAGGTTATACATTTTCATGCAATGCTCTATGTTTTTGACAGGTATACGAATGAATCATTTCAGCATCAGTGATGCCAGGTCTATTTAAACAATAGCCTGCAGTGAAAATATAAAAGTCTGCAGATTGCTACAAAAATCTTCAATAAATTTGACATAGAAATGTAGTATGTATATATTTTAAATGATCAAAAATGTTGAAGGCTTGTGTATAAATTGGCTGGCATAGGCTTTGCTCTGCTAAATATTTGTAATCTGCAAAACATCTGCAGTGAAAATGCAAAATCTGCAGATTTACTAATATATATGCAGATCTGGCATCCTTTTAGTATTCCCCACAGGAAATTCATCCAAATGGTGTAAAAATACGGGGAAACAAGGCAAGATAGGAATTCAGAATATGGGGTTAAATGAGCAGCTTGCACTATTTTTTATTTTTTCAATAGTTAGAGGTACCAAATCATCGCGGCAATCGGCAGTAACGAATTGGGGAATAAAAAGGAAGCATCCTATCATATAAAATTTTTTGACGAGAAAGGTCTATTGCTGTATCGATTTTGTTGGCTATTTTCGGCAAATTTGAGACTAAGAGAAACGGAAGCAATGAAATTGAAAGACGGATAGGTATTCTAGAGCGAATCAGTTATAAACTTAGAACGGAAAACTAGAACTAGGCAGGCTCATATGGGCATGATCGAAAGGAAATGTGAAGAATTCTTTGCCTTCTGCAGAAGAAGTTGGGCGTTGCACCCAAGTCTACTGCATGGTCTGTGGTAGAACATAACTCATCATCATGTTTTACCGCCATGATGATCAAATTTAAAACATTAGTCTCAAATTTGCCGAAAATAGCCAACAAAATCGATACAGTAGAACCTTGCGGCAATTCAAACATAGTAACAAAATACACAATTTTATTATACAAGCTTATTTCTATCTCTTTTAGTTTGGATAAAAATTATAATAAAATGTCTTCATATCCACTTGTGTCGCTTTTAGTGACTGTATTGTCACCTGATCCGACCAAAAAAATTTCGCATCCTCCGATAACGGAGTATTTTTCTTCGGCGGAAATCCTTTGATTTATGAAATTCGGGGATCAGATTCTCCAACAATCGGCGTACTAGATCTGTGTTGGTTTCTACCTTGGAGGACTTTTGAGTATGATTCTCTCTGTAATTTCATGAGCCTTCGTTCATGGATTGTGGGGTTTTTTCTGACAATCGACCAAAAGGAATTAGGAAAGACGAAATCACTTTGGCCCCATGAATCACGATTTTATGTACCGACGCTGACAATCATACTGGTCATCGACAATTTGTGAGGTTTTGTGCGTCATAGAAGCCTATGTACATCCAATATAATTTTTAGACCTTACAATTAATTCACTAAATTGTTAGTAGAATCAAACGTGACGAAAAAGGGGGATAAGTCACCTTTCGTGAATCTAGTGAGAACATTTAATAAGTGGAGAGTGCAGCTTACACCGAACTTTAAACATATACGATTCTGTATGACATATGTAAATATTGTGCATATTATTTAATACCAACTTTATGTTGATTTATCACTTCACTGAGCCTGAAATATTATTATCAAAAGACTTGAATCATTTGGATAAACGAGATCGAGTATTACCCCAGATTAAATTCTCTCAAAAATTTTCATTTCATTTATTGTTTAGAGATCTAACGGAGAATTCCTCATATATTATGAGACAAACTCTAGAAAAAATTGGGATCGAGACGGTTTAAGGGGTTACATACTTTTTTATTTTTCAAAAGATCAAAAAAATGTATTACTGAGAATACGACTCTATGAGTATATTTTTCCAAATTTATATAGGGATCCGAGAAATCGATCGAAAGTTACAGCGCTTACAAGCGCGCTTCGTCTACCAAGAGCAGTGGTAACTCGAAATTTTAAACTCGATTATCTCGAAATGTTTTTCCGAAAATGGTTTTTCCGTGATGACGATTGCCGAAAAACCACACAACCGATTTTCTTCAATTTTTTTTCAATTGATCGTAAATAATGTTTCTCGTACCTTAACGATTCCTTTTTACGCATTAATTTTTATTTCGTGTATGAGATTTTTTAATACAATTTTTTGAGCTTTTTAGGTCAAACGTTCCCGAATGCAAGAAAAAATTATTATTTATTCAACGAATCGTGAAGGTACGAGGAATACTTATATGCTAATGTTACTAGCATATGAGTATATAGTATGGGAATATAGTTGATCTGTTGACCTTCAATCGTGATCACAGCAAATCCATAACTCCGCCAATTATCAACACATTATTATAAACCTATTTTTATTTCACTGAAAAATGTACACCAAAATACTATAAGTTTTATGTAGTGAAATTATTTATTTATGCCTTTACGTAAAGACAAACTTACAAGATATTTTTCTAACAAAAAGATATGTTACCCCTTAATAAGTTAATCCCGAGAAACTCAAAAATTTCCATTCCACCAAAAATTGAATAACTTTCGCAATTTTCATCCAATTTAAACTGATAAGGGCTTATTTTCATTGGTTTTTAGCAGACTTTAAGTTCCATTAAAAATATAATTTTTTGATTTGCTTTATCTTGCTCAAAATCTTGACCAAACCAAATGGAAAAATTAAGAAAAGATCAACAAACTCGTAACCAACGTCATAATCATTAACCACACTAAAACAAAATGTGCAGACGATCAAAAGCACATTCATTCACCTTTAATTTAACATAATTATATTTCGTCTCGATGCCCTATAACCGAAGATATACGCATTTTACTAAACGTACTTTTTATTTCAGAGGTGAAATTCATTTTTTTAGTCTAACTCGAAAACTGTTTTGCTGTAAACTTTTTGGACTACATTTTCGGATTCAGCACACGATTTTACATTGAAAATGTCTACCAGTTTACCGAGTTCATGTATGCTGTAAACTAGTGATATTAATGAAGGCAGAATTCGGGTTTATTTTCCAGCTGGACTTATTGAACCGTTATAGTGGTTTGCGTAAACCTTACCTACTATCTGTGTCACCATTCTTACTTTTAATAGAAGAGTAATTATTGCTTGTTGAATCGGAAGCAGCTGTTTCAGACGAAATCGATGTTTTTTTACGGTATTTGGCGAGAATATCTTCAGTTGTTTCGTTACTATTCAATAAATCATTGGCGTTATTGGAGTTAGCTGAAAATCCATCACAACTGCTGATGGAAATTATATGGCCGTTGTTATTATAGCTGAATCGTAGCTTATTGTTAACATTGATACTTCGCCGATTTTTAAATCCCAACTTGATTTTCGTAAAAAAGCCACTATGAATTTTTAGTCCATCGGTGGCGCGACTGGTGTCTGTCATTAATTGCCTATTACGACTACCTTTATCAGCTGTTGCATCGAAACTAATACTTTTGGGGATGGCACCGGTAATTTTCTCTGCACACTTTTCCATGTTATTTTTTGAAATTGGGCTTTTAATGTCGATGGACTTACGCAGTGGCTCTATGTTTTCTGTTGAAAACCCGATCTCTGAATTTGACAAAGCAGAGTGTGATTCCTGTGTATTACTTATCGCTTGTTTCATCTTGATAAAATGAGAAGTTAAATATGAATTAATTGCTGATTCGTGCTTCTGCATATATATATATATATATATATATATATATATATATATATATATATATATATATATATATATATATATATATATATATATATATATATATATATATATATATATATATATATATATATATATATATATATATATATATATATATATATATATATATATATATATATATATATATATATATATATATATATATATATATATATATATATATATATATATATATATATATATATATATATATATATATATATATACAGCAATTCCATGAAAAAAGTTATACGATCTCTCAGAATTCTACAATATTTGGTAGAATCGTTTCTTACCGAAAAATATTGGAAACATATATTTTTTTATTTCGTCGTCGCTTTCCATGTTAGACGGGTTCAAAAAATTGTCATTTTTCAAAAGTTGTTTTATTTAAGAATTCATAACTTTTGAACCACTGAACCGATTTTCATGGGTTATAGATCAAATGAAAGGTATTTAAGTGTAGTTTCAAGAAAAAATATTTCCTTTAAAAATGAGCTTTGCGCGAACAAAATACACATTAAATGGTTTTTCTTGATTTTCACTGCGAGGGTCCTAGAATACTCCATACTTTTATATTTTTATTTGCAAGATCATTCAGTTCTATACAACATCTCCAAACATATTTCTGAACCAGATCTAGAGGTTTCGGAGATATAATTTTTTGAGAATAAAAAATCTATGTATACACCCCACATGCATGGAAACGATGTAACCGCATGGTAGTTCACCATACACTTCCAGCGGGACACAACAGCTGTGAATGAAGAAATCTATGATTTACTTACAAGCTGGGTGCAACATTCGTTTCAACTTGAGGGTTGTCCATTAAACATGTAGAAAAAATTCAGACATTGCAGACCCTCGCGTTCAAAATATTTTTACCGGACGTCATCTTTGGTTAGAAATTCCACTTCAATAAACATCCAGGTGGTTTTAAAAGGGTCATATAGCGAACATGGAAAATCTTATTTTAATATCAGGATAAGTATTTTTGAAGATAGAATACGCCTCCTGCAAGTTACACAAAACTAATATAATTCTCTGTATGTAGATTTTTCCTTCTTCGTGCAGGGAAAAGGGATTAAATAAGTTATATAATCGTCACTATTATAAAAGTTATAATATTATGTTATCGTTTCTCTTCCTATTGCCACAGAGCTTAAACGCTTTTCAGGCACCACCATTATTCATTTCTCTTGCTGCAATGCTTTTGGTTTGTTGGCCGTATATTGAGAAACATTGAACTCCTGCATAATTCAATGTTTCGAAAGACTCTGAAAAAAGGTTTCAAAGAACAAGAGTTCGTGTTAGTAGTTTGAAGAAAAGAATTGAAATTTAAAAAAATCATATCGTATTTTCGATAATATACCTGGAACAGCGATTCTCGATGGTCCTGCGACAGCTTCTTCGGTCCCGGGATCATTTGGTTCATACTGTTTTTTGTAGCAACGCAAACAAATGAAGGAGCTGCTCTCACCTATTTTCATCTTTTTTTTCCATTGCACAATCGTACAATTTATTGGTGAGTTTTCTGATACGCGTACTCAACATCTAAATACCATAAACTGAACACTTACGTTTCATTCGTGACTCACTGGAAGTTTATGGTGAACTACCATGCGGTTACATCGTTTCCATTCATGTGGGGTGTATAAATAGATTTTTAATTTTCAAAAAAATATATCTCCGAAACCTCTAGGTCTGTTTCAAAAATATGTTTGGAAATGTTGTATAGAATTGAATGATCTTTCAAATAAAAATATAAAAGTATGGAGTATTCAAGGACCCTCGCAGTGACAATCAAGAAAAACCAATTAATGCGTATTTTGTTCGTACAAAACTCAATATTTTTTAAAGAGAATATTTTTTCTTGAAACTACAATTAAATACCTTTGATTTGACCTATAATCCATAAAAATCCGTTTAGTGGTTCAAAAGTTATGAATTTTTATAAAAATCAACTTTTGAAAAATGACGATTTTTTGAACCCGTCTAACGTGGAAAGCTACACCCTAATGACGAAATAAAAAATATGTATCTAATATTTTTCGGTAAGGAACGTTTCTACCAAATATTGTAGAATTCTGAGAGATCGTATAACTTTTTTTCATGGAATTGCTCTCTCTCTCTACACACACACACACATATATATATATATATATATATATATATATATATATATATATATATATATATATATATATATATATATATATATATATATATATATATATATATATATATATATATATATATATATATATATATATATATATATATATATATATATATATATATATATATATATATATATATATATATATATATATATATATATATATATATATATATAAGCAGTTCAATCATAGTAACCATTGACAAGGAACAAGGTGAAAAATTTCTGCTGTCGCGAGATGAAAGCGTTATTCAGTGAAAATCATAAATACGGTATAGCAGATTTCTGAGCGTGAATCCGTGTGAGGACATAAGAAAGTGTTGAAAAGTGGAATGAAAAAGGTGAGCACACAAGTCAGCCTCGCAAGGAACGGTACAGGTGAGCACAAAAGTCAGCCTCATGTGGAGTGTTAGAGAGTGAATCAAGGTGCGACAGACAGTACATCAAGTACAGCCATCCCCCCAGAAGTAATACCGAGAGGTAGTCCCTGGGGGGAACGATGGCGGAGCCCAATGGAGTTTAGTCGGTTTTAATGGCTGCGTCATCATTCGAGCCCGACACACCCCAGTACACCCCGTGTGGTAGCTTGGCATCTACTAATAGCACGTGTACTGGGCTCGTACGTAAATGTATTCTCCATTGTAATAAAAAACACACGCACGCACATACAGACATTTGTCAATTTCGACGAACTGAGTTGAATGGTATGTGAGACTCGGCCCTCCGGGCCTCGGTCTTGGCATGAGCCAGTCCACATATACGCCTATACATTCGCTCTTCTGCCTTGCTTCGGGATGGCTGGGTTTACCCCTTACGCGGTTGCCAATCGCTGCGCCAAACCTGCCTCAGCATGAACAGACCATTCACTCACTTTTCTGCGTTCGGCCTTTTTCGCTCCAACTAACCAATCACTAGTTAGTCGTGCCCGTCGTCTGTTGCTCGGTGCGCCAAATTACCTGTAGCCTACAGGCAATCTGGGTGGTTGCAGTCGAGTCTGCGTTCCACTGCTCCACCGATTGACACATCCGCTGAATAAGGGTATCAGGGGTTGTGTCCCAGCCACAGACGTCAAGCATTGCTCTTCTTTCGACGTCGAACGGATGACATACAAACAGTATGTGTTCGGCAGTTTCGTCTACACCTGGGCAGTCAGGGCAGGCGGGGACCTCCGCGTGCCCGAACCTGTGGAGGTACTGTCGGAAGCAGCCATGGCCTGACCGGAATTGTGTCAGATGGAAGTGAACTTTCCCATGGGGTCTACCCACCTAGCTCGATATGTTAGGTATCAGCCGGTGGGTTCACCTACCTTTCGAGGAGTTATCCCACTCACGCTGCCAACTGGCGACTGAGGTCACCCTGGTGCGCTCGCATATATATATATATATATATATATATATATATATATATATATATATATATATATATATATATATATATATATATATATATATATATATATATATATATATATATATATATATATATATATATATATATATATATATATATATATATATATATATATATATATATATATATATATATATATATATATATACAAGCAGTTCAATCATAGTAACCATTGACAAGGAACAAGGTGAAAAATTTCTGCTGTCGCGAGATGAAAGCGTTATTCAGTGAAAATCATAAATACAGTATAGCAGATTTCTGAGTGTGAATCCGTGTGAGGACATAAGAAAGTATTGAAAAGTGGAATGAAAAAGGTGAGCACACAAGTCAGCCTCGCAAGGAACGGTACAGGTGAGCACAAAAGTCAGCCTCATGTGGAGTGTTAGAGAGTGAATCAAGGTGCGACAGAGAGTACATCAAGTACAGCCATCCCCCCAGAAGTAATACCGAGAGGTAGTCCCTGGGGGAACGATGGCGGAGCCCAATGGAGTTTAGTCGGTTTTAATGGCTGCGTCATCATTCGAGCCCGACACACCCCAGTACACCCCGTGTGGTAGCTTGGCATCTACTAATAGCACGTGTATTGGGCTAGTACGTAAATGAATTCTCCATTGTAATAAAAAACACACGCACACACATACAGACATTTGTCAATTTCGACGAACTGAGTCGAATGGTATATGAGACTCGGCCCTCCGGGCCTCGGTTAAAAAGTCTATTTTCAGAGTGATTGCATATCCTTTCTTTATGAGAAAGACAAAAAGATATATAAAAAATAATGAATTTAATGAATGCATCGAAATTTAAAAATATTGAATGAATTAACATAATGCACGTGCTGCTGAAATAGAATGGTGTGATGCGATGTGTTGAAGCCATTATCAGTGCAAGGACTACGCCAATAACTGCAGTTGCCGTTAACGGCAAGGCCAAAGTTACGCCAGCAAAGCCCTCATTGTATCACTGTTTGAAGGGCCAAAAATATATGGATTCACAAGCAAAAATTTTTATGCGCACTCCACAGGGACTGTTCCAAGGGGCTAAGATTCTCCTTCCAGTAAGATCCATTCGATTACCGAAATTTGCAATACGTACACTTTCTATCCCTGAATATTTGATATGAAATGTATTGTAAATGGTATATACTTTTTAGATAATCAATATAGTGGATGGAATGGATGAATGGTGGAATGAATTATAAAGTATTAGCAATAAAAAAAATTAATAATAGATATATATATTTTTTTGACAATGGAGAATACATTTACGTACTAGTCCAAAACACGTGCTATTAGTAGATGCCAAGCTACCACACGGGGTGTACTGGGGGTATATTGGGCTCGAATGATGACGCTGCCATTAACACCGACTAAACTCCATTGGGCTCCGCCATCGTTCCCCCCAGGGACTACCTCTCGGTATTACTTCTGGGGGGATGGCTGTACTTGATGTACTCATTCACTCTCGCTCACGCGTTCATACGTCCTGCATGAGGCTTGCTTGGGTGCTCTCTCTGTCACACCTTGATTCACTCTCTAACACTCTACATGAGGCTGACTTTTGTGCTCACCTGTACCGTTCCTTGCGAGGCCGACTTGTGTGCTCACCTTTTTCATTCCTTGCTAGGCTTACTTTTGTGCTAGCCTCTAACATACCATGTGAGGCTGACTTGGATGCTCACCCTATCACTTGGTTCACTCTCGATCGTGCCACTCTATTATATTCCTGTCGCTCCCCCTGGCATCCCATGTGGGGCATTTTTCTTAGGCCCCACTTCTGACATACCATGCGAGGCTTACTTGGGTGCTCACCGTTTTCATACCTTGTGAGGCTGACTTTTGTGCTCACCTCTACCATACTATGTGAGGCTGACTTTTGTGCTCACCCTTAACATGCCGTGTGAGACTTGGATGCTCATCCTTTCACTCCTCTGCCACGCCATGAGGCATCGATAGCTAAGTCCCAACATACTACGCTACGACCCTCCCATCTTGGCATGAGCCAGTCCACATATACGCCTATACATTCGCTCTTCTGCCTTGCTTCGGGATGGCTGGGTTTACCCCTTACGCGGTTGCCAATCGCTGCGCCAAACCTGCCTCAGCATGAACAGACCATTCACTCACTTTTCTGCGTTCGGCCTTTTTCGCTCCAACTAACCAATCACTAGTTAGTCGTGCCCGTCGTCTGTTGCTCGGTGCGCCAAATTACCTGTAGCCTACAGGCAATCTGGGTGGTTGCAGTCGAGCAGCAGGCGGGGACCTCCGCGTGCCCGAACCTGTGGAGGTACTGTCGGAAGCAGCCATGGCCTGACCGGAATTGTGTCAGATGGAAGTGAACTTCCCCATGGGGTCTTCCCACCTAGCTCGATATGTTAGGTATCAGCCGGTGGGTCCACCTACTTTTCGAGGAGTTATCCCACTCACGCTGCCAACTGGCGACTGAGGTCACCCTGGTGCGCTCGCAGGCTCCTCTATTTCCATGTAGCTCGAAGCACTCCTCATCTTCCCGAATGACCAGCCCGACCGGCATCATGCTCGCTATCACGCAGGATGTATCGTGTGATACCGTGCGGTAGGCAGATATCACTCTGAGACACATCACGCGGTAGATGCGCTCCAGTTTCTGTAGGTAGCTGGTTACCCTTAGTGCTCTTGACCATGACGAGCCGCCTTACCTGACGATAGATACGGCAACGCCTGGCAGTAGCTTACGTCTACTGGCGCACACCTTTGAGCTGTTGGACATCATCCTCGATAGTGCCGCAACAGCAGTCGACGCTCTCTTGCATGTATAGTCGACGTGACTGCCGAAGGTCAGCTTGTCGTCTATAATGACTCCCGGATACTTCAGACTCCGCTGTGAAGTGATCGCGACTTCTCCCACATGGATAACTGCATGTTGTGCCGACTTGCGGTTGTTGACGATAACTACCTCCGTCTTATGATGAGCGAGCTCCAGGCCTCTCGCGCTCATCCATTCCTCCACCGTTTTGATCGCGTGTTCTGCAGTTAGTTCTACCTCAGGGATTGACTCCCCGTAGACCTCCAAGGTTACGTCGTCGGCAAAGCCGACGATCTTGACCACAGGAGGCAACTTCAGTCTCAGAACCCCGTCATACATGAGGTTCCATAGCACCAGGCCTACGATCGAGCCCTGCGGTAATCGGAACCCTTTTCTGACCGGCATCGCTCTCGTATAGCAGTACACGGTTCTGGAAGTAACTTTCCAGGATCCGGCACGGACCCACCGGTAGGCTAAGCCGGTGTAACGAGAGCGCGATGGCATCCCAGCTTGCGCTGTTGAATGCGTTCTTCACGTCAAGTGTCACTAACGCACATGCCTCGCCTCCATCCGGCCCTTGAGCTTTGTTCATTACTAGGAAATTAGCCACTGCGAGTAGTTCTTCATTCGTCGAGACGGGAAGAATACTTCGATAATCGTCGCCAACCGGTCCGGAGACCGTTCTGGTGGTGAAGAGCCCCCTTTGGTATTGGCCATCACGATTCTGTAGGCGTCACGCTCTCTTGCTGCTTTTAATGGCTTTGTTAAGGGCCAATTTTGCAGCTCGAAACACTTCACGGAGGTTCTCTCTTGCATCCTAGGTGCGGGCTCTTTGCATCCTACGTCTACCTATGAGGCAGGCTGATCGTAGAGCTGCAATCTCGGCACTCCACCAGTATACCTGGCATCTGCCGTTTCATGGCGGGGTTTTTCTCGGCATAGTGGCGTCGCACGCGCGTGGTAGAACGGCTACCAGCGCATCCCCGCTTAGACTGTCGGTGTTGCCCTCCAGTCCCAGGGTCGCGGTGAAAGCTTTGCTGTCGAAGTGATTGGACTTCCACCCGCGTACCTGGCAGCGATCTCCCGCCCTCGGATGCTGCACACCATAGTTGATCTTAAAGCGGATTGCTAAATGATCGCTATGGGTGTAGCCTTCGTCTACCCTCCATTCCATGCCTGGAACCAGACTCGGGCTGGCAAATGTTACGTCAATCCATGCCTCCACCCCATTTCTACGGAATGTGCTAGCGGAGCCATTGTTAGCTAGCACAGAATCGAGTTTCGCAAGCGCCTCCATTAGCGCTTGACCCCTGCTATTTGTACAGCGGCTACCCCACTCTACTGCTCAAGCGTTAAAGTCTTCCGCTATAACTACCGGTTTCCAGCCCACTAGGTCTGACGAGAGCCTGTCGATTATCTGGTTGAACTGTTCTATGGGCCACTTTGGTGGAGCGTAGCAGCTACAATAGAACACACCATTGATCTTGGCAATCGCAACACCCTCGGCGGAGGAGTGTATTGCCTCTTGAACCGGGAACCGTCCCGTTGTACAGATTGCCACCATTCCAGACCCGTCCGACACCCAATTGCCGTTGCCGGCAGGGATGTTGTACGGATCTGATAGGAGGGCGACATCTGTCCTCGACTCCGAGACCGACTGCCACATCAGCTGTTGGGCAATGGTTAAGATTTAGCTGTGTGACGTTCACGGCTTCTTCTCATTTGCCTCACCGAAGGGACACGAAGGTCCGCCCATAGCATGATTACGGACTTGCTTCTTAGCGGTGCAGATAAGGCATTTATGCACCTCGCTCCTTATGCCCCTCCTCGCCGCAGCGACGACATAGTATGCTCCTGTTAGTCGTGCCCGTCGTCTGTTGCTCGGTGCGCCAAATTACTTGTAGCCTACAGGCAATCTGGGTGGTTGCAGTCGAGTCTGCGTTCCACTTCTCCACTGATTGACACATCCGCTGAATAAGGGTATCAGGGGTTGTGTCCCAGCCACAGACGTCAAACATTGCTCTTCTTTCGATGTCGAACCGATGACATACGAACAGTATGTGTTCGGCATTCCTCCACCGTTTTGATCGCGTGTTCTGCAGTTAGTTCTACCTCAGGGATTGACTCCCCATAGACCTCCAAGGTTACATCGTCGGCAAAGCCCCAGGAGGGAACTTCTTGGCCCCAGCAGGGAACTTCTTGGTCCCAGGAGGGAACTTCTGTCTCAGAACCCCGTTATACATGAGGTTCCATAGCACCGGGCCTAGGATCGAGCCCTGCGGGACTCCGGCGGTAATCGGAACCCTTTTCTGACCGGCATCGGTCTCGTATAGCAGTACACGGTTCTGGAAGTAGCTTTCCAGGATCTGGTACAGACCCACCGGTAAGCTAAGCCGGTGTAACGAGAGCGCAATGGCTTCTCAGCTTGCACTGTTGAATGCGTTTTTCACGTCAAGTGTCACTAACGCACAGTATCGAATACCTCGCCTTTTTCGTTGGATCGCTATCTCGACAGTTTTTATCACTGAGTTGAGAGCGTCCACTGTGGACTTACCCTTCCGAAAGCCAAACTGGTTGCTTGACAGGCCGTCCGTATCTTCTGCGTACGGGGTTAGCCTGTTGAGGATGATCCTCTCAAGCAATTTGCCAGTCGTGTTGATCAGACAGATTGGTCTGTACGCCGATAGGTCGCCTGGCAGCTTCCCAGGCTGCGGCAACAACACCAATTTCTGCCTTTTCCATCTATTGGGGAAGCGGCACTCGACAAGGCATCTCTGCATAGCTAGCCTGAACATGTTCGGGTTAGCTATGATCGCTGCCTTGAGAGCGCTGTTTGGAACTCCATCCGGCCCTGGAGCTTTGTTCATTGCTAGGGAATTAGCCACAGCGAGTAGTTCTTCATTCGTCACCGGAGCCACCATTTTGGCCGTGCCCGCACTGTCTCGTAGTGCAGGTAGCCAGGGGCTTGTGGCTCGAGACGGGAAGAGTACTTCGATAATCGTCGCCAACCGGTCCGGAGACCGCTCTGGCGGTGTAGAGCCCCCTTTTCTATTGACCATCACGATTTTGCAGGCGTCACCCCACGGATTCGCGTTGGCACTCTCACACAGGTTGTCGAAACACGCTCTCTTGCTGTTTTTAATGGCCTTGTTAAGGGCCAATTTTGCAGCTCGAAACACTTCACGGAGGTTCTCTCTTGCATCCTAGGTGCGGGCTCTTTGCATCCTACGTCTACCTCTGAGGCAGGCTGATCGTAGAGCTGCAATCTCGGCACTCCACCAGTATACCTGGCATCTGCCGTTTCATGGCAGGGTTTTTCTCGGCATAGTGGCGTCGCACGCGCGTGGTAGAACGGCTACCAGCGCATCCCCGCTTAGACTGTCGGTGTTGGCCTCCAGTCCCAGGGTCGCGGTGAAAGCTTTGCTGTCGAAGTGATTGGATTTCTACCCGCGTACCTGGCAGCGATCTCCCGCCCTCGGATGCTGCACACCATAGTTGATCCTAAAGCGGATTGCTAAATGATCGCTATGGGTGTAGCCTTCGTCTACCCTCCATTCCATGCCTGGAACCAGACTCGGGCTGGCAAATGTTACGTCAATCCATGCCTCCACCCCATTTCTACGGAATGTGCTAGCGGAGCCATTGTTAGCTAGCACAGAATCGAGTTTCGCAAGCGCCTCCATTAGCGCTTGACCCTTGCTATTTGTACAGCGGCTGCCCCACTCTACTGCTCAAGCGTTAAAGTCTTCCGCTATAACTACCGGTTTCCAGCCCACTAGGTCTGACGAGAGCCTGTCGATTATCTGGTTGAACTGTTCTATGGGCCACTTTGGTGGAGCGTAGCAGCTACAATAGAACACACCATTGATCTTGGCAATCGCAACACCCTCGGCGGAGGAGTGTATTGCCTCTTGAACCGGGAACCGTCCCGTTGTACAGATTGCCACCATTCCAGACCCGTCCGACACCCAATTGCCGTTGCCGGCAGGGATGTTGTACGGGTCTGATAGGAGGGCGACATCTGTCCTCGACTCCGAGACCGACTGCCACATCAGCTGTTGGGCAATGGTTAAGATTTAGCTGTGTGACGTTCACGGCTTCTTCTCATTTGCCTCACCGAAGGGACACGAAGGTCCGCCCATAGCATGATTACGGACTTGCTTCTTAGCGGTGCAGATAAGGCATTTATGCACCCCGCTCCTTATGCCCCTCCTCACCGCAGCGACGACATAGTATGCTCCTGTCTGTACCCTTACATTCGTACGATTTATGGCCGGACTCCAGGCACCGATAGCACCTATCCAATTGGGCATACTGACCAGCCGATCTTCAGTTTACCTATCACTGTAACCTTTTTGGCATCTGCCTTCAGTAGTCTGAGGTAGGCTACTTGGGTGCCGGTGGGTCCCCCTCTCAAGCGCACAGAGGCCCGCTCGATTGTTACGTCGCATTGGTCCTTGACGGCTGCGACGACATCGTCTGCGGTCGTGAGCTCGTCCAGATGCTTACACTGGAGGGTCATTTCCGCCCCTAACGACCTCACCTGGGCGCCTTCACCCAGGACCTCTTGGGCCAAGGCCTTATAGACAGCACTGGATTGTGCGCCTCGCTTCAGCACCAAAAGCATTTCTCCTGTGTTGGTGCGTCTCACGCTGCGCACGCCTTTCCCGAGGGCCGAGAGGCTTTCGGCCGCTCTCATCGACTTTAGGACGTCGGCATATTTGTCCTGGTCGGTCTTTAGCCACCAGGTCTCGCCTCTGTCCTTGGCCTTCTTCGCGGGCCGCGGTGCATCCGGTGTCGGTATCAGCTTCTTCTTGGTGACCAGCGTCCAGGGGTTTACGCCCCCCTGCCCCGGTTGCGCCGAGTTGCTGGTACCTTCTCTCTGCCCGGCGGGGTCATTTTCGCCCCGGTTTACCTCGACCAAACGGCGTTTGGCCGTGACTGTTGCACGCCGTATTGTTTTGTTTTTTGCACCCTCGCCTGGTGACTTCCTAGGGCGCTTCGCGTTCGACGCCGTCTTGCGCTTGCCCTTACCCTTCGAGGGGAACTCAGTCGCCGCTTCGAGCGACTTGGCTGCTCCATAGAAGGGAAAGGGGAAGGCCCCTGTCTGGGTACCTATGTCGGCCTTCTCCCTTCCCACCCTCTTGGAGGCCACTTTCTGGGTTCCTCTGTCGGACTTTTCTCCGCACTCCACCCTCTTGGCGTAAGCCTGCTGTTCCTGTCTTACGACACGAACAGCCTTCCGGAGCACCAGCAGGCTCTGTTTCAGCTCCTTGCTGATATTTTGCTTCGCCTTAGTGAACTCGATTATAGTATCGAGCTGCTCCACCACTTTACGCATCGCGGTTAGTGGCCCGTCCAACGCGTTGGTAGGGCTATTTTCTACCACTGCTGGGGGGTCACTGGTGCTGTCGGATACAGCCCTCGTCGCTCCACTACTCTCCCCAGTAGCGGGAGAACTCATTAAACCACCTTTAGCAAAGGGGTTCGGCACCTCTGTTTGTTTGTTTTTGTTTTTCACGTCACTCATTGATCCCACGAGTCGCGCGAGAAAGAAAGGTCCTCCACGCCAGAGCTCTGCAGAAACGTGGTAAGGGACGCTTACTGTGGGGGTTGTCCAGGTACCCGACAGGCTCCGTTAACGATCGAGCATCTTTTTCACTCCCTCGATCACTCATCCTTCGGCACGGGTCGCTTCACGCCTTGGACTTGGGGTTATGACCTATTTTGCTTTACGTGGTGACCGCGGCCCAGATCATCACAACCATCCTCTTTTACCAGGGCTTTGGAACTGTAGCTCTGGTTCTCAATAGTTCCAAGTAAGTAAGTTACTACAGACATGCTACTATTGAGATCTGTCATTCGCGAGCGGAGTTATGTTGTATATGTGTGTGTTTTCAAATCTCACTCACTTTTCTCAGAGATGGCTGAACCGATTCGCTCAAATTTGATTTCAAAGGTATAACGCCGCCATAAGCTGCTATTGATTTTTTTGTCGATCGGACTTCTGGTTCCGGAGTTACGGGTTGAAGAGTGCGGTCACCCAGCAAATTCCCATATAAAATGGTAACACCAAATGGTGTAATACATATCAAAAAGGTGCAAAATAACTCGGATTTGTGGGTCTAGATCACTAATGATCATTCTAAGCAACTTTGACCACATTGGCCACCTATGACGGTACTTGATGCCACCAGATACTTCCCAAGTTCGTAAGTTAATCTCACACCTTTTTCTCAGGGAATTCTTGACCGATTTTTATAAACTTAGTTTCAAATGAAGGATACAATACTCTCATGGACTGTTATTGAATTTCATTCGTATCTGACATTTGGTTCCGGAGTTACAGGTTGTTTATTGCGACCACATAGGAACATCCCATATCAACCGGTACAATCGTAATACTTCAAAGGTTAAAAATCCATTTCTATTTGCAAGTCTAGATAACATCATTTCTATTTACAAGACTAGATTACTGATGGCCAATCAAAGATTCTTTGAATATAATATCCACTATCGACAGCTGCGGAATTTTCGGGTTCTGGGCGTATTCCAGAATTAGTCACATTGATTACTTGGTAATGACTGAACCGATTTTCATAAACCAAATCTCAAATGGTGGGTATAATAAGCGGTTCGGTGTTGCATACTCCATCAGCCCCCTCTCAGCTTCCTCTCACACCATCTCTTTCTACATCAACCCCCCCCCCCCCCCCTCTTCCCTCCCCTTTGACCTACATTCTCTTCATCCGCCATATACATTTTTGGAGAATTTCGTCCCATAGCCATATATTATAAGTGAATTTGGAGTCGCTCAGCTCAAATTTGATATTGAAAAGATCAGATCAATTCATCTTATAGTGATAAATTGATTTTGTCACACATTTTATGATATAAGTTTTGCCAATAGTTGGTAATGAATACGAATGAGAACATAAATAAACTATCCGATTTCATTATCGTCAATTCGGTTCTTGCGGATTAGATTTCACCGTACTTTAGTGAACTGTAACTTTTTACATTTCTTACAAAATAAAGGTATAGGATTCGTTCAAACTTTGGAAACTTTTTCCGAGGCCCGGAGGGCCGAGTCTCATATACCAATCGACTCAGCTCATCAAATTGAGACAATGTGTGTACTGTATGTGTGTATGTGTGTATGTATGTATGTATGTATGTACAAAATGTCATGTAATTATCTCAGCAATGGCTGAACCGATCTTAATGAAATTAGTTTCAAATGAAAGGCCTAACGTTGCCATTTGACACTATTATTTTTGATTTTCGATATATTGTTTACTTTCTGAGATATGGGCGATTTTGTCAAAACACAGCACAAACTGAACATAAATACCTTTCTAACAAGCTATAGATTGTCAAAATCCGTGCACGAGCGGCGGAGATATTAAACATTTTGTATTTTTAGTACTCGCTTACCAATTTCCACTAACTAAAAATGAGATTGTTTCATACAGAGTATTGCTTTACTGGTGTTTAAGTGGCAAAACTAAACCGATTTTGAATATCGGGTTATGAAAACATATCTACGTGATTCAAGGAATTCGATGTTGAGAACATTTTGTGAATTACCTTTATATTAAATTACCTATTTCTCAAAAATCAATATACAAGTTCACTTCAAAAGACAAAATAATGTGTTGATAAAGAAACAGTGAGTTCTAGTATTTATCCCTTGGATTAGGCATTGCGTTCAATCATGACGTAAATGTTGGATGGTATATCAATACACAGATCAACAAGTAATTCACCTAGTAGTGAGATAAAAGATTTCTCTTATAATTATACTCGTGGCGTCACCGAAAGCAACTGTATGTTCGAAGCTCAAAAATCTAGCGAAAATTTAGCTCTTTTGCAAGATTTAGGTTATACTGGTTATGGCGCAAAAATTACTACTTACATTATTTATGATAAGAATGTAAGATGTCATAATAATATACCTATAAAAATAATGTCACTGCATTCCCCATCATTTGCCATTCCTCACACGCCCCCCCCCCCCCCATCTCTCTCTTTCTGTCTCTCTTCTATCGCATCTATCTAGGTATTGCTGTATCCATTTCTAAGTTGTGTGATAAGATCTTCTGCCAATCTGAAATATATATTAATTGTAATTGCGAAGGTTTGAGAAAACAAAACTATTTTTTGTCTACTGCTACATCAACTCAACTTTAATTCAATTGTATTCAAATATCTACACTATAATTAAGCAAATTCATGGCTATATCAGAAAAATATTTGGCTTAACTGGGTAATATGAAAGTTTGACGATGAAAATTTTCAAAAGAGACATTCCACGTGCGATATCGAAACTATTTGTATCTCTATTGAATTTTGAATGAAATATATGCTCAAAGACTGAAAGCTGAAGCCAGCAGGATTGGACTTGCCAACAACGTTTCGAAGACAAAATACATGAGAGGAAGATGTTCTAGAGACGACAATGTGAACCTCCCACCCGAGTTCGGATTGACAGTGACGAAATCGAGATGGTCGACGAATTCATGTATTTGGGCTCACTGGTAACTGACGACAATTATAACAGCAGAGAAATTCAGAGACGGATCTTAGCGGGAAATCGTGCCTACTTTGGACTCCAGAGGACGCTCCGGTCGAACAAAATTCGCCGCCGCACGAAGTTGATTATCTTCAAGACGCTGATTAGATCGGTTGTCCTCTACGGTCACGAGACGTGGACTATGCTCGTGGAGGATCAACGCGCCCTTGGAGTTTTCGAACGAAAAGTGTTGCGTACCATCTATGGTGGCGTGCAGATGGAACGTTGCGCAGGCGAATGAACCATGAGTTGTATCAGCTGCACATTCGTTGTATTGGTACGAAGTTTCTTGTAAAATAACGGATCAAAGACCAAAAATATCTACAAATTAGATCCAGGAAAAGAAGTCTCCCAAAGTACCCACTCTCGATGGGGGATGCAACTACAATGTGTCTTCTAACTTGTCGTCGTCCATATCCTAGTTTGATCCATTTCTTTTCCGCAGTATTGGTCTGTATATGACTTATTTATCCATATTTCCTGCACGAGAATTCCGAACGAAACAATATGAAAGCTATAAGGATGAATGGAAAGAGACTGCATTGCAATCAGCTGAATGCACGGCTTTTATGCTATCGACATAGCCTAGACATTTCACACTATTTACTTCAATGCAAATAAAAACTTTGAAATATCTACCTGTCTCATTCACGAATCGCATTCTCCCTGTCGTTCTCTGTTCAAGGGGCTTGAAAGCACATGTGACCTTGTCTCACTTTACTATATTCAATTGCGCATTAAAATACTGGACCAGTAAATTCTATTCTGTACATAAATCTGTTTTTTGGGAATATGTGATCAAAAAGTAAACTTCGAATTCCAAAGCAAATTGAACGTTCCAGGTTCCTGATAACTAATTAAGGTCCAACAATAAAGTAGAAACAACAGATAATTTTAAAACGACGCCGTCAACTAAAGAAGCATGAAAACAAAAAATAAAACCAAAAAAAGATGGAAGCCCTAGAAAGTTCATTGCATATTTATTAGCCTTTTCTCATAAGATGGGATTTTCAAAAACATTTCATGGTTCTCAAATTCGTACAATCCGGTTAATTCATTTTCTTTATTCAAAAATGTTTTTAGCTTCAAATATATGATCATTTCATTTTAATTAATTATCACATTCCGCATATTTTTATTCGTTTTGTTCATCTGCGTTCATTTTACTTATTTTATTCGTTTCATTCTTTGGATTCACTCTGATCAGTTTATTCTTTTTGTGCATTTTACTCATATAATTCATTTAAGCCCGCCTCTTACCCCCACACCAAAAAGCTTACAAACGGAGCCCCCTGGTAGTGGACACATCAGTTCTCAGCGTACAAAAAAAAGGTCAGCACAACAAAACAAAGTTACGAATCGCGGAAACGCTGAGAACAAAAAAAACCAATACGAGACCGACAAAACACAAAATTTGACAAGAAGCTACGGCGAGTACCCAGCAGAAAAGAATCCTTTTAAGGGTCCCATCGTAGCTTTGCAGGAAGCTCATAATAATTTAAATTTATTTATTGCTTATTGCTATAAAAAATGCATTTATCAATTGTTTTTATGTTACTATGTTTTAATTGCCGCAAGGTTCTACTGTATCGATTTTGTTGTTCTAAAAAATGTTAACCAATTATAGCTAAAGGAATAAGCTCGATTGGTGGTGAACGAAGTTTATATTAAAAATTCTCCTATTTTATTTTTTAAAATTAGTTTCAATTTTGCTTGGAAACGAGTGCGACATGTTATTTGCTTTAAATCAGTAGGAAGCTGGTTGAATAACTTAGGTCCGATGAAAGAAATGCGTCTTTGACCAAGGTTCATGGATACTCTGGAGTATAATAAATGATTGGCTTGTTTGGTGCTGTGAGCTCGAATTCCTGTCGTAAATTCTAGATTATTATGAGCAATAGTATTATGCAAAGCATTGTGGATGTACATTATTGTTTGGTAGTTAGTCAACCCAAGCAAAGGTAAAATGTTATGGGCATTATTATTGTATAACAAAATAGTAGGGTACATAAATGGTTTTTCATAAATAATTTTAAGACATCTGTTTTGAAGCGTTTGTAGCCCCACACAGATACAAGGTAGTTCAGCAATGAGTGGATGTGCGCATAATAAAATTTTAGAAGTACATGCTGGGGAACAAAAGAGCATACTTTACGCATAGCCCCACATAACGATGCTACTTTCCTCTCTATAGATGTTATATGCTCAATCCAGGAGAGTGTGGGGTCTAAGTGAAGTCCTAAATATTTGAAGCAGTTAGTTTCCTGAATTACAGACTGTCCCATTCTTGGGTCTGGATGCACGCCTATAGCTCTTCTAGATGAACGAAACAGCATATATTTAGTTTTTGATAGGTTCAAGGAAAGAAGGTTTTCGTTGAAATACGTCGTTAGTGTTTTTAAATCCGATTCAATGTCGCGTACAATATCCAGGCAGTTGTTGTTCGGGTAGAACAACGCGGTGTCATCCGCGAAAAGACGAGGAGTCCCTTTTAACCCGAGTCTACCTAGGTCATTGATATACAATAAAAATAACAGTGGCCCAATATTACTGCCTTGGGGCACTCCTATTTCTATTGGTCTATAAGAGCTACACGAGTCTCCAATAGATACAAATTGGTTCCTATGCGACAAATAGCTACGAATAATATGGTTTGCTAATCCCCTGATACCATAGCATTCTAACTTCTTAAGCAGGATTGAGTGATCCAGAGTATCGAATGCTTTTTTTAGGTCCAGAAAAAGGGCACCAACAATTCTTTTGCTATCAATTTGACTAATGATGGAGTCAATTAGTTCGGTCATTGCAATTAAAGTGCTGCAGCCCTGTCTGAACCCATACTGGTAGTTGTAAATTATGTTGTGTTTGTTCAAAAACTCGAGTAGTCGAGTGATGAGCAATTTCTCAAGAATTTTATTGAAAACGCACAATGTTGAAATTGGTCTATAGTTGGAAGGTTGGTTTGGATCACCAGCTTTGAAAATTGGAATTTCTCGGGCTATTTTTAAACAGTCTGGGTACCTGCCGGTTTGAATTGTTAAATTAAAAGCTTTGGTTAGGATATTTGCAAAAGTGGTACAGTTACTCTTAAGAAGACTAGCGGGGATCTTATCAGGACCACAACTGTTATTTTTTTCGAGGTCTTTAATCAAAAGGATCACTTCGTTTATGGTTGCAGGACGCAAGAATATTGTTTCTTGGACGTGTTGTATATTTGTAATAGGATTTGAGTTGGGACTCGTGGGAATATTGTTAGACAAATTTTTGCCAATACTAGAGAAATATTCGTTGAAAACATTACATACTTCTTTAGTCTCAGTGACTCTGATATCATTGGAAATTAGGCTGATGGGAACATCCGACTTTGAACGACCAAAAATGGTATTAATATTTTTCCAAAGTTTTGAATGAGTTGTGTTGGATAGAAGGTTTTCAAAGTAGGCCTTTTTGCACCGCTTTTTCATTACATTAACTTTTTTAGTTATGTGTTGCAGAAGAGCTTTGAGGTTTTCATCATTGGGGTTATTTTTTACTCGTTTCAGATAATTACTTTTGATTTTAATCAGTGTCCACAAATCGAAATTGATCCAGGGGCAAAAAACGCCTTTACATTTAAAAGTTTTGGAGACCGTTCTAGTGTTTTCCGCAAGTAAAGAATTGTAGGTTGTGATGATAGTTGTAAGACATACATCTACATCATCAATCAACTCGATGTTTTCTATGAAATTTTGGAAGTCGTTATTGAGTTTTTCATGATTGATTATTGATTTGGTCAAATTAACGGGTTCTCTTTTTACTGCAAGTTTATATGAAGATATAATTTGAACGTGATCACTAACTATGGTGTAAACCGTGTCGTTTCATAAGCGAGCGGCATCCTCCGGTCTACAAACAACGTGATCAAGAATATTTGAACTAGCTGGGCGAGTCGGAAATGTATTCGTACATATGAAACCATACGATTCCAGGAGAGTTTTATAACGTGAGACGACATTGTTATTCGATAGGGTCACCGGTATATTGAGATCTCCTACAATGAAACAGGGGCGCGAATTTGAAGCGGAAGCGAGAACACTTTCAAGCTTGGCAAGGAATTGACCAATATCGTAAGATGGAGGGCGATAAAAACAATGCACATCGAAATAATGTTGCATTATGCAGAGTTCGATGTGAGCATGATGAAAGCCGTTAACAACAGTGTTCAGCACTACTCTATGAGAAATATTCTTCCTGACGTAGATAGCTACTCCACCGTTCGATTGTTCTCTACAGGAAAAAATCCCATTATAGCCCCTAATTTTAAAGATATCTTCATTGCCCGATTTGATCCACGTTTCCCCGATAACAAGCACATCAATTAATTTATTGCAACGATCCAATGTTTGCAAGATTTGACCAAATTTACAAAGCTCATTCATACCCCTTATGTTCCATTGCAAAATATTCAGCGATTTACTATTATTCATTGAAACACTCGCATTATAACTGTCTATATCATCGTGAAAGAAATTTTCTATATAAGCCATTGAAATGAAATGTAAATTATATGTAAAAGAGCAAAATCTTATAAAAGCAAGAAGCACTATTACCTCGGGATATTATTTGTTCGTTTTCTTTTGGGTGATGGAGAAATATTCGCAGGTAGCGAGTCTGCAGCGTCAGAAGAACCATTTGAGTAAAGGCTAGTTATGCGGTTTAGATCATTCCGGTTTCTAATTATTTCAGGTTTTGCTTTTTCATTTTTCTTAACAAGAACAACTCCTCGACCGGACCAGACATATTTAATGTTGAGAAACTCCTGACGCTCGCGCATTTCGTTCAATAGTTCTAAGCAAAGTGGGGTTAACTCATCGCGACGTCGTGCCGTCTACTCGTCAACGGCCATCTGTCGACTCCTTTCCCCATCCAACGATCGGTGCCCCAAGGAAATCCGTTATCTTCCATCTGCTTCTCACTGTATCTAGTGCCACTTTTGAAACAACTCGAGAATGTGTGCGGCAACGACTTGATCGTGGCATATGCTGACGACATCTCCGTTATTGCTTCGACGGTTGAGAAAATAAATAGAATCTACGATCTGTTTTCTCGTTTCTCTCTTGTCTCCGGCGCCAAACTCAATTTGGCAAAAACAACGTCCATTGATGTAGGGTACATTGATGGAAATCATATGGATGTACCGTGGCTACAGACAGTAAATACGGTGAAAATTCTCGGCGTAGTGTTTGCTAATTCAATCCGTTTGATGGTGAAGTTGAATTGGGATGCTGTGGTGGGAAAATTTTCTCAACTTCTGTGGATGCATTCAATGCGATCATTGACATTACTGCAGAAAGTTACACTGCTGAACACGTTTGCCACATCCAGAATGTGGTACCTTGCTTCCATTCTACCGCCGTCTAGCGTCCATACAGCCAAACTGACTGCATCTATGGGAAGTTTCTTGTGGCGTGGACTACCAGCTCGCGTGCTAATTCATCAACTAGCACGGGATCGAGAGCAAGGTGGCCTGAAGCTTCATCTGCCAGTTTTCAAATGCAAATCGCTGCTAATAAACCGTCATCTCAAAGAGATTAACTCCATTCCTTTCTACAAATCCTACATCCTACAAAATAACCCGGCAATCCTTCCACCAGCCGACTGCCCCTGCCTGAAACTGATTCGACAACAACTCCCCCAAATACCCCCTCAACTTCAACAAAATCCTTCCGCCGATCTCATATACCGCTTCTACACGGAAGGCACCGAAGAGCCCAGAGTAGAACGAGAAAATCCAAATTGGAACTGGCGACAAATCTGGTCTAATATACACCGAACGCGAGAACTTTCATCCAGCAAGAGAAGCTCATTTTTCCTTTTAGTTAACGGCAAAATAGAACACAGGCGATTAATGTACGTAATCCGTCGCGCGGACGGAGAGCAGTGTTTACACTGCAATACTACGATTGAAACGCTCCAGCACAAGTTCAGCGAATGTACTCGAGTAGCAGATGCGTGGACAGTGCTGCAACGAAAGGCTGCGATAGTTCTGCGCGGATGGAGACTACTGCAGTTTTCAGATCTGATACGACCCACACTTGACAGAATGTCAAGAAATACAAAAACGTATTTGCTAAAACTTTTTGTAAATTATGTAAATTTTATAGACAGATGTAGTGTAGTTGATATAAATGAACTAAAATTTTATCTAGAAAATGATCTGTAAATAATAGACTTTAGTCAACAATAAAAAACAGCTACAAAAAAAAAATCGCAACATTTGTAGGTTTGCCATTGATGACCAGGGAATCGTCGATCGAAGTAGAGATCAGTCTACCAAACTCCTTTTTTTTTGCTGAACAAAATCTCCTTCACGGTCCTATCTGTGAAAACCACTTTTATGGGAACCAAACTATTTGTTGCTTTTTTACCTGGTGACAACCTTTCGGCAGATACCACTGAGGAACGGTCTAGATTAGCACCAATGCAATGAGCAATTTTGATAACTAATTCAACGGTATTTTCATTACAGAGGAAGGGGACTCCCAGAAAAATGGCATTGTTTGAGACGTTATCCTGAACAGTATTTTCTTGGAAGTGATTGTATCGAAATGATGCCTTCAGCAAATTTGTAGCTCTTACTTTTGCGAATAACTTTACTGAAGACTTCAAATATCTATTTTGAATACTTGAAAAGTTATGGCTTGTTGTTTGTGGTTTACTCTTTGTCGCCTATTTATTGTTCAATATAGTAATAATCCATTGAAATAAGCCAAACATTATTTCGATAAATCGAATTTTGTATCTCATTTTTCTATCTACAACCACTAGAAATAATCACCGAACACTTCCAATTTGTCTGGAAGGAACTTGATAACTTATCAGTGCAAAAATGTTAATTTGTGCGAAACTTCTGACTGCAATTTTTCTAACTTATGACCATTGGATCGATCTGAAACATATCGGAAAATGGAAAGCGAAATAAATAACTCCAAGCAACGGCGTAGCCAAGAGAAGGTTTTGGGGTTTAACACCATACAATCCCCCCACACACCCAAAAAATATATTGGATTGAAGTTGAAAATTTATTGATGCAGACTGATTTAATTCAATATTACAATAACAATTATCTGATCCGTAGATTGATAACCTGTTGTTGTAAACATCATGAGGATTTTTGATAAATTGTCGGAATGGGGTCCTGATATGTAACTGATCTATTGGTCTTGATTTCACAGTTGTCTAATAGCATCAATATCTAATTCCTGCCTGAAAACATTCCAATAGAAAATTCCAGAGTTCTGCAATCAATCATAATCCTCAGATTTCTTTTCAAATTGAGCTAGCTTTTGCAGAGATGTACTGTAATAAGGGTCTTTATTTACTAGGAAGCGAAGTTAAACTCTAAAAATCGTCAATCATACTGATACACTCAGGTTTTTTTTACGCGGGGGATACGAGCCGCGTAAATGAAAACCGCGTAAATGAAAACCGCGTAAATTTCAAAATCCGCGTAAATGAAAACCGCGTAAATTTCAAAATCCGCGTAAATGAAAACCGCGTAAATTTCAAAATCCGCGTAAATGAAAACCGCGTAAATTTCAAAATCCGCGTAAATGAAAACCGCGTAAATTTCAAAATCCGCGTAAATGAAGACCACTTAAATTTAAGAATCCGCGATAAAGGGAACCTCATTGATGGATACCGCGTAAATTCCAAAATCCGCGTAAATGAAAACCGCGTAAATTTCAAAAACCGCGTAAATGAAAACCGTGTAAATTTCAAAATCCGCGTAAATGAAAACCGCGTAAATTTCAAAATCCGCGTAAATGAAAACCGCGTAAATTTCAAAATCCGCGTAAAAAAAAACCGCGTAAAAAAATACCGCGCAAAAAAAAACCGCGTAAAAAAAAACTTGAGTGTACTTTAAAATTAAAACTAGTTTAAAATTTCTTAACAAGTTGAAAATGCGGCAGGGCCCGGACCTCCCGGATCTTTCTCCATGATCCACCGCTGGTTTCAAGCGATGTTTCAGTATCAACACATAGTATCTCAAGATCGTGGCTGTCGATCCATTGTATGTATGTGCAAATCGTACTGAACATGTAATATTCATTTCCACTATTGTATTGAACATAACCAGCCATGGAATCGTAGTCTGGACAAATGAGAAAAGCACAATTGCACCACTAGGTGGATTAAAACAGGTTTATATTTTGGGAATGCGTCGAGTTGAGACGAAAACGTAATATGATTAATAACGAGGATAACACTTTCCGAATGTAGAGAGAAATTTATGAAAAATTACGATTTCCATTCGACTCTAGCAGGTTCTGATCGATTTTGATGAGCATTTGATTTTTGTTGTATGACCAATTATATGTATAGGTCAAATGTTCAAAAACAGTAATTTAAGGTCAAGATAGCATCATTTTGAAACCGCCGATTTCGGAGGTTTAGTATCTTCGATGAGTTTTACAAACGTTAAACAGCGCATCATTTGATAAAATTTTTTTGACGGTATATCGTCCAAGAAGTATTTATGGTGAATTTTCTCAGGTTAATATTCATGACTACAATAAAGTCTCAACAAATTCGCTAAAGACACGATCTCTGTTACTATTTTCTGAAAAATTAATTCTGCATAATTTTAAAATTTCAAAAATTACGGTTTCGGAATTATGCCGTTTGGACAGTAAGATCGATTTTCACCAAACCCCTACCAAACCGAATTTCTGGCTACGCCGCTGACTTCAAGTAAGTAGAAACAAAGTTGTTCTACAGTCGTTCACAAGAAACTTCTTCGAATGCTGAATATCTATTATAATACATTGACACCCCAATTTTATCAGACAAATATGAACATATGTTTGATGGGCTCTAGCAGACGAACAAGATTGAATTCGAGTAAATCCTTTCTTGATCATGTTTTCCGTATCATGAAGATGGAAATATGCAAAAATGAAAAGTTCATCATAATCAGAAATAGTTATCAGACTACATCAAGGGACGGGAAGAATATTTTAACAGCTTCAGTTTATTATAAAGAAAAAAATTGCCCGATTTAGTCAATGTCCCCATTTTGTCAGCCTAAAATACACCATGAGATTAATAAAAATGGGTCTTTACTGTATGTATTATTCACTGTGTTTCACATTAATAGGTACATTACATTTTTGGGGATTTTTTTATTGCATCGAACTATAACAATGTTTAGGTAGCTTTCAAGGGGTTATTTTATAGACTTCTTCCAAAATTTGGCGAACCTATTCCAATTCGTATACCAATTAATTGGTATACTTAAGGGTTTATATGTTGCAGATAGAGAAAATACTGAAATTTTCAGCTTTTTTCCTACACAATATTACGAAAGCTTATTAAAGAATTTTTCCTAATAAGTTTTGTGAAAATTATAAACTATTTGAAATTTTTTTAATAGTTTTTTTTTAACCGTGATTTTTTAATAAATAGTGACCATCGCTTCACAACGTAGTCTATTTTTCATGGCTTGCGGTGAGCACGATCTCTCGAATTGCTGAACTGAAAATTATGGAATAGAAATTAATTTTTAGTATTCTTTATAGATTTAACTCGCCGCGCAGATAGCTCTGAATTAGACCCGCTGGTGCCCTAAGACGATTTCGCTAGATTTTCAGAGCACTGTGCACCCAGTGCATTAACGCAAGTAACGGAAGGTTATCGAAAAGATTCGTGAAAATGAAAATTTCAGTAATGATGATCATTTTCCCAAACGGTTAGTTTTCGAGAGGTTTTTATTTGTTCTTTGGCATTAGGATTAGCGATAATAATTCAAATCAAGGATACTACTGGGAAGTCACCTTTAGAAACAGTCGATGTCGAAGTAGAATTTGGAACTATGCACGTATGTACTTCAGAGATAGTGTGATATCAGAAGCTGCGATTTCATTTCAACGCTTTTTTTGTGAAAAGGGCGATACTTACAAATGTAAACATAAGGCTTTTTTCATACATGCGAATGAGGGCTTTGAAACGCAACAAATTAACCTAAAAATTTGGATTCTACGATATTGCTTTCTTAAACTACAGCAAAAAATACAACGGGCGAAATTGTATTTTTGTTTGTTTATTTAAAGTTTCGCCCTCCACGCTCCATGCAAACAAACAGGGAAATACTTTTTTTGCTAGCAGTTTAGAGGCGAAACTGTTATTTTCGTATTTTTTTAGGATTATCAAGCTGATACCAGCTGTACATAGTAACAATGATCGCTATTGAAAAAACCCGGACGAAATCGGTGGTGTAAAACGGTAGTTATTGTAAATAAACGTAAGGGCGATACTTCAATGCTGATAGGTGTTACCGAAAAAGTAAACAATCGCCAATTTCAATAGCAAAAACAAATTTTAATTTAATAATTTCAAATACTTTATGAAGTTTTGGGTTTCGATCACTGAATCATGCAATCTAGGATGTAAAAAACACAATAGTTCTTAAATAGGAAATAAAACCAAGTCTGGAAATATTCACTGTTGATTTTCTTTGAATGATATCACTGCTAGTATCGCCCTTTTCAAGAAAAAGCGTTGATTTCTTAGTTCTCAGTCGCGTTGGAAATTTGAGTAAAATATAAACTTCAAATCGATTAAAAAAAAAATTCGTTTTTTTTTGTTTCAGTACAATATATAACCCCTTTAGCAAAATTCAGTTTTCCCACCACAATATAGATATTTTATTAACAGAGCATTAACAATAATTCGTTGGTATGTCTATTTTATTGGCCATTTTTTCGCTTTTCCATTGATTTGGTTTGAGATTTCTAGCACTTGTTGTCCTATGCTGATTTGATCGATTCTCTGAGTCCTGCCACTATCCCATGTAGTATGTGTTATCAAAAACATCGCGAAGCATCAAGTTCTGAATGTTCTCAAACGACATAATATCCGAAGAGAGTGATAAGAGTTATAAGAAATGTCTCATCACACTGTTAGGTGGATTAAAAGCGTTTTTTCTTAAGGAACTTATCTCTTGTTTTAGGGCCTCGTTTTCAGATTTTAGATCTCGAAAGTCTGAGACAATTGAATCAAATTTCGTAGATAGGTAATCTTGCGAGTTTTCAATAGCAGAGGTAATCGATCTAAATTCTGCCCTCAGGTTCTGCATTTCACAAGCCACAGCACTCGCGACTGTTATTTTCAGCTTTGACTCGAGAGCGGCTACAATATCACTTTTGTTAGTTTTCATTTCAATAATCTTTTTATAAATGTCCGAACAGTTGGGTGTGCAAAAGTACATATTTTCTTTTACGCGACGAACGGCATTGCCAATGATATTGCGGCATTTGTAATGAGCGCTTTTAAAGCAGTACAAGCAGGTTACCAGTTTGTTCGAGTCAGTCTCCCTTTTTTTACATTCAACGCAAATAACATCATCAGTATCCATCGCAATTAAGACAAAAAAGACAAAAAAGAATACAATAATAAAGCACAAGGCACACTAGATTAAACAAATAAACTAAAATTGTACATCAAAACACAAAAAAACTTCACTATATTTGCTGCAAAGGAAAGTAATAACAGGCACGATGCAATTTCGGTTTCCGTGCAGAAGTGCCCAGTTTGAGCAAGCGATGTCCGATACCCACCTGCTGCGATCAGAAGTGCATCTGAAAAAAAATAACAATATCGTTGCCACTCACAGAGCAATACAAACAATCAGCTGCGATGATGGCTGAACACCGGGGGCAAATGATCACAGTCACTACGTTGAGACAGTCTGGCACAACGACAGAGAATTACTCACACACCTACTAACTGTTTGATTACAGCAGTACGCAGCGAAAACAGTCCTAGCCGCACCGAAACCGTCCCTGATACACAAATTACCTGCTTATATCCACAGAGCTGACCCAGAACCAACCCAAAAACACACAGGCTAGTTGGCTAGTTGTATGTAGCGAGCAAGCCCTAGCCAGATGGTAGAGCACAAGTATGAGATGTGCACGGGCTGAATACAAGAGACACCCCGGCAGATGAGCGCTTACACTATACACCGATTGCGCCACTGTGACCGCTCATATGAGAGGCAAATATAGGCAAATTGACACAGCTGATCGCTACAGGTACACTATCACACTATCGCACAACAAAAAATGGTTGAATTGCGGGACGCCGAATGCGAACCGATATTCATGCACTTAATACACTATTTACCGACCAAAATAACACCAGCCTCCCATTCCTATCACTGCAGAAAATAATGAAACACTAATTGACATATATTTCACCAACAAAACACTTAAAAAACACACGTAAATTAACGAAAGTGTAGGGACCCTAAATGACTTGCGTTAACCACCAAAGAGCAGTGCTGCAAAAAAAAAAATTCATTCAATTTATTTCTTTATATTAATTTATAACCTTTTACCATTGTTCAATTTTTCATTTTAATCAATGCATTTAATTCTGCTCATTTTCTTCTTTTTATTCATTTTGTCGCTTCAGCTCATTTTTTTATTTGATTCGTTTGTTTTATTTATGCATTTCATTTATTTTTTACTTTATTCATTTGATTCATCCATTCTTTTTATTCATTTGATCCATTTCATTAATTTGATTCATTGTATTCACTGGATGAATTAAAACAATTTGATTCATCTAATTCATTTGATTCATTTCATTCATTTAATTTATTTGATTCATTTGATTTATTTGTTTCATTTGATTCACTTGATTCATTTGATTCATTTGATTTATTTGATTCATTTGATTCGTTTGATTCATTTGATTCATTTGATTCATTTGAATCATCTGAATCATTTGAATCATTTGATTCATTTGATTAATTTGATTTATTTGATTCATTTGATTCATTTGATTCATTTGATTCATTTGATTCATTTGATTCATTTGATTCATTTGATTCATTTGATTCATTTGATTCATTTGATTCATTCGATCATTTGATTCATTTGATTCATTTGATTTATTTGATTTATTTGATTCATTTGATTCAGTTGATTCAGTCGATTCATTTGATTCATTTGATTCATTTGATTCATTTGATTCATTTGATTCATTTGATTCATTTGATTCATTTGATTCATTTGATTCATTTGATTCATTTGATTCATTTGATTCATTTGATTCATTTGATTCATTTGATTCATTTGATTCATTTGATTCATTTGATTCATTTGATTCATTTGAATTATTTGAATTATTTGAATTATTTGATTCATTTGATTCATTTGATTCATTTGATTCAATCGAATCAATCATTTGATTCATTTGATTCATTTGATTCGTTTGATTCATTTGATTCATTTGATTCATTTGATTCATTTGATTCATTTGATTCATTTGATTCATTTGATTCATTTGATTCATTTGATACATTTGATTCATTTGATTCATTTGATTCATTTGATTCATTTGAATCATTTGATTCATTTGATTCATTTTTTTTCTCTGTTTATTTGACATGGCTCAACGCGTTAGCATAACTGAGCCGGACATCTTTTAATCTTTTACAATATGTAAAAATAAAGAATTTAACAGTATTTATTTTTACTCGTACCATCTTGTTGACGCAGCTTGCTGCTGCGTGTTGAGATTCTTTTCCTTGGCGGTGAAAAGTTGTTCGCCGAATCTTGAGGGTCATTTGGTATGCCTTCTTTCTCGTTGTCGTACTCGTCCATATCCTCATCTGTGCTACTCGCATGCTGTTCACGATCGGTTGTTCTGGTTTGTGCTTTAATCGTTCGGGTCGCTATTTTGTGTCCGTTCTCTTCTGATTTCGCTTCATTGTTGTTTTTGCTGGTTGTTGGCTTAGAGACAATAAACGCGATCGTTGTAGAATTCATGTTTGTTGCTTCTTGATCCGGAGAAGCTGGTTTTGCAGCTGTTAGTGGTTTAGCGTAAGATGGTTGTGTGCTGATTTCAGTTGGATTTGAGTTTTCCTTAACAGTTTCTACGCAAGGTTTTCCGAGGTGCAGCTTCTTCGTGCAGAACTGGCACGTAGGAATTTGCCCTGGGTACGTGACTAGTGATGTCTGTTGAATGAGAGCATCGTCCCTTCCTAACACTGTGAAGCTTAAGTAAGAGGGAATTGGCTTGGTCACACGCATTCTCACCACACAAACACCGTTAGGGATGCCCGGGAAAAAATTCCTCCATGTATCATGTGTAACGGAGTCTACTTCTCCGTATTTTTGCAAGCATTTTTTAATCGCGCCGTCAGGGGTACGCGTAGCCAAATCATGGACCCGAACTTCTACAGCGCCGTTCTTGATGTATACGGGTATGCTATATTTAACATTGCCGCATTCGGCGGTGTGCTGCATGTTGTTTCGCGAGGCGAATGACTCAGCTTGGTTAATGTATACGCAATGTTTGGTATGATGCATTTGTAGGGTTTTCACTTCAGCCAGATTGAGTTCCATCTGCACTTTTAATAACTGTTCCACTTCCCGAATGGCAGGTCTTACGGGGCATTTTGAAAAATCAACAGCAACACAGTTCGGCCGCATCTGTGTTGCTTTTTGCTGGGCACCGTCACTCATCACTAAATCGCACAGTAGGTATAGGCTATTGTTATATGGACTGCTTGGGTGATAGGCACCGATTGACTTTTAGGTAGAATTGACTTGCGCGGGAAGATTTTTTGCTTCTGTTCAGGGCGAGATATGAAGACAAACTGACATTTGATTCATTTGATTTTTTTTTTTATTTATTAAGGCTTTAACCTCGAGGGTCATTCGCCTTTTTGAAAATAATGTACATTTCAAAAATTACAAATTCAAAATTTCATTCAAAATAGATATCAAAATATATATAAACCATCGAACATTATTTTTGTCGACTATCCTGGGTGCACTGCTTTCCGTTTCTTGTGTTGACTTTCTTTCTCGGTGGTGAGCGATGGTCGGGTGTACCTTCTGCTGCTTGCTGATCAATCTGTCTGCCTTCCCCCTCGCTTGTGTTTGTGTCCATATCGTCATCACTAGAATGGTTGTCGCTGTTAGATTTTTGGTGCTTTTTGTGTTTTCGAGTGACTTTGATATAGCCGTCTTCTTTCTTGTTTATTTCATCCCTGCGTACGGTGAGTATTGGCTTTGGGATGCCGTGGAATATTGTTTGTCCGGCATTCATTTGTTGGCTGGCTGTTTGTTGTGTATCAGCAAATGTTGAAGGCTGTTTGGTAGTGGTGGTTGAAGATGAGTTTTCTTTAGTTGTTTTGGCGCATGGCTTACCGTAGTGTGCAGTCTGGTTACAGAACTGACACGTGGGCGCCTGCCCAGGGCATGTGCATAGGGTTCTTTGTATGTAGTTAACACCTTGAGATGATCTGCCCTCGAAAGTCAAGTAAGATGGTATAGGTTGGTACAGCCGCATTCGCACAACCCGAACACCGTTGAGAATGCCAGGGAAAAAGTTTCTCCAAGTGTCGTTAGAGACGGATTCCACTTCTCCATACTTCGACATGAATCTTTTAATATAATCCGTGCTAGTACGAGGTGCCAGATCATGGAGGCGAATTTCCGTTAGATCAAGGTCCATATACACGGGGATCTTGGTTTTGACGTTTTCATATTCGACGTCATGTTGCATGTTGTTCTTTGCTACGAAGCTTTCTGCCTCGGCTAAGGAGTTGAACGTTATTAGTACTACATTCCTGGTGTGGTGAAGCTGGACGTGTGATATCTCTGTAAGATCAAGTTCCATTTTCACCTTGACCAATTGTTCCACCTCGCGCACTGAAGGTCTAAGACGGGTTTGCGAAAAATCAATCGCGATTGTGTTCTCCCGTAATGGGCGAAATTTATTTTGTTGTTCACTCATTTCACTCGCAGTTAGCTGCAACGGAACTTTCCTGTGTCTATATGCTGCACGTACACGTTAGAGCGGCGCGGCGCGGGTAGTATTTTTTGTTTGTGTGCTGTTCGCAAGCAGGTCGCTTTTTGGCTTCTGATCTGTACGAGATGAGGAAGCAGACTGATTCATTTGATTCATTTGATTCATTTGATTCATTTGATTCATTTGATTCATTTGATTCATTTGATTCATTTGATTCATTTGATTCATTTGATCCATTTGATTCATTTGATTCATTTGATTCATTTGATTCATTTGATTCATTTGATTCATTTGATTCATTTGATTCATTTGATTCATTTGATTCATTTGATTCATTTGATTCATTTGATTCATTCGATTCATTTTATTCATATCTTTAATTTTATGCATTTCATATTCAGTCATTCGTTTTATTTCATTCAATTTGTTAGTATGAGTCAATTTATTCTATTAATCTTATAACTATTTCTAAATATAATCTTAATTTTTATGTAATAACCTAATCTAATTTGATTCGTGTATATTATAATTTTGATTTACATTAATTTTTCTACTCATTTTATGAATTTAAAAACCTATTGTTTCATTTTTTGCTTTACTTTTTTATTTCGGTCGTTTTGTTGATTTCTATAATTTATTCAGTTTATTCGAGATTTTATTCGTGCAAGACTAGAAACTGTTTTCATCCCATCTCTAGTTGGGTGCCTACTTCTCGTTCTGCAAACTAATCCAATAGTGAAATGTGTATGAAATGTCTCATCTCACTGCTAGGTGGATTAAATCGGTTTTTTTACTACAAATTTTATATTAGATGAGAGAATCTATCGACATTCTTACTATTCTTACTATGACTTTCAGCTATCAACTCGGTATCGTTTGTTTGTTTTAATCGACGATTTTATTATTTGTGTGTTTAGGCTAGCCTCAATTCGGTTGATTTCTTAGCTGTATTTTCGATTTAGGTATAACACTTTTTTACATTTTAACGACATTTAATTAGCTAGAGATTACTGGGTAGGGAAAGTTATGAAAATTTAGAACCCTAGTACTCCAGACGCCTTTCCACTACTTATGCGCAAATTAATAAGTATTGATGCCTTGTTAGCTTAGTGTCGACTATCAGAGATAGTACTTCATCAGCCTTTAACTTCGCAAATTCTGTAGTATAAGCACTCAAGTTAACTAGCAGAATTTTCATAATAACTTGCATCAACTATAGACAATTCTAATACAATGAAGATCAGTTTTTAACAGCCCTTTGGTGAGTTTTAGGCTGTTAAAACGGGGATATTGACAAAATCGGGACAAATGTTTTTCTTTCTTTTAACAAACCGAAGCTCTTAAAATATTTTTCTTTAGTCTCTAGATATAGCTACATAACCCTTTCCGATTATTTAGTATAAATTTCGCTTAATAGGGTCAGACAGCACAAAATTTAAAATAAAATTAAAATTTGGATTTTTTCATATTATGGATCTCTAAGATAAGAAAAATATGCTCAAGAAAATATTTACTCGAATTCGACTTGGTTCGTCTGCTAGAGCTTATCAAACTACCAACTATCAATTTTCATATGACGCTGACAAAATCGTGGGCTGATCAAAGCGGGTCTTCACTATAATCTATCAATCGTACAATGTAATGGTACAACAACATGACAACAATGTTCCATAAATACCTTCTCGTCTCATTGCTGTGACTGTACTCTCCGCAAAATAGATCTTTGTCACACACGTCCATAGCGAACTAGTCCATTGTTCACATTGTTCTTTCAAATTGATGTTCTTTGGGTGTTTCAAACAACTCGAATAATTAAAAATCATATTCGATTTTGTTCTGTTTGCTTTCGTCCATTTCTAGAAAGCCAGTTTATAAAAGGAGCAAATGAGTTATTTAACTCTACAATCTTTTCCTAATATACTAGTTTTAACATTATTTTTTACTTGTATGGACTTGTCAGCTTTCAGATTTGTCCAAATCTGAAAAAATCAGATCCGTTCAGATTTCGAAAATATATATGTTAGTTAATTGTCAGCTAATAATTTTTGCTGAATTAATACTATCAATGTTAGAAGTATTATTCGAACAGCATCATCTTAAATATAACCAAACATGCTTATCATGTTCTTGAAAAAATATTTACACAGCCAAACTAAAATGATGAGCAGTCAACCGTTTGGCAAAGCTACAACCTGAACAAAGATTTCACGAACAGTACTACTTTCATTAGTTGATACTTCAAATCAATCGACCTATCAAATACGTCATTACGAAACAAATCTACTCTGCAATACAGATATGAAATTAGTTTGGTTTGGAAATATAAATGATTTTTGGCTTTCTTATATAGGGGACGGTGGGGAGTTGTGAACATAGATTTGTTTTCGGGGCATAACTACCATAAACATTGGTCGATTTTCGAAATTTTACCAGGTTTTTGTAAAGGACACCTTAATACATCCTCAGGCTGAAGAAATTTTAAATAATCGTTATATTCCTTGAGATATTGTAGAATGAGTGAAATGCGTGGAATATGCATTTTTTAGTTTGGTGGGGAGTTGTGAACCATCGCAAAAAGTAGAATGAATGATTTTTTTTTGCTATGGAAGATAAATTTTAAAATGTTTTACAACTAAAGTTGAGATGGAAAAGTGATCTGATTCGCAATGCGTAGGTGACAAAATGATTCGCGCAAAGGCACCTGAATTCGCGGTTGCGGCACGGGGAGATTAAAGTTGTGGTAGAATCCTGTAAAATTTAACCTTTTTATATCATAATATATATGAGTCATCCCTGATTTTCAAATTATGAGAGTGTTCATTTTTGAAAAAAAAAACTATAATTCACTGAAATGTATGGTTCACAACTCCCAACTAATGGTGGTTCACAACTCCCCACTTTACATATCTTGGAAAAATACGTATGCCCATCGATACACTAAAGTTTCATCCAAATTTTTTTGTCAATGAAAGCCAATTGCTTAAGGAATGTTTGGCACTAATTTACTTTGAAATCAGCTACATAACGGGACTCCACACAAAACAAATACAATTGTGTAAAAAAACTTCTTGTTTGGTGTATTTATTCGCTAGTTACCTGAACACGAAGAACATGAGTTAATGAAACACTTGCTAATGAGAAAGTGGCTCTATGACAGTGGAAACATTTAAAAATAGTTACCACATTTTTCGCCTTTCTCAATAGAAAGGTATTGCAATTGCTCTGAAAACCGAATTTTTAACGGAGGCCCGGAGGGCCAAGTCACATATACCATTCGATTCAGCTCGTCGAGTTCGGCAAATGTCTGTGTGTATGTATGTATGTGTGTATGTATGTATGTGTGTATGTATATATGTGTGTGTATGTGCGTCTGTGTGTGTATGTGACCAAAAATGTCACTCGTTTTTCTCAGAGATGGCTGAACCGATGTTGACAAACTTAGTCTCAAATGAAAGGTGCAACGTTCCCATAGGCTGCTATAGAATTTCTAATGGATCCGACTTCCGATTCCGGAATTACAGGGTGATGACTACGAACACGCAGAAAATGTCGATTTTAATAAATTCTGCAATGAATGTATAGAGGTGAAAATTTTTCCAAAATATGACCACAACTGCTTCGATTTGTAGTATTAGGTCACTAACATCCATTCAAAGTCTATTTGGCTACATTGGCCACCATCATCGGTTCCGGAAGCCCCGGCGGAAGTATCTAAATTCAGAATAACAGTCACATAGGTTTCTCGGAGATGGCTAGACCGATTCAACTAAACTTGGTCTCAAATGAAAGGTATTGCGTCCCCGTAAATGGCTATTTAATTTTATTCCGATCCGACTTCCGGTTCCGGAGTTACAGGTTGTGGCGTGCGATCGCATAGCAAATTGTGATTCAAACCGATACTCCGATGAAAGCAAAAAAGGTAAAAATTTCGCTAAAATGTCTCTCAAATAACTTCAATTTGCTGTTCTAGGTCACCGACGGCCAACCAAACTGTCGTTGACTACATTGACCACCAAAGACGGTTCCGGAAGTGCCCGGGAAAAGCGGCCATCTTTCAAAATTTGCGAACTCACATCAGTTTCCCGGAAATGGTTGGGCCGATTTTAACAAACTTAATCCCAAATGATAGCTATAATATCCCTAAAGATGTCTATAAAATTTCGTACGGATCGCTTATATGGGTCCGGAAATATGGACTAAATCGTCCGGTCACATATGAAATTCCCATATAATCCAGAACTCAATTTTTTTTCAAAGGGGGGACCCCATGAAATTTCAGAAATCGAATTCGTATTTTTGATGCCAAACATCTTTAAAATGCATGTAACGTCGAGATTTTATGTTATCTCGAAATTTTTTTTTATGAATATCGACTTTTTGGGACTTTGCCGATTTTGCACCTATTTGCCTTTCTCAATAGAAAGGTATTGCAATTGCTCTGAAAACCGACTTTTTAACGGAGACCCGAAGGGCCGAGTGACATATATCATTCGATTCAGTTCGTCGAGATCGGCAAATGTCTGTGTGTGTATGTATGTATGTGTCTGTGTATGTGCGTCTGTGTGTGTATGTGACCAAAAATGTCACTCATTTTTCTCAGAGATGGCTGAACCGATTTTGACAAACTTAGTCTCAAATGAAAGGTGCAACGTTCCCATAGGCTGCTATTGAATTTCTAATGGATCCGACTTCCGGTTCCGGAATTACAGGGTGATGAGTACAGATTGCTTTTGTGAAAGTGAATATGGTAACTTGTGTGACAGAGTGCGTAAGCATCAATCGGTTAAATCGTGTGAAATACTTTACTTTTCGTTGAAAACTTTGTGGGCGCCTATTGCTAATCGAAATATCATTCAGATAAGTATAGTGTGTAGTCATACAGATTATTATTGTTCTGTGATTTTCAGATTTCATTTCGCTGCGGCTGGCTTTATAAGCTTGTCCGCAGTGGAAGACGCAGTGTTATATTGTTCTTTTGTATTGTCCCGCTTCTCCAGCTGTAGTTTAATTTGCCTATAATGAGCGGCCTTTATGCAAAGTGTACGGGCACGGTGAGTCTCGCCGAAGGCCTTGTTGTATGTCTTTTTTGCGGTGATAAGTATCATCAAAAATGTTCAGGGTTAACAAAGGCCATGGTAAATTGGGTGGCTGATAATGCAAGTCTTTGCTACAAGTGTGCGAAGTGTTTATCAGATCAGTCTTCTGGTGTGCAGGATGTCAGTTCGATATCCATTGAGTTGAATAAGAAGATGGAACAATGCGCTTCTATTTCTGAGTCTCTCACTGATGTCCGAAAAAACATCGATGCACAGATAAACATCGCAGTAGAGAACGGAATAGAAAAACTGATCAGGTCTTTCAACAACTCTCTCGAGAGTAAATTGGCTTGCTTGGAAAACAGTGTTGCCAAAAAGTTGGAAGATTTGAAAAGTTGTTTGAATGAAAATGTTACGCGTGAAATTGAATTAGTTGGAATGAACAGAAAGCGGAATTTTATTAATAGGAAGGTTCATTCTGAATCTGACGGAAATCCCAGCAGAAAACGAAAGATTTTGACTAATAAAGAAGATGAACCGATGCTAATTGAAATTGACCATAATGGAAATAATGACGAGGTTTTTCATAAAAATAGTAAAATTACATACGCGAACGTTTTGTCGGGTGCTATTGGTACGAATAAAATTCGAACTAGAAGTCAAACTAAACGTAAGGCTCGCCCGGTCATTGTAATTAAACCGGTTGAGTAGTTACAATCGAGTGACGATACAAGAAAGGAATTGAAGAATAAATTGGATCCAATGACGCACAAAATTAGAAACTTTAAAAACGGTAAAGATGGCTCGATTATTGTGGAGTGTGCAGCTGGAGATAACATTGAATCGGTGAAAGAAAACATTGTAAGCAATTTGGGTGAAAAGTATAATGCTGTTATACCGAAACCCGTTAAACCGAAATTGAAAATAATGGGGATGAGTGATCGATACTCTGAGGAAGTCTTCGTTGATTTATTAAAGAATCAGAATGAGGGCATTCTGGTAGATTATGTTAAAGTTGTTGCCAATTTTGAAAATCCACGCTTCAAATATAACAAATACAATGTTATAATTGAAGTTGATAAGGACACTTGTAGCGGCCTGATGTCAGCCCGTACTATGAACATTGGTTGGGATAGGTGTTCTGTTTTAGAGGCCTTTAACGTGCTGCGCTGCTTCAACTCTGGAGAATTTGGTAATAAGAGTACGGGATGCGTTAATAAAGAAACATGCTCCAGATGTAATGGAGCACATAGAACATCTGATTTTAAATGTGTAAATTGTATAAAAAAGAATAGTGAACGCAAAATGAATTTGGACGTAAACCATGCGGCATTTAGTAAGCAGTGTTCAGTATATCGGAGACTGCTAGAATCGAAAAAAGCAACGTTTTGTTGAGTGAATAGCAACTAACAAACGGGAGGCTGTCTGAAATATTATGTTTAAATATAGCTGGGTTGTCTACAAACTTTGTTGCAATGCGACATCGTGTAGAAAACAAACGTCCATTGTTGGTTTTTCTATCAGAAACACATATTGTTGATGCTGATGCATTTGATCAGTATAGCATTCCCACGGTGTTCCTAAAACCGTTATTAACTAAAAAATGACCATAAATCTGGCATACGGCATTCGAAAGATACAACATCCAAGCATCTTCTCAGTGAATTTCAAAATGATCCATCGAGGGATTCGAGAAATATGGCGATGTGTAGTTTTATGATACGTTTCATAAAGCTACCAGCAAACACCCACGGGTTTGGTCCAATCTCTATGAACAAAAAAATATTTGTCTACTTATTTAGTACATGGCAAATATTTCATTGACGGAATCGAAAGTTCTAACGGTTTGGATGTGGTATGCGGTCATAGATGGGTTTTCTACCAGACTTCAAGCGTGAATCCATGTTTGTCCATTGACTATTTAGATCGTTAATACGTGTCGCGATTTTTAAAGGAAACTCTTACCATTTTATTACATAAATATAATGTACAAATGGTGTTATTAATATAGTGCCCTGAAAAAATATGAAAATAGGGTTGTCCACCAAACGTTAAATATAATGTGTAAATTAAAAAAAAATAGATGAAAGTTGGAATGTTTACTTCAAAAGGCCATATCTCAATGGTATGTTGACCGATTCTAATTATTTTTTCATTATTGAACAGGTAGACGTTTCATCGTTAATTTTCATCAAGAAGAATATAAAATAGAGTTGGCTACTTCAAACAATAGACAACTTCATTATCCTCAACTATATGTATTATCACTATTTAGTAAATATCTTTATATTCAAAACGACGACCTATCAATTTCTATACATTAGTTGTATGCAACGAACGCAAACTACAAATCATGGAAAAATAAAACCATAAATTCAATACATATATTCAAAAATATGAAGGTATTTGCTGATTCAGATCAATTTATGTTATGATACGGTTTTTGTTGGAAATTTTGTACAATCGTGATTCGCTGGTTGGGTTGACAGATGTTAAAGCAGGGGGATCAAAGGGGATATTATTAGTACTAGTTCATCTGCTCATATCTCTAACTATTGTCAGTTTTATTGTCGAATTGAATTTAACATGAGAATTTGACATTCAGATGTCGAGAATGGACCATCTAGCGGAGGTCCAACTAAAAAGCGGCTCCTGTTAAAAATTGAGCGACCAGCGAATCACGACTGTGTTAGTTTTAACATTTCATATATCCATAATTTGTAGTAAACAGCAATTGCAATCAACTAGTATATAAAAATTGATAGGCCACTATTTTTAATACAAAAATAATCTCTAAATAATTATAATACATATAGTTGAGATATGGACAAAAGTTTAGTGTATTTACTGATCACAAACCACTAGTAGGGATTTTCGGAAAGGAAGGGAAAAATGCAATTTTTGTAACAAGACTTCAACGCTATATTTTGGAGTTATCTATTTATGAATTTGATATACAGTATAGGCCTTCTGCAAAAATGGGTAACGCTGATTTTTGTTCGCGATTCCCTTTGGAGCAGGCGGTGCCAAATGAGCTGTACGCTGATTTGATTAAAAGTATCAATTACAGCCAAGAATTTCCAGTGGATTTCGTCAAGATAGCTATGAGACAAAGAATGATCAATTTCTACAGAATATAATTGTATTCATGCGCAATGGTTGGCTTAAAAGAATTGACAAGCGTTTTGTTGATGTTTTTTCAAATCAACAGGATTTAGAGATTGTCGACGAATGTTTGTTGTATAAAGACAGAGTAATAATATCGCAAAAATTGCAAGGAGGAATTTTGAAACTTTTACATGCCAACCATGCAGGTATAATCAAAATGAAACAATTAGCCAGACGGACAGTATATTGGTTTGGAATAAATAAGAATATTGAACAATATGCAGCTAACGGTTATGCTTGTAATGGCATGGCTGTAGTTCCTAAACAGAACATAACTTCCAAATGGATACCTACTACTAGACCATTTAGTAGAATACATATTGATTTCTTTCATTTTTCTCATCATACCTTTCTGTTAATGGTTGATAGTTATTCTAAATGGCTAGAAGTTGAATGGATGAAAAGAGGTACTGATTGCAATAAAGTCTTAAGGAAACTGGTAGCATTTTTTGCACGATTCGGGTTACCAGATGTATTAGTATCTGATGGAGGTCCACCATTCAACTCTTATGCTTTTGTAAATTTTCTTGAAAGACAAGGAATAAAAGTTATGAAAACCCCACCATATAATCCTGCTAGTAATGGTCAGGCTGAAAGATTGGTAAGAACAGCAAAGGATATACTAAAAAAATATTTACTGGACCAAGAAATTAAAGAGTTGGATTTAGAAGACCAAATAAGCTTATTTTTAATTAATTATAGTAATTATAGAAATTATTGTGCGACAACAGATGGACATTTTCCGTCTGAGAGAATATTTGCATATAAACCAAAAACATTGATAGAATTGATTAATCCAAAAAAGCAATATAACAAACAACTAATGATTCCTTCCACTAACACTCATACTACACTTACTTCAAATGAGGACACTGGGAAGCCAATTAATGTTGGTTGTCTTCCGAAGGTGTCGGTTGACCCTTTGGATAGTCTGATTGAGGGTGAGGAAGTGTGGTATAAAAATCACAACCCCCACAATCAGGCTAGATGGTTAAAAGCGACATTCACTAAAAAGTACTCTCACAATACATTTCAGATACATGTTGGAAGCGTAGAGGTCATGGCTCATCGAAGCCAACTTCGAACTTCTAGGAAGGAGAGGGAGTTTGTTCGGCCTAACGTGGTTATTTCTACGGAGATAACGAATCGGAACACGGGACTTCGTACTGAAGAAAGCGAAGATGAATTTTACGGATTTCCACCGGAGGATCAAAGGATGAATTGGAAAAGGAAACATGTCGCAGAGGGGAACTCTACTCCACCAGATTTGCGGCGATCAAAAAGAATCCGTTCAAATAATTTGAAAAGTGATTATGTTTATTTAAAAAAATAGTTATATAAAGAATTACTGTTCTTTCAGATAGGATTAAATAATGAATTTGAAATTATATAAATGTAATAATTGAAAAAAATTGATTACTGTCGATTTTTAAATGGAATGAGCTCAAACTCAATCGGAAGGGGAAGAGCTGTTAGATCTAGATAAGTTTTTATACCAGCGTTTCTGCGCTGTCAAAAATCATAACACCGATAACGGTGTAGCCTATCATAAAACAACCAAATAGACGAGAGCAGGTCTCTTTTACAAACGAACTGCCTACGAGTAAAGTTGTGGTTAAAACATACCGAAAACCTTTAAAGTGTTCGCTCCGCGCTAAGTCCGCTTAATCAATTCCGCCTTGTGATAGATAGTTTAGCCTAGACATATTAAACGTGCAGCAACATTGGCGGAGTTCAAAACACTATTTATTTCACACGTAAAATCTGTTTTGTAGATAGATTTTTTGGATTTTTATATTTTGGAGTTATTTGAATAACTATGTAATACAACGAAGATTGTATTTTTTTTTTCACTTCTAATATTTGCATTTAGTCACACTAAGTTATTATATTCGCTATGATGATGATGGATTTTTGTTACTTGTTTATTAAAGTTATTAAAAAAAATAATGAGATGTCTACAAAAGTCTGAGCCACGCGCGCTAAGCAGATAGAGACTAACCTGAAATCGAACAATGGTGACCAGCACTAAAAGCTTATCGGGTTGAATCGAAGCTTTTAGACTTATGTTGTGATCAGGGTCTGATTTGATGATGGAGTTGTGTTGACTTTGCTCGACAATAGAGTTAATCTCGGTTATTGCTGCGATAGTGGTAATAACGGAGTTAGCTCGTTGAGTATGGGGCTTGATGACTCCTTCTGATAACTAACTAGATATCGGGTTCAATTCCTGATCAATCAAGGATGTTCTCGAATAGGAATATCCCTTGATTGCCTTGGGTTAATGGTAGGAAACTTTCAATAAAGGGGTCTGATGTGGATGATATAACTCGACCGGACTCTGCACTGCCACTAGGCTCGTCACTTCTCACCTTAGCAGGTGGTAGTACCGATGTCATGGTCAGGCGGGAGGAGTCTTACAGAGAATTATCGGAAATGGAAGCTATTGGGTTCAATTCCCGATTCTATCAAGTATCTTCCCGGAATTCTTGATGGACCCTGGTTGTTGGCGGAATATTCGAAATATATCTGGTTACGTTCTTTTGAAGGAAAGGCTATGTCTGCAAATTGAACCAGTCCGTTTCTTTTTGTTAACTGGTTTTGTTATGGATCAAAATAATAATTATCTTTCAGATAAATCGTTCAGCTCACACCTTTGTGGGGGTATGAGGTGGGACCATCATCATCAACACGCAGAAAATATCGATTTTAATAAATTCTGCAATGAATATATTAAGGTGAATTTTTTTCCAAAATATGACCACAACTGCTTCGATTTGTAGTATTAGGTCACTAACATCCATTCAAAGTCTATTTGGCCACATTGGCCACCATCATCGGTTCCGGAAGCCCCGGCGGAAGTATCTAAATTCAGAATAACAGTCACATCGGTTTATCGGAGATGGCTAGACCGATTCAACTAAACTTGGTCTCAAATGAAAGGTATTGCATCCCCGTAAATGGCTATTTAATTTCATCCCGATCCGACTTCCGGTTCCGGAGTTACAGGTTGTGGCGTGCGATCACATAGCAAATTGTGATTCAAACCGATACTCCGATAAAAACAAAAAAGGTAAAAATTTCGCTAAAATGTCTCTCAAACAACTTAAATTTGCTGTTCTAAGTCACCGACGGCCAACCAAACTTTCGTTGACTACATTGACCACCATAGACGGTTCCGGAAGTGCCCGGGAAAAGCGGCCATCTTGCAAAATTGACGAACTCACATCAGTTTCCCGGAAATGGTTGGGCTGATTTTCACAAACTTAGTCCCAAATGATAGCTATAATATCCCCACAGATGTCTATAAAATTTCGTACGGATCGCTTATATGGGTCCGGAAATATAGACTAAACCGTCCGGTCACATATGAAATTCCCATATAAGCCGGAACTCAATTTTTTTTTCAAAGGGGGGACCCCATGAAATTTCAGAAATCGAATTCGTATTTTTGATGCCAAACATCTATAAAATGCATGAAACGTCGAGATTTTATGTTATCTCGAAATTTTTTTTTATAATAATCGACTTTTTGGGACTTTGCCGATTTCGCACCTTTTTACCTTTCTCAATATAAAGGTATTGCAATTACTCTGAAAACCGACTTTTTAACGGAGGCCCGGAGGGCCGAGTGACATATACCATTCGATTCAGTTCGGCAAATGTCTGTGTGTTTACGTATGTATGTGTGTATGTATGTATGTATGTGTATGTATGTGTGTATGTATGTATGTGTGTATGTGCGTCTGTGTGTATGTGACCTAAAATGTCACTCATTTTTCTCAGAGATGGCTGAACCGATTTTGACAAACTTAGTCTCAAATGAAAGGTGCAACGTTCGCATAGGCTACTATTGAATTTCTAATGGATCTGACTTCCGGTTCCGGAATTACAGGGTGATGAGTACGAACACGCAGAAAATGTCGATTTTAATAAATTCTGCAATGAACGTATAGAGGTGAAAATTTTTCCAAAATATGACCACAACTACTTCGATTTGTAGTATTAGGTCACTAACATCCACTCAAAGTCTATTTGGCCACATTGGCCACCATCATCGGTTCCGGAAGCCCCGGCGGAAGTATCTAAATTCAGAATAACAGTCACATCGGTTTATCGGAGATGGCTAGACCGATTCAACTAAACTTGGTCTCAAATGAAAGGTATTGCGTCCCCGCAAATGGCTATTTAATTTCATCCCGATCCGACTTCCGGTTCCAGAGTTACAGGTTGTGGCGTGCGATCACATAGCAAATTGCGATTCAAACCGATACTCCGATGAAAGCAAAATAGGTAAAAATTTCGCTAAAATGTCTCTCAAACAACTTCAATTTGCTGTTCTAGGTCACCGACGGCCAACCAAACTTTCGTTGACTACATTGACCACCATATACGGTTCCGGAAGTGTCGGGGAAAAGCGGCCATCTTGCAAAATTGACGAACTCACATCAGTTTCCCGGAAATGGTTGGGCTGATTTTCACAAACTTAGTCCCAAATGATAGCTATAATATCCCCACAGATGTCTATAAAATTTCGTACGGATCGCATATGGGTCCGGAAATATAAACTAAACCGTCCGGTCACATATGAAATTCCCATATAAACCGGAACTCAAATTTTTTTTAAAAGGGGGGACTCCATGAAATTTCAGAAATCGAATTCGTATTTTTGATGCCAAACATCTTTAAAATACATGAAACGTCGAGATTTTATGTTATCTCGAAACATTTTTGCCTTTCTTATATAGAAAGGTTATGCAATCACTCTGAAAAACGTCAATCTAATCCCGGCCCGGAGGGCCGAGTGTCATATCCCATTTGACTCAGTTCGTCGAGATCGGAAAAAGTCTGTATGTGTGTGTGTATGTATGTATGTGTGTGTATGTGTGTGTGTATGTGTGTGTGTATGTGTGTGTGTGTATGTATGTGCGTATGTGTCAAATAATGTCACTCATTTTTCTCAGAGATGGCTGGACCGATTTGCCCAAACTTAGCCTCAAATGAAAGGTGCAACCTTCCCATCGGCTGCTATTGAATTTTGGATCGATCGAAATTCTGGTTCCGGAATTACGGGTTTCAGAGTGCGGCCACACAGAAATTTCTCATATAAACTATAGGAAAAATTAAAAATAGAATTTTTATTTTTGATGCTAAATGTGTTCAAGATGCATGAAACGTCGAGATTTGATGCAAACTCGAAAAAAAATTTGACTACGGTACACTTTTTTGGATTTTGGCACGTTTTTGCCTTTCTCATATAGAAAGGTTATGCAATCACTCTGAAAAACGTCAACCTAATCCCGGCCCGGAGGGCCGAGTGTCATATCCCATTTGACTCAGTTCGTCGAGATCGGAAAAAGTCTGTATGTGTGTGTATGTATGTGTGTGTGTGTGTATGTGTGTGTATGTGTGTGTATGTATGTGCGTAGTTGTCAAATAATGTCACTCATTTTTCTCAGAGATGGCTGGACCGATTTGCCCAAACTTAGCCTCAAATGAAAGGTGCAACCTTCCCATCGGCTGCTATTGAATTTTGGATCGATCGGAATTCTGGTTCCGGAATTACGGGTTTCAGAGTGCGGCCACACAGAAATTTCTCATATAAACTATAGGAAAAATTAAAAATAGAATTTTTATTTTTGATGCTAAATGTCTTCAAGGTGCATGAAACGTCGAGATTTGATGCAAACTCGAAAAAAAAATTTGACTACGATTCACTTTTTTGGATTTTGGCACATTTTTGCCTTTCTCATATAGAAAGGTTATGCAATCACTCTGAAAAACGTCAACCTAATCCCGGCCCGGAGGGCCGAGTGTCATATCCCATTTGACTCAGTTCGTCGAGATCGGAAAAAGTCTGTATGTGTGTGTGTATGTATGTATGTGTGTGTGTATGTGTGTGTATGTGTGTGTATGTGTGTGTATGTGTGTGTGTATGTATGTGCGTATGTGTCAAATAATGTCACTCATTTTTCTCAGAGATGGCTGGACCGATTTGCCCAAACTTAGCCTCAAATGAAAGGTGCAACCTTCCCATCGGCTGCTATTGAATTTTGGATCGATCGGAATTCTGGTTCCGGAATTACGGGTTTCAGAGTGCGGCCACACAGAAATTTCTCATATAAACTATAGGAAAAATTTAAAACAGAATTTTTATTTTTGATGCTAAATGTCTTCAAGGTGCATGAAACGTCGAGATTTGATGCAAACTCGAAAAAAAAATTTGACTACGATTCACTTTTTTGGATTTTGGCACATTTTTGCCTTTCTCATATAGAAAGGTTATGCAATCACTCTGAAAAACGTCAACCTAATCCCGGCCCGGAGGGCCGAGTGTCATATCCCATTTGACTCAGTTCGTCGAGATCGGAAAAAGTCTGTATGTGTGTGTATGTATGTATGTATGTGTGTGTGTATGTGTGTGTATGTGTGTGTGTATGTATGTGCGTATGTGTCAAATAATGTCACTCATTTTTCTCAGAGATGGCTGGACCGATTTGCCCAAACTTAGCCTCAAATGAAAGGTGCAACCTTCCCATCGGCTGCTATTGAATTTTGGATCGATCGGAATTCTGGTTCCGGAATTACGGGTTTCAGAGTGCGGCCACACAGAAATTTCTCATATAAACTATAGGAAAAATTAAAAATAGAAATTTAATTTTTGATGCTAAATGTGTTCAAGGTGCATGAAACGTCGAGATTTGATGCAAACTCGAAAAAAATTTGACGACGCTTCACTTTTTTGGATTTTGGCACATTTTTGCCTTTCTCATATAGAAAGGTTATGCAATCACTCTGAAAAACGTCAACCTAATCCCGGCCCGGAGGGCCGAGTGTCATATCCTATTCGATTCAGTTCGTCGAGATCGGAAAAAGTCTGTATGTGTGTGTGTGTGTGTATGTATGTATGTGTGTGTATATGTGTATGTGTGTGTGTATGTGTGTGTGTATGTATGTGCGTATGTGTCAAATAATGTCACTCATTTTTCTCAGAGATGGCTGGACCGATTTGCCCAAACTTAGTCTCAAATGAAAGGTGCAACCTTCCCATCGGCTGCTATTGAATTTTGGATCGATCGGAATACGGGTTCCGGAATTACGGGTTTCAGAATACGGCCACACAGAAATTTCTCATATAAACTAAAGGAAAAATTAAAAATAGAATTTTTATTTTTGATGCTAAATGTGTTCAAGGTGCATGAAACGTCGTGATTTGATGCAAACTCGAAAAAAAATTGACGACGATTCACTTTTTTGGATTTTGGCACATTTTTGCCTTTCTCTCTTTCTAAGGTTATGCAATCACTCTGAAAAACGTCAACCTAATTTTTTTTTTAAACTCGCATAAGGTTTCTGGATTTTAACAGGGGCGTAGTTGATGGTTTACGGAGAGCGGTTACACCCTCCCCCTCTACTGTTCACTCCCCTCCTTTAAAAATCTCCTTAAATCACCCCTCAGACCACCACCCCATCCAGCCCTCATACTCCTACCTTTCAACCCCATCATCTTTAAACCACCACTATATCACAAAGCATACCAATTTAAGCTGGGGAGTCGTTCATTCATGGGACTTTCGCCCTCCTCACATACCCATCCCCGCATGATAAAATGAGTTAGCAAGCAGATAACATTGATCTAATGCTAATTAGGCTAATGGAATATGATATTTTTTTGTTTCAAGTGTTTCACCGTCGACACGTAGCTCATCAAGTTCATGACTGACATGCCATTGTGTATAAGTGCAAAGTGTACTAAGAATGTAATGGACATTTCCACAATTATGTTGAACATAAAAAGCCTCCGTGCCATAGTTTAGAGAAATGAGAAAGGCACAATTGCACCGCTAGGTGGATTAAAACAGGTTTTTCAATAATATTACCGTAGCTGTTTTTTATTTTTCAAAATTTTAGAACTCGAATAATGATTTATTTTCCTTTATATAGTTGTCATGTTATGTATAATAATAAAATGTAATATATGCATTTAAAAGCTTTTAATGAATATAAACAACGCACACATTCTCGTGATTCATGATTGAGAAAGGCACAATTGCACCGCTAGGTGGATTAAAATAGGTTTTTCAATTCAATATTACCGTGGCTGTTTTTTTTCTTTTGCAAAATTTTAGAACTTGAATGATTTCTTTTCTTGTATATAGTTGTCATGTCATGTAGAATAATATCCCCACGGATGTCTATAAAATTTCGTACGGATCGCTTATTTGTTTCCGGAAATATACACTAAACCGTCCGGTCACATATGAAATTCCCATATAAGCTCAAATTTTTTTTCAAAGGGGGGACCCCATGAAATTTCAGAAATCGAATTCGTATTTTTGAGGCCAAGCATCTTTAAAATGCAAGAAACGTCGAGTTCGGCAAATGTCTGTGTGTGTATGTATGTGTGTATGTTTGTATGTGTGTGTATGTGCGTCTGTGTGTGTATGTGACCAAAAATGTCACTCATTTTTCTCAGAGATGGCTGAACCGATTATGACAAACTTAGTCTCAAATGAAAGATGCAACGTTCCCATAGGCTGCTATTGAATTTCTTATGCATCCGACTTCCGGTTCCGGAATTACAGGGTGATGAGTACAAACACGCAGAAAATGTCGATTTTAATAAATTCTGCGATGAATGTATAAAGGTGAAAATTTTTCCAAAATATGACCAAAACTGCTTCGATTTGTAGTATTAGGTCACTAACAACACTGGATTTTTGCCAACAAGCAGGTGTTCTGAGCTCTCGAGAATTTGTTGTTTTCTGATGTATTCACTGATCAACGTAACTCGCTTACGTAATTCTTTGGTGCTTAATCACGGCAGCTGGGGTTCGCAACGTTATCCAGGTGATCGGATCGCTGTTGACCAGATTTCACGGGACTCTGTGATAGTTCCACGTCGGTGCATAGAATAGAATAGAAACGGTTGTCCACCATTACGAATAAACATAAATTCATCTGTCATGGGTCGGTTGTATGTATAGCTGGTGCTCTCGGTCGCTTGATCTTGCATGCAATTAATTTTGCTATTATCATCGGGAAATCGTGTTTCGACTCTAACCGTTCTTGGCAATCATAGGAAAACAAATTTCGTTCAAATGACTGATGGTGAAGATTCCGTGTTTTGCTATTTATGCGAAAAAGAGGAGGAAAACATGGCACGCGTAGTGGAGTGTATAAATTGCAATAAATGTTGCCATTTCAAATGTAAAAAAACCTATTTTAATCCACCTAGCGGTGCAATTGTGCCTTTCTCATTTCTCTAAGCTATAGCACGGAGGCTTTTTATGTTCAACATAGTTGTGGAAATGTCCATTACATTCTTAGTACACTTTGCATTTATACACAATAGCTTGCCAGCCACGAACTTGATGAGCTACGTGTCGACGGTGAAACACTTGAAACAAAAAAATATCGTACTTCATTAGCCTAATCAGTATAAGATTAATGTTATCTGCTTGCTAACTCATTTTGTCATGCGGGGGTGGGTATGTGAGGTGGGCGAAAGTCCCATGAACGAACGACTCCCCAGCTTAAATTGGTTAGCTTTGTGATATAGTGGTGGTTTAAAGATGATGGGGTTGATGGGGAGGGGTATGAGGGCTGAGGGGTGATTTAAGGAGATTTTTAAGAGAGGGGAGTGAACGGTAGAGGGGGGGTGTAACTCCTTTCCTTAAACCATCAACTACGCCCCTGTTAATATCCAGAAACCCTATGCGACTGAAAAAATAAATTTGGCAGGGATTAGGTTGACGTTTTTCAGAGTGATTGCATAACCTTTCTATATGAGAAAGGCAAAAATGTGCCAAAATCCAAAAAAGTCAATCGTCGTCAAATTTTTTTTCGAGTTTGCATCAAAGCTCGACGTTTCATGCACCTTGAAGACATTTAGCATCAAAAATAAAAATTCTATTTTTATTTTTTCCTTTAGTTTATATGAGAAATTTCTGTGTGGCCGCACTCTGAAACCCGTAATTCCGGAACCAGAATTCCGATCGATCCAAAATTCAATAGCAGCCGATGGGAAGGTTGCACCTTTCATTTGAGACTAAGTTTGGGCAAATCGGTCCAGCCATCTCTGAGAAAAATGAGTGACATTATTTGACACATACGCACATACATACACACACATACACACAGGGAAGCCGCCATGCGACCCATCGGCGTACAGACCAATCTGTCTGATCGACACGACTGGCAAACTGCTTGAGAGGATCATCCTCAACAGGCTAACCCCGTACGCGGAAGGTACGGACGGTCTGTCAAGTAACCAGTTTGGCTTTCGGAAGGGTAAGTCCACAGTGGACGCTCTCAACTCAGTGATAAAAACTGCCGAGATAGCGATCCAACGAAAAAGGCGAGGTATTCGATACTGTGCGTTAGTGACACTTGACGTGAAGAACGCATTCAACAGCACAAGCTGGGATCCCATCGCGCTCTCGTTACACCGGCTTAGCCTACCGGTGGGTCTGTACCGGATCCTGGAAAGTTACTTCCAGAACCGCGTACTGCTATACGAGACCGATGCCGGTCAGAAAAGGGTTCCGATTACCGCCGGAGTCCCGCAGGGCTCGATCCTAGGCCCGGTGCTATGGAACCTCATGTATAACGGGGTTCTGAGACTGAAGTTCCCTCCTGGGGTCAAGATCGTCGGCTTTGCCGACGACGTAACCTTGGAGGTCTACGGGAAGTCAATTCCTGAGGTAGAACTAACCGCAGAACACGCGATTAGCACGGTGGAGGAATGGATGAGCGCGAGAGGCCTGGAGCTCGCTCATCATAAGACGGAGGTAGTTATCGTCAACAACCGCAAGTCGGCACAACATGCAGTTATCCATGTGGGAGAAGTCGCGATCACTTCACAGCGAAGTATGAAGTCTCTCGGAGTCATTATAGACGACAAGCTGACCTTCGGCAGCCATGTCGACTATACATGCAAGAGAGCGTCGACTGCTGTTGCGGCTCTATCGAGAATGATGTCCAACAGCTCAAAGGTGTGCGCCAGTAGACGTAGGTTACTGGCAGGCGTTGCCGTATCTATCCTCAGGTATGGCGGCCCGTCATGGTCAAGAGCACTGAGGGTAACCAGTTACCTACAGAAACTGGAGAGCACCTACCGCGTGATGTGCCTCAGAGTGATATCTGCCTACCGCACGGTATCACACGATGCATTCTGCGTGATAGCGAGCATGATGCCAGTCGGGCTGGTCATTCGGGAAGATGAGGAGTGCTTTGAGCTACGTGGAAATAGGGGAGCCCGCGAGCGCACCAGGGTGACCTCGGTAGGTGGACCCACCGGCTGATACCTAGCATATCGAGCTGGGTGGGAAGACCCCATGGGGAAGTTCACTTCCACCTGACACAATTCCTGTCAGGCCATGGCTGTTTCCGACAGTACCTCCACAGGTTCGGGCACGCGGAGGTTCCAGTCTGCCCGGACTGCCCAGGTGTAGACGAAACTGCTGAACACATACTGTTCGTATGTCGTCGGTTCGACGTCGAAAGAAGAGCAATGCTTGACGTCTGTGGCTGGGACACAACCCCTGATAGCCTTATTCAGCGGATGTGTCAATCGGTGGAGAAGTGGAACGCAGTCTCGGCTGCTACCACCCAGATTGCCTGTAGGCTACAGGTAATCTGGCGAACCGAGCAACAGACGACGGGCACGGCTAACTAGTGATTGGTTAGTTGGAGCGAAAAAGGCTAAGTGCAAAAAAAGGGAGTGAATGGTCTGTTCATGCCGAGGCAGGTTTGGCGCAGCGACTGGCAACCGCGTAAGGGGTAAACCCAGCCACCCCGAAGCAAGACAGAAGAGTGAGTGTATAGGCGTATAAGTGGACTGTCTCATGCCAAGACGGGAGGGTCGTAGCGTAGTATGGGACTTAGCTATCGACACCTCATGGCGTGGCAGAGGAGTGAAAGGGTGAGCATCCAAGTCAGTCTCACACGGCATGTTAAGGGTGAGCACAAAAGTCAGCCTCACATGGTATGGTAGAGGCTAGCGCAAAAGTCAGCCTAGCAAGGAATGAAAAAGGTGAGCACAAAAGTCAGCCTCGCATGGTATGTCAGAAGTGGGGCCTAAGAAAAATGTCCCACATGGGATGCCAGGGAGAGTGACAAAGGTACAATAGAGTGGCACGATTGAGAGTGAATCAGGTGATAGGGTGAGTACCCAAGTCAGCCTCACATGGTATGGGTGGGGCGAGCACAAAAGTAAGCCTAGCAAGGAATGAGTAAGGTGAGCACACAAGTCAGCCTCGCATGGAACGTAAAAGGTGAGCACAAAAGTCAGCCTCATGTGGGAGTGTTTGAGAGTGAATCAAAGTGCGATTGAGAGAGCACCCAAGTAAGCCTCATACAGGATGTATGAACGCGTGAGTGAGAGTGAATGAGTACATTTAGTACAGCCATCCCCCCAGAAGTAATACCGAGAGGTAGTTCCTGGGAGGAATGATGGCGGAGCCCAATGGAGTTTAGTCGGTATTAATGGCTGGTCACCATTCGAGCCCGACACGCCCCCAGTGCACCCCGTGTGGTAGATTGGACCCTACCAATAGCACGTGTACTGGGCTACGACGTAAAGGTCTCCTCCATTGTAAAAAAACACACATACACACACATACACACATACATACACACATACACACACATACAGACTTTTTCCGATCTCGACGAACTGAGTCGAATGGAATATGACACTCGGCCCTCTGGGCCGGGATTAGGTTGACGTTTTTCAGAGTGATTGCATAACCTTTCTATATGAGAAAGGCACAAATGTGCCAAAATCCAAAAAAGTCAATCGTCGTCAAATTTTTTTTCAAGTTTGCATCAAATCTCGACGTTTCATGCACCTTGAAGACATTTAGCATCAAAAATAAAAATTCTATTTTTAATTTTTCCTATAGTTTATATGAGAAATTTCTGTGTGGCCGCACTCTGAAACCCGTAATTCCGGAACCAGAATCTCGATCGATCCAAAATTCAATAGCAGCCGATAGAAAGGTTGCACCTTTCATTTGAGACTAAGTTTGGGCAAATCGGTCCAGCCATCTCTGAGAAAAATGAGTGACATTATTTGACACATACGCACATACATACACACACATATACACACACATACACACACATACATAGACACATACACACACACATACAGACTTTTTCCGATCTCGACGAACTAAGTCGAATAGAGTATGACACTCGGCCCTCCGGGCCGGGATTAGGTTGACGTTTTTCAGAGTGATTGCATAACCTTTCTATATGAGAAAGGAAAAAAGTGCCAAAATCCAAAAAAGTGAATAGTCGTCAAATTTTTTTTCGAGTTTGCATCAAAGCTCGACATTTCATGCACCTTGAAAACATTTAGCATCAAAAATAAAAATTCTATTTTTAATTTTTCCTATAGTTTATATGAGAAATTTCTGTGTGGCCGCACTCTGAAACCCGTAATTCCGGAACCAGAATTCCGATCGATCCAAAATTCAATAGCAGCCGATGGGAAGGTTGCACCTTTCATTTGAGACTAAGTTTGGGCAAATCGGTCCAGCCATCACTGAGAAAAATGAGTGACATTATTTGACACATACGCACATATACACATATACACACACACATACACACACATACAGACTTTTTCCGATCTCGACGAACTGAGTCGAATGGGATATGACACTCGGCCCTCCGGGCCGGGATTAGGTTGACGTTTTTCAGAGTGATTGCATAACCTTTCTATATGAGAAAGGCAAAACCTGTTTTAATCCACCTAGAGGTGCAATTGTGCCTTTCTCATTTCTCCAAACTATGATTTAATAGCTGATTCGTATAATATAACATTATGGAAATGTCTTTCATTCTGATTACACTTGGTAAGTATATATAAGAGCACCTTTTTGCATTCATCGCGGTATCGGTTTGAATCGGAGTTTTCTATGTGATCACACTCCACAACCCGTAACTCCGGAGCCGGAAGTCGGATGGAGATCTAATTTAATATCAGTTTCCGGGGACGCAACACCTTTCATTTGAGACTAAGTTGATCAAATCGTTGTAGCCATTTTCGAGAAACCAATATAACCGTTATTCTGAATTTGGATGCTTTCGGATCCGTCGATGGTGGCCAGCGTGGCCAAAGAGACTTTAAATGACTGTTGGTGACCTAGATCTACAAATTCAACAGTTGTGTTTACATTTTGGAAAAAATTTCACCTTTTTACATTCATCGCAGAATTCGTTAGAATCGGGATTTTCTGCGTGATCGTACGTATCACCCTGTAATTCAGGAACCAGAACTCGGATCCACACAAAATTCAACAGCAGCTGATGGACCTTTCATTTAAAATCAAGTTTGTTAAAATCGGTTCAGAAAATTCCGAGAAACCGATGTGGACAAATCAACAAATTTTGTTTTGTAACCATAATCTTCAACTCGTAATCCGGAACAAGATGTCGGTTGAAAATGAAATTCAATAGCAACCTATGGGAATATTATACCTTTCATTTGATCTTAGTTTGTAAAAATCGGTTCAGCCATCTCCGAGAATGTCCACATCGGTTCATTTTGTTAACAAATCTGCACATACACACATACATACATACATACATACATACATACATACATACATACATACATACATACATACATACATACATACATACATACATACATACATACATACATACATACATACATACATACATACATACATACATGCATACATACATACATACATACATACATACATACATACATACATACATACATACATACATACATACATACATACATACATACATACATACATACATACATACATACATACATACATACATACATACATACATACATACATACATACATACATACATACATACATACATACATACATACATACATACATACATACATACATACATACATACATACATACATACATACATACATACATACATACATACATACATACATACATACATACATACATACATACATACATACATACATACATACATACATACATACATACACACATACATACACACAGATATTTTGCGATCTCGGCGAACTGAGTCGAATGTTATATGAGACTCGGCCCTCCGGGCCTCGGTTAGAATGTCGGTTTTTGGAGCAATTGCATAACCTTTCTATATGAGAAAGGCAAAAGAATAATATTTAATTAGCTTAATCAGCATGAGTCCAATGTTATCTTCATGTGATTATATTTTGAAATGTTGGTGGAATGGGTTTGAAAGTGTAGGGAATGGGGGGTTAGTAAAGTGGGAGTGGACGATGCGTCAGAAAACCTTCATCTTATTTCGGTATACGGGGTGGATGAAGGAAATGTGGTCGTGAGGGTGGTCCAAGGGGAGGGGAGTGATGATGGAGGGAGGTGTAATGGCAAGACACGTGGGGGGAGGGGCGGCGACGCAATACTCAACTGCATATTTTGCCATCCATTTGAGACTTGGTTTGAGAAAATCGATTCAGTCATCACCGAAGAACCGATGTGACTTTAATTGTGGAATATGCCCGGAATTCCGGACTTCCGGAATCGTCGATAGTGTACAATATATTCAAAGAATGTTTGATTAACGATCAGTGATCTCGATCTGCGATTAGAAGTAATTTGGTGACCATTTCAATAGTTTTTAGAATCTGAGGTATTACGATTGTACCGATTTATAGGGGAAATTCCAGTGTATACTTACTAACACCCCTGTAACTCCGGAAGCAAGAGTCAGCACCGAATGAAATTCAGCTGCAGTCAATGGTATTACTATATCTTTCATTTGAAATCAAGTTTGTAAAAATCGGTAGAGAATTCGTTTGGGAATGGGTGTGATATTAGCTTAGGAACTTGGCGGGTTCCCCGGGGGCGTCTTGAACCGTCATAGGTGGCCAATGTGGTCAAAGCTGCTTTGATTGATCATTAGTGATCCAGACCCGCAAACTAGAGTAATGTTACATCAATTTTAATATGTTTTACATCATTTGAACATCATGGTGGTACCAGTTTATATGGGAATTTGCTGTGTGACCGCACTCTTCAACCCGTAACTCCGGAACCGGAAGTCGGATCAACTAAAAATTCAATAGCAGCTTATGGGAGCGTTATACCTTTCAGATGAAACTAAGTTTGCGAAAATCGTTTCAGCCATCTCTGAGAAAATTGTGTGAGTTTAAATGACACACACACATACACACACATACATACACACAGACATTTGCCGATCTCGACGAACTGAATCGAATGGTGTATGGCATTCGGCCCTCCGGGCCTCGGTTAAAAAGTCGATTTTCACAGTGATTGCATAGCCTTTCTTTATATGAGAAAGGCAAAAATATATGGCAATGCGGTAGCAAAAGTGAAGAAAAAGCCTTATTGTTGTTCAGTTGAATGTACTCAGATGCATAAAGTCTCAACAACAACGATAATGACGAATTGATGCAGGAGTTGAAACTTATCGCGCAGTCCTTTACGTGAAGTCCGACAGGAGTCGGCGCATTCAAGACTTTCACTGGACCACCGCATCAAGGCCATCGCTGAAACAACTCACAACACTGAGCAGTCCCAGGAATTTCTTTCGAACAGTTTTGAGGAGCTTCAAGCAGCTTTGAACGCGTTCAAGGAGGACTTAGGCGGTTTGAAAGCAGAAAATGCTACAATGAGAAGAGACCTTGCAGAATGGCAGAACAAGCATCAAGCTCTTACAGAAACTGTGGATCGACTTGAGGCGTATTTAGATCGTTTTAATAAAGCGTCAATAGCGGGGAATGCTGTCGTTTTGGGACTTCCTATGACTGACGGTGAAAATCTGAAGGAATTGATTATCAAGCTAGGTGATGTTGTCGGTTACAAGATCGGCGTTTGCAGATCAAGAACACTAGTGGAATAGCAGCCCCCATCTTAGTAACATTCAGGGCAGGAGATTTTAAAGAGCAACTGATTCAACATAAACAAGCTCACGGTGTTCTATTTGCATCTGAAATTTGTGAAAACGTTACTGGTCAGCCGAAACGTGTCGTAATTCGGGATGAGCTGACGTCTGCCGGTAGAGAGCTACTCAAGAGTGTCAAGGAAGTTCAAACTACATTGGACATCAAATATGTCTGGCCAGGGAAGGATGGAAAGATACTGGTTAGGCGTTACGATGGAGCAAAAGTTGAGTCGATCGCCAGTAAGCAACAATTGTACAATTTGCCGAAAACTGTGCACAAACGAGCACTTAATAATTCTTCTTTGAGCACTGGTTTACCACAAGAACCGACACCGAAACGCGTAAATACAAGTAGGAAGCAATAAGTGTGATTTTTACTCAATGTTCAACGTGATTTATTTTCTGTAACAATGTTAGTCAATAACAAATTTACTAATTTTTACCACGAGTCTTTCGATTTATTGCTTAATCCAACACGTCAAATAGAAAGCCATTGTATGAAGGTGCTTCAGTTAAACATCAGAGGGATGAATAATGAAGACAAATTCGATAGAATAAAAGAGATCTTAACTATCTATCCTGGTAATATCGATGTATTAGTGATTGGAGAAACGTGGGTTAAGGAGGAACGAGTGAACTTTTTCCAGATCAACGGCTATAGAAGTGTATTTTCCTGCCGTCCAGGAAACACCTTGGGAGGAGGGCTTTCTGTGTATGTTAAACTTCCAATCGACTACGAAGTTGTAGTAAATCAACAATTTGATGGTCTCCACCATATATATGTCCGATTACATGCTGGAGCATGTCCTTTCCATATACATGCAATATATAGACCACCGTCTTTTGATTCTGCGATATTTTTAACCAAGCTCGACGAACTCCTTGCGCAAATAAGATCAGGTGCTGCCTGTATGATAGTCGGTGATTTAAACATTCCAACCAATAAGAGAGGGACGCAGTTGGTGGACGAATACTCGAATGTCTTGCTGTGCTATAACTTTGCCGTTACAAATACTGTTCCAACCAGACCTACAAGCGGAAATACATTAGACCACGTTTTATGCTCCGACTCAATACAAAAGGTGACTAATGAAACATTTTTCTCCGATCTAATTGACCACTGCCCTATACTTTCCACCGTTGGGCTCAGTAAAGCATTACAAACGCGAGAACTAGAGAAAACTGTCATAAATCATGCATCCTTGAATGATGCTTTTGTATTAGCGATAGGCAACCTACCACCACAAGCTGCTGAAGAACGTTTGAAGTTTGCCATACACACTTATGCACAACTTAAAGAAAAGTTTTCCAGAACATTGTCTGTCAAATCCAAAATTAAGGGGTATTGCCCATGGATGACTTTTGATCTCTGGAAATTGCTCACATTGAAGGAAAATACGCTAACTAGATCAAAAAAACATCCTTTAAATCAAGGGTTGCAAGACTTGCTAAAGCACGTTTCTAGGAAAGTTCAACAGGAGAAAGAGTTGGCTAAAAAAAACATACTATAGCAAAGTTTTGAGTAATGCCAACCCAAAAGATGTGTGGCGAACCATCAACAATGTGATCGGTCGACGAAATCAAGTGCCGGAAATCACAAAGATCGAAGTTCAAGGACAATTGACATCCAATGGAGCAACCGTTGCAGATTCTTTCAATTCTTTCTTCAGCACAATCGGACCCCAGCTGGCCACATCGATTCCAAGTCAACGAAATGTGAATAAATTTGGAACGCTTACACCCGTAAGGAACTCTATTTTCCTGAGGCCTGCTACAGAACGAGAGGTCATCCCAACAATAAATGATCTCGATTCAAGGAAAAGCTGTGGACATGATGGTATTCCTACCTCATTCATTAAGCTGCATCACAAACTTTTCTCGACTCTTTTACGGGACACCTTAAACGAAAGTATCGGCACAGGGTGTTTTCCTAATTGTTTAAAAACAGCTCGTGTCCTCCCAATACACAAAGGAGGCAGTAAAGTGGACATAAACAACTACCGACCGATTTCTATCCTCTATCCTAGTACATTAACAGCTGCTTCCGAACTTGTTGATACTATCTATGGTGCAATGGATTCACGGTTGCTAGTGGGTGTGTTATTTCTGGACCTTAAAAAGGCCTTTGATACAATCGATCACGAAATACTGCTGCATAAACTGGACAACTACGGTATCAGAGGACTTGCAAAGGAACTCATAAAAAGTTATTTAACTGGTAGAACCCAATACGTTGTTGTTAACGGAACAACAAGTAAATCTTCCCCGATAACGGTTGGAGTACCGCAGGGTAGTAACCTGGGCCCACTGCTGTTCCTTCTTTATATCAATGATTTGGCTAAGTTGAAACTGCACGGAAACCGCGATTGGTTGCTGACGATATATCGCTAGCTTATGTTTCTAAAAATTCCTAACAAATTATCTCCCAAATGAATGAAGATATGGAAAAGCTAAACGCGTTCTTTGTTGAGAATCTTCTTTTGCTGAATCCCTTCCAAACTAAATTTATCGAATGGCGTACGATATAAGCTCTCGATAAGGTGAAACCGCCAATCGATTCGAGTGAAAGATCATAAATTTAGTTTTGAAGGGATTCAGCGAAAAAAGATTCTCAACAAAGAACGCGTTTAGCTTTTCCATATCTTCATTCATTTGGGAGATAATTTGTTAGGAATTTTTAGAAACATAAGCTAGCGATATTTAGATATTTGGGGTTAACTTTTGATCCAACGTTGGAATGGAAAACGCACATAACACAGCTAAAGAAAGATTTATGTTCAGCATGCGGTCTTCTTTGGAAAGTCTCAAAATATCTGCCACAGAAACAATTGCTGATGATATACCATGCCTTTGTTCAATCAAAGCTGCAGTATCTCGTTTCCATCTGGGGCGCAGCAAGTAAAAAAAAACGCTTAAGCCCCTGCAGACTGCTGAAAATCGCTACCTGAAAACTATCTACCGGAAACCTCGTCTCTACCCAACTTGCAAGCTATATCGCGAAGCACCATTTTCCATACTACCAATATCAGCATTCCGTGAACTTCAGACGCTTATCCAGTTACATAACCAACTGCACAATCCACTAATTCACCACAATCAGCCGCTTATTCGACCCTCGCACCGATACGTAATGCGAAATCCATCAACTTTATGCTTACAGCGTCAGAACAGATGAGATGGGAAAAAATCCCCCACATACTATGGTAAAGTAAGGTATAATGCCCTACCAGTTGCACTGAAAACTGAGTTAAACATTAGGTGTTTCAAGGAAAAATTAATATCAAGATTCAGAACTCAACTTGAAAATTATCTGATGTAATGAACAACTTAATTGTTTGTTACCATCTGGCCTCTACACCTCCTTCACAGAGAGCAATCTCACTGGGGGTGTTACCAACCATCCTAAATTGCCGCTCAATCATTTTGCAAAAACCTCCTTCCGAAACCTTTCATCAACTAACCGTGTCTGGCGACCCCGAAGCCGATAGTCACAATTATATTAATGCGATGGTTTGATTTATGCTCTTATTATTTCCGATGCCACCACCGCTTCCTGCTCGCCATGCCACTCAGCACCACCACCGCACCAAAGCCACACTACCATCTCCACGGCTGACCGCTATAGAGTTACTGAACAATTCAAGAAGAAATGTATCCATTATAATGTACCCATTTGAATTTTGGAATTTTGGAAAAATAAAAAGTTAATATGAAAAAAAACCTGTTTTACTCCACCTAGAGGTGCAATTGTGCCTTTCTCATTTCTCCAAACTATGATTTAATAGCTGGTTCGTACAATATAACATTATGGAAATGTCTTTCATTCTTATTACACTTGGTAAGTATATATAAGAGCACCTTTTTGCATTCATCGCGGTATCGGTTTGAATCGGAGTTTTCCATGTGATCGCACTCCACAACTCGTAAGTTTCCGGGGACGCAAGACCTTTCATTTGAGACTAAGTTGATCAAATCGGTCTAGCCATTTTCGAGAAACCAATATAACCGTTATTCTGAATTTGGATGCTTCCGGATCCGTCGATGGTGGCCAGTGAGGCCAAAGGGACTTTGAATGACTGTTGGTGACCTAGGTCTACAAATTCAACAGTTGTGTTTACATTTTGGAAAAAATTTCACCTTTTTACATTCACCGCCGAATTCATTAGAATCGGGATTTTCTGCGTGATCGTACGTATCACCCTGTAATTCAGGAACCAGAACTCGGATCCACACAAAATTCAACAGCAGCTGATGAACCTTTCATTTAAAATCAAGTTTGTCAAAATCGGTTCAGAAAATTCCGAGAAACCGATGTGGACAAATCAACAAATTTTGTTTTGTAACCATACTCTTCAACTCGTAATCTGGAACAAGATGTCGGTTGAAAATGAAATTCAATAGCCACTTATGGGAATATTGCACCTTTCATTTGAATCTTAGTTTCTAAAAATCGGTTCAGCCATCTTCGAGAAACCGATGTGGCCATTTTGTTAACAAATCCGCACATACACACACATACATACATACATACATGCACACATACATACACACATACATACACACAGATATTTTGCGATCTCGGCGAACTGAGTCGAATGTTATATGAGACTCGGCCCTCCGGGCCTCGGTTAGAAAGTCGGTTTTTGGAGCAATTGCATACCCTTTCTATATGAGAAAGGCAAAAGAATAATATTTAATTAGCTTAATCAGCATGAGTTCAATGTTATCTTCATGTGATTATAGTTTGAAATGTTGGTGGAATGGGTTTGAAAGTGGAGGAAATGGGGGGTTAGTAGAGTGGAAGTGGAGGATGCGTCAGAAATCCTTCATCTTATTTCGGTATACGGGGTGGATGAAGGAAATGCGGGCGTGAGGGTGGTCCAAGGGGAGGGGAGTGATGAAGGAGGGAGGTGTAAGGGAAAGGCGGGACGGGGGAGGGGCGGCGACGCAATACTCAACTGCATATTTTGCCTTCCATTTGAGACTTGGTTTGTGAAAATCGGTTCAGTCATCACCGAGGAACCGATGTGGCTTAAATTGTGGAATATGCCCGGAATTCCGGACTTTCGAAATCGACGATAGTGGACAATATATTCAAAGAATGTTTGATTGGCAATCAGTGATCTCGATCTGCGATTAGAAGTAATTTGGTGACCATTTCAATAGTTTTTAGCCTGTGAGGTATTACGATTGTACCGATTTATATGGGAAATTCCAGTGTATCCTTACTAACACCCATGTAACTCCGGAAGCAAGAGAGGAATTCCACGAAGATCCGTCCGAAAATCTTTAAAATCCTGACCGACCATCTTAGATTCCAATGAAACTTTACACGTTTCACCGTCATGCAAGACTAAATATTTTCCACAGGTAATAAGATTATTTTGACTCAAGAGCAACTTTTCAAAAGGGCGTAAACGTTTCTACGTGTATGAATTTCAATTTTTTTTTGTTCGATTACTGTATTTTATACAGCAAAACTATCGGAGAACGAGTTACAGGGAATGAATACTTCTGTCTGAAAAAAATATACACTGAAAAAAATGTTGTGTCATTTTTCAAAAAAACAAAAATTTATGATAAAAATTTAAATTGCGAAAAAACCCATTTTTTTAAATTTTTACATTTTGTTACCAAAAACCTAAAGAGAAAAGAAACATTTTGAATGTGATTGCATGATGGAGGAAAAATCGGTAAAAAAGTTTTCCTAACAATAACTTCGTACATGTTTTTAAATTTCATACTAATAGACATACAAAATTGTAATTCTATTACAGAATATAATTCTAAGCACCATTTAAAATCAAAATGCATTTAACACAAATCTTCCAAAATGCGATAGTTTTCGAGATATTTGAAATTTTGCTCCTTCAAAAACAATTAATTCGTGTAATTATGCTCTTTTTAAAAGTTATTCGCATTACCCCATCAAAAAATGTCAAAAATTTAAGTAATGAACAAGTCGTGCTAGCTGAAGATGTTTTGTTGTAATTGTGCTCTGCCTATTGCGGCCGGTGACGAGATGATTGCCTGCGATGGATTCTGCTCGGATCAATATCATGCCAAATGTACTACACTAACAATAGCAGAGGTAAGAAGCTGCAATAAGCACAGGAATATCTGGTGGATGTGTAGCCCCTGTACAACGATCCTGGTCGATGTTCGCAAGATTCAAACTTTTCGAGATAAACGTGAAACGATCGCCGATGCCGCTTCACTTACCCCTGCTAGTGCTGCTACTGTGTCTGTTAATATATACACTCAAACAGAAAAACCCAGTGCTGATTTTATTGAAGATGTGTCGAATATGAAATATGCAATAACTGCTATTCAAGAATCGATTGCCGAAATTACCCGTTCGTGCAATGATAGATTTTTATTCGTTGAAGAAATTTTACCACTTGCCGGGGACGGGGAACGTGCCATTTGAGCCAATATATTCTGATAGACTAGTTTAAGAAACAGTCTGTATGGCACAAAGAGTCAAAGACGAAGAAATAAATAAATTAATGTTTATCGTTTTAAAGACGTAAAAGCAACTTTTTTAGTGTATTTGGATCCTGGAGAAGCTTTCAATAAAAAAGTTTTCCTAACAACAACTTTTGACATTTTTTTATAACTCTTACTATTTGCAGTCAAAAATACAATTTTCTTTTTGAATATGTTTCTAAACGCCATTTTAAATCGAAATGCTCTTAACAAAATTTTTCTAAAATGTAGTAGTTCTCGAGATATTTTAACTTTTGTTTTAAAAACACAATTATTTTGTTTTATTACGACCTTTTCATAAGTTAGTCGCGTTTCTCCATCAACAATAATAGGTTTTTCAAAAGGCCCGTAAACTTTCCTGCAACTTTCTCTTTGACATCAAGGCAATATTGTGAAACATTTTAAAGTTACGCTCCCAGCGTTATACCTTTCAGATGAAACTAAGTTTGCGAAAATCGGTTCAGCCATCTCTGAGAAAATTGTGTGAGTTTAAATGACACACACATACACACACATACATACACACACAGACATTTGCCGATCTCGACGAACTGAATCGAATGGTGTATGACACTCGGCCCTCCGGGCCTCGGTTAAAAAGTCTATTTTTACAGTGATTTCTTTATATGAGAAAGGCAAAACATCCATTCAAAGTCTATTTGGCCACATTGGTCACCATCATCGGTTCCGGAAGCCCCGGCGGAAGTATCTTAATTCAGAATAACATTCACATCCCTGTAAATGGCTATTTAATTTCATCCCGATCCGACTTCCGGTTCCGGAGTTACAGGTTGTGGCGTGCGATCTCATAGCAAATTGCGATTCAACCCGATACTCCGATGAAAACAAAATAGGTAAAAATTTCGCTAAAATGTCTCTCAAACAACTTCAATTTGCTGTTCTAGGTCACCGACGGCCAACCAAACTTTCGTTGACTACATTGACCACCATAGACGGTTCCGGAAGTGCCCGGGAAAAGCGGCCACCTTTCAAAATTGACGAACTCACATCAGTTTCCCGGAAATGGTTGGGCCGATTTTCACAAACTTAGTCCCAAATGATAGCTATAATATCCCCACAGATGTCTATAAAATTTCGTATGGATCGCTTAGTTTAATTTGGCATCATTGATTGCTATATTACGGTCGTCAGTAGAGCTGATAGTTTTTTTTGATTTTTTAGTGTTTTACACTCGCGATTATTTTTATTCTCGTTTTATCTGTATATCGTTTTATTCGGTAGTACGTGTGCATTGAAATTTCGTGACTTCAAGCACGATTATATCTGCCGGTGTGATTCGTGAAAGTGATTGTTTTTGGTTGTGATTTTTGTTTTCACTTGTCATTATCACTGCACAGACGTTACGCTCAATTTTTTCGCCAAAAGCGACATCTGCTGGTGGGTAGTTGAGTTGTCACACGTTGCGTGCAAGTTTGCTTCCATTGACGCACGTTACCCGTTAGCGTTCTCCTGCGCATATTGCATACCCGCTAGGCGTTATTTCTACATCAAAAGCATGGCTTGTAACAACTGCTCGAAAGTGGTTAATGATTCTGATCCAATCACATGTCGTGGATACTGCGGAAATTCGTTCCACATGATATGCGTCAAGATGGATTATGATGTTCGTGACGTCCTGGGAACCCACCCACGGAATCTATTCTGGATGTGCAATGGCTGTGCTGATTTATTCTCGAATGCTAATTTCCGTAGAATGGCTTCGCGTTGTTGCGACATAGTGCCTGACGACAATTCTCTGAAATCTATAAAGAACGACATAGCTGATTTGAAAGATGTCGTCAAAGCTCTCTCGGTTAAAGTTGACTCTAAACCGCTATCCCCAACTGTAACGCTTTGGAATCGAATTGCTGAATATAATCCAGTTTCAAACACGCCTAAGCGCAAACGCGAAGATGATTCGCCCAAAACAAAAATTCCTAATATTCGTGGATCCAAAGCTGCGTTTGAAACAATAAAAACAATTTCACCACCTGAGGAGCTGTTATGGGTTTACTTGTCAGCATTCGATCCCAGCACGACGGATGATGAAGTTTCTACCCTTGTGAAAGATTGTCTGGGGGAGAATCTGCAACCGAGAATAGTTCGTCTAGTTCCTAAGGACAAGGATCTCTCATCTTTGAGCTTCATTACTTTCAAAGTTGGCGTTAGCAAATCATACAGGGATAAGGCTCTGTCCAAAGATTCTTGGCCGGAGAACATCTACTTTCGTGAATTTGTGACCAATTCAAAAATCCAACGACCGAGGAACCGATGTGGCTTAAATTGTGGAATATGCCCGGAATTCCGGACTTTCGAAATCGACGATAGTGGACAATATATTCAAAGAATGTTTGATTGGCAATCAGTGATCTCGATCTGCGATTAGAAGTAATTTGGTGACCATTTCAATAGTTTTTAGCCTGTGAGGTATTACGATTGTACCGATTTATATGGGAAATTCCAGTGTATCCTTACTAACACCCATGTAACTCCGGAAGCAAGAGAGGAATTCCACGAAGATCCGTCCGAAAATCTTTAAAATCCTGACCGACCATCTTAGATTCCAATGAAACTTTACACGTTTCACCGTCATGCAAGACTAAATATTTTCCACAGGTAATAAGATTATTTTGACTCAAGAGCAACTTTTCAAAAGGGCGTAAACGTTTCTACGTGTATGAATTTCAATTTTTTTTTGTTCGATTACTGTATTTTATACAGCAAAACTATCGGAGAACGAGTTACAGGGAATGAATACTTCTGTCTGAAAAAAATATACACTGAAAAAAATGTTGTGTCATTTTTCAAAAAAACAAAAATTTATGATAAAAATTTAAATTGCGAAAAAACCCATTTTTTTAAATTTTTACATTTTGTTACCAAAAACCTAAAGAGAAAAGAAACATTTTGAATGTGATTGCATGATGGAGGAAAAATCGGTAAAAAAGTTTTCCTAACAATAACTTCGTACATGTTTTTAAATTTCATACTAATAGACATACAAAATTGTAATTCTATTACAGAATATAATTCTAAGCACCATTTAAAATCAAAATGCATTTAACACAAATCTTCCAAAATGCGATAGTTTTCGAGATATTTGAAATTTTGCTCCTTCAAAAACAATTAATTCGTGTAATTATGCTCTTTTTAAAAGTTATTCGCATTACCCCATCAAAAAATGTCAAAAATTTAAGTAATGAACAAGTCGTGCTAGCTGAAGATGTTTTGTTGTAATTGTGCTCTGCCTATTGCGGCCGGTGACGAGATGATTGCCTGCGATGGATTCTGCTCGGATCAATATCATGCCAAATGTACTACACTAACAATAGCAGAGGTAAGAAGCTGCAATAAGCACAGGAATATCTGGTGGATGTGTAGCCCCTGTACAACGATCCTGGTCGATGTTCGCAAGATTCAAACTTTTCGAGATAAACGTGAAACGATCGCCGATGCCGCTTCACTTACCCCTGCTAGTGCTGCTACTGTGTCTGTTAATGTATACACTCAAACAGAAAAACCCAGTGCTGATTTTATTGAAGATGTGTCGAATATGAAATATGCAATAACTGCTATTCAAGAATCGATTGCCGAAATTACCCTTCGTGCAATGATAGATTTTTATTCGTTGAAGAAATTTCACCACTGGCCGGGGACGGGGAACGTGCCATTTGAGCCAATATATTCTGATAGACTAGTTTAAGAAACAGTCTGTATGGCACAAAGAGTCAAAGACGAAGAAATAAATAAATTAATGTTTATCGTTTTAAAGACGTAAAAGCAACTTTTTTAGTGTATTTGGATCCTGGAGAAGCTTTCAATAAAAAAGTTTTCCTAACAACAACTTTTGACATTTTTTTATAACTCTTACTATTTGCAGTCAAAAATACAATTTTCTTTTTGAATATGTTTCTAAACGCCATTTTAAATCGAAATGCTCTTAACAAAATTTTTCTAAAATGTAGTAGTTCTCGAGATATTTTAACTTTTGTTTTAAAAACACAATTATTTTGTTTTATTACGACCTTTTCATAAGTTAGTCGCGTTTCTCCATCAACAATAATAAGTTTTTCAAAAGGCCCGTAAACTTTCCTGCAACTTTCTCTTTGACATCAAGGCAATATTGTGAAACATTTTAAAGTTACGCTCCCAGCGTTATACCTTTCAGATGAAACTAAGTTTGCGAAAATCGGTTCAGCCATCTCTGAGAAAATTGTGTGAGTTTAAATGACACACACATACACACACATACATACACACACAGACATTTGCCGATCTCGACGAACTGAATCGAATGGTGTATGACACTCGGCCCTCCGGGCCTCGGTTAAAAAGTCTATTTTTACAGTGATTGCATAGCCTTTCTTTATATGAGAAAGGCAAAACATCCATTCAAAGTCTATTTGGCCACATTGGTCACCATCATCGGTTCCGGAAGCCCCGGCGGAAGTATCTTAATTCAGAATAACATTCACATCCCCGTAAATGGCTATTTAATTTCATCCCGATCCGACTTCCGGTTCCGGAGTTACAGGTTGTGGCGTGCGATCTCATAGCAAATTGCGATTCAACCCGATACTCCGATGAAAGCAAAATAGGTAAAAATTTCGCTAAAATGTCTCTCAAACAACTTCAATTTGCTGTTCTAGGTCACCGACGGCCAACCAAACTTTCGTTGACTACATTGACCACCATAGACGGTTCCGGAAGTGCCCGGGAAAAGCGGCCACCTTTCAAAATTGACGAACTCACATCAGTTTCCCGGAAATGGTTGGGCCGATTTTCACAAACTTAGTCCCAAATGATAGCTATAATATCCCCACAGATGTCTATAAAATTTCGTATGGATCGCTTAGTTTAATTTGGCATCATTGTTTGCTATATTACGGTCGTCAGTAGAGCTGATAGTTTTTTTTTGATTTTTTAGTGTTTTACACTCGCGATTATTTTTATTCTCGTTTTATCTGTATATCGTTTTATTCGGTAGTACGTGTGCATTGAAATTTCGTTACTTCAAGCACGATTATATCTGCCGGTGTGATTCGTGAAAGTGATTGTTTTTGGTTGTGATTTTTGTTTTCACTTGTCATTATCACTGCACAGACGTTACGCTCAATTTTTTCGCCAAAAGCGACATCTGCTGGTGGGTAGTTGAGTTGTCACACGTTGCGTGCAAGTTTGCTTCCATTGACGCACGTTACCCGTTAGCGTTCTCCTGCGCATATTGCATACCCGCTAGGCGTTATTTCTACATCAAAAGCATGGCTTGTAACAACTGCTCGAAAGTGGTTAATGATTCTGATCGAATCACATGTCGTGGATACTGCGGAAAATCGTTCCACATGATATGCGTCAAGATGGATTATGATGTTCGTGACGTCCTGGGAACCCACCCACGGAATCTATTCTGGATGTGCAATGGCTGTGCTGATTTATTCTCGAATGCTAATTTCCGTAGAATGGCTTCGCGTTGTTGCGACATAGTGCCTGACGACAATTCTCTGAAATCTATAAAGAACGACATAGCTGATTTGAAAGATGTCGTCAAAGCTCTCTCGGTTAAAGTTGACTCTAAACCGCTATCCCCAACTATAACGCCTTGGAATCGAATTGCTGAATATAATCCAGTTTCAAACACGCCTAAGCGCAAACGCGAAGATGATTCGCCCAAAACAAAAATTCCTAATATTCGTGGATCCAAAGCTGCGTTTGAAACAATAAAAACAATTTCACCACCTGAGGAGCTGTTATGGGTTTACTTGTCAGCATTCGATCCCAGCACGACGGATGATGAAGTTTCTACCCTTGTGAAAGATTGTCTGGGGGAGAATCTGCAACCGAGAATAGTTCGTATAGTTCCTAAGGACAAGGATCTCTCATCTTTGAGCTTCATTACTTTCAAAGTTGGCGTTAGCAAATCATACAGGGATAAGGCTCTGTCCAAAGATTCTTGGCCGGAGAACATCTACTTTCGTGAATTTGTGACCAATTCAAAAATCCAACGACCTATCATCAGGATTGCGGCGGAGCAGAATCCATCTGGTGGTGGACAGTAGCGCCAAGCTGTTCCGGATAAACTCATCTGTCCAACTTCTTGTATCCCGGCGAGCGATTTAGGTCTACCTGGCGAATCGGCGACTTCTTCTGTGTCAGGTAAAGCCAAGAAGGGTATATGTCCTTCCGAAGCAATACAAGATGCTGCACGCCCTCAATGTAAATTTCACTTACAGTCTGCTGAAGAACACAACTCTACCGCCGCTGTGAATCTTCAATGTCAAAAACAAAATTTGGATCCCATCGTAACGAGCTCGTCTCTTCATAGCACATTCGGCTCTACAACGATCACAGAAGGACTAAGCACTCTATGCTATGCTGGTATGACTCATCGCACCCTGGGACGCACTGCAGCTAGCACTATGGAAGCCCTTGATCCCCCTGCCACAGTCGAGCCATTGCAGCCAGCGTTCACCAGTCGTCACGGTCCTGTGTGCAGGAGTGGTGAAGGGGTTTTCCAAATCGATACCAACGGCAATCAATCGCGGCATTCAAACCTACAAATATATTACCAGAATGCCGGTGGTATGAATTCAGTAATCGAAGATTATCTGGTAGCAAGTTCGGATGAATGCTTCGACATAATCGCCCTCACAGAGACGTGGCTTAGCGACAGCACTCTGTCAGTGCAAGCATTTGGTGCCAACTACGATGTTTTCCGAACTGATCGCAGCTCACGCAACAGTCTCAAGGCTACCGGCGGCGGGGTACTTGTGGCTATCCATCGTCGATTGAAAGCGCAACTGATTGACGATACTTTGGAGGTCTGTGTCGAGCAGGTGTGGGTGCGAATCAAACTGGCTGGCTACGCACTTTATCTTTGCGTGGTTTATCTTCCACCGGACCGCACTCGCGATTCGACATTGATTGATTCACATACTGAGTCACTGGAACGGATTTCCGCTCAAGCAAGCCCGGTTGATAAGATCCTGATTGTTGGTGATTTCAATTTCTCCGGATTAAAATGGCGCTCTGCTTCTGACGGATTTATGTTCGCTGATCCCGAACTGTCATCTTTTCATGCTGGTATCACCAGTTTGCTTGATTGCTACAGCATAAATCTACTGCGCCAAACGAATAATGTGGTGAACGAGAACAACAGAATCCTTGATCTCTGTTTCTCGAGCAAATCTGACTACGCGCCAAAAGTTACCGCAGCACCGTTCCCCCTGGTAAAGACTGTTAGACACCACCCTCCCCTGCATATATTGCTTGAAGCGATTCGAGTGAAGCATAACTGCAATGCTTCTGACACCGTCAGCTATAATTTTAGAAAAGCCAACTATAATAGCATTATTGACTTCCTGTCGAATATCCACTGGACTGAAATTCTCGACAATGATGATGTCAACGTTGCAGTGCAGACCTTCTCCAATGTTATGAGCTATGCTATCGATCGCTATGTACCCAAAAGAAGTGGCCTTCAATCTAAGCACCCAGCGTGGCACACTGCCGAGCTGAGACGGTTAAAAGCGACTAAAAGAGCCGCTCTGAAGAAGTATTCCAAGTTTGGGGGCTACGTGCTGCGACAACACTACGTTCATGTTAACCAAGTCTATAAAAAGACATCGAAGCGTTGCCATGCCGATTACTTGCGAAACGTGCAACGTAAGTTGAAGTCCGAACCTAAAACATTCTGGAAGCATGTAAACGAGCAAAGAAAGGAATCCGGGTTGCCTTTAACGATGAGCTATGGAGGACGTATGAGCTCTAGTTTACAGGAGATCTGCCAACTATTCTCTGAAAAGTTCGCGAGTGTTTTCTCCAACGAGAAGCTGACACCGACCCAGGCTTCACGCGCGGCTCTCAATGTACCTCAATCATACCAGTCTTTGAACTCTATCAATATCGACAATAATATGGTACAACTGGCGGTTAGGAAAATGAAGGCTTCAACCTCGGCAGGCCCAGATGGTATACCAACTATTATTCTAAAAAAATGCTCTGCCGGTCTAATTGAACCTCTTTGTCATCTGTTTCAATTGTCGCTAACAACCGGAGTATTTCCCGAACTCTGGAAATCCTCCTTCATGTTTTCAGTTCACAAAAAAGGTGATAAAAAGGTAGTTGACAACTACCGAAGTATTACAACGTTAAGCGCAGTTCCTAAGCTGTTTGAAATGGCTGTGTTGGAACCCATCTCCAGCCACTGCAAACAGTATATCTCCGAGACTCAGCATGGATTTATGCCGAAACGTTCAACATCTACGAATCTTCTGTCGTTCACAACATATGTTACAGATGCTATGTCGGACGGCCTTCAAACTGACGTTATCTACACGGACCTTTCAGCTGCTTTTGACAAGATAAATCACGCTATTGCAGTGGCAAAATTGGATAGACTCGGCTTTGGTACTAATATTCTCCGTTGGATGCAATCGTATCTCAGTGATCGTCGTCTAGCAGTCAAGATAGGTGATTGTGTATCCGAAGAGTTCTTTGCTTCATCTGGTATTCCGCAAGGCAGCCATCTCGGTCCATTGATTTTTCTTCTGTATTTCAACGACGTTAACTTTTGTTTAGAAGGACCTCGTTTGTGTTTCGCCGACGACCTCAAGTTATACCATAGAATCCGGAATACTGATGATGCAGCTTTCCTTCAACGCCAACTGGAAACCTTTGCGGAATGGTGCGAGATCAACCGAATGACCCTAAACCCCAAGAAATGTACGGTCATTACGTTCTCGAGGAAAAAAACGCCAATTCGATTCAATTACTGTCTAGCTGAATCCACAATTGACAGAGCGAATTGCGTCAAAGATCTCGGAGTTTTTCTCGATGAACAACTGACGTTTAAACAGCATATCAGCTATATTGTCGCAAAGGCATCACGCTGTTTGGGGTTCATAATGAGAATATCTAAGCACTTTTCAGATATTTACTGCTTGAAATCTCTCTACTGCTCACTCGTTCGATCAACTCTGGAATATTGTTCAGTTGTGTGGAACCCTCATTATCTCAACGGTATCCATCGAATAGAGGCAGTACAGCGCAGATTTGTTCGGTTTGCCCTTCGTCGATTGCCTTGGAGCAACCCTCACCAGCTGCCAAGTTATGAAAGCCGGGGTTTGCTTATTGGACTCGATACATTGCAAGTGCGACGGGATCTATTCCGTGCTATGACGATTTCGGATATTTTGCAAGATCGAATTGACTGCCCGAGCTTCTCAGTGCGATAAACATGAACGTTCGCCCTCGCGCTCTTCGCAATGATTTATTCCTCCGATTACCTCTTCACCGGACTAACTATGGAGTAAACGGTGCCATCATTGGTTTGCAGCGGACCTTCAACAGAGTTTCATCCGAGTTAGATCTTCACATTCCACGTAGCAGATTACAATTTCACTTTTTAAATAGATAAAGAAATTATCATTAGGACCACACTGTGTCTGTTGATATTAATTAATTATAAATATGGGTCCGGAAATATAGACTAAACCGTCCGGTCACATATAAATTCCCATATAAGCCGGAACACAAAATTTTTTTTCAAAGGGGGGACTCCATGAAATTTCAGAAATCGAATTCGTATTTTTGATGCCAAACATCTTTAAAATGCATGAAACGTCGAGATTTTATTTTATCTCGAAATTTTTTTTTATGAAAATCGACTTTTTTGGAACTTTGCCGATTTTGCACCTTTTTGCCTTTCTCATATAAAGAAAGGCTATGCAATCACTGTAAAAATCGACTTTTTAACCGAGGCCCGGAGGGCTGAGTGTCATACACCATTCGATTCAGTTCGTCGAGATCGGCAAATGTCTGTGTGTGTATGTATGTGTGTGTGTATGTGTGTGTATGTGTGTGTGTCATTTAAACTCACACAATTTTCTCAGAGATGGCTAAACCGATTTTCGCAAACTTAGTTTCATATGAAAGGTATAACGCTCCCATAAGCTGCTATTGAATTTTTAGTTGATCCGACTTCCGGTTCCGGAGTTACGGGTTGAAGAGTGCAGTCACACAGCAAATTCCCATATAAACTGGTACCACCATGATGTTCAAATGATGTAAAACATATTAAAATTGATGTAACATTACTCTAGTTTGCGGGTCTGGATCACTAATGATCAATCAAAGCAGCTTTGACCACATTGGCCACCTATGACGGTTCATGACGCCCCCGGGGAACCCACCAAGTTCCTAAGCTAGTATCACACCCATTCCCCAACGAATTCTCTACCGATTTTTACAAACTTGATTTCAAATGAAAGATACAGTAATACCATTGACTGCTGCTGAGTTGCATTCGGTTCTGACTCTTGCTTTCGGAGTTACAGGGGTGTTAGTAAGGATACACTGGAATTTCCCATATAAATCGGTACAATCGTAATAGCTCAGAGGCTAAAACTATTGAAATGGTCACCAAATTACTTCTAATCGCAGATCTAGATCACTGATTGCCAATCAAACATTCTTTGAATATATTGTCCACTATCGACGATTCCGGAAGTCCGGAATTCCGTGCAATTAAAGTCACATCGGTTCTTCGGTGATGACTGAACCGATTTTCTCAAACCAAGTCTCAAATGGAAGGCAAAATATGCAGTTGAGCATTGCGTCGCCACCCCTCCCCCGCCCCGCCTTGCCCTTATACCTCCCTCCTTCATCACTCCCCTCCCCTTGGACCACCCTCACGTCCGCATTTCCTTCATCCACCCCATATACCGAAATAAGATGAAGGATTTCTGACGCATCCTCCACTTCCACTTTACTAACCATCCATTCTCTCCACGTTCAAACCCATTCGACCAACATTTCAAAATATAAACACATGAAGATAACATTGAACTCATGCTGATTAAGCTAATTAAATATTATTCTTTTGCCTTTCTCATATAGAAAGGGTATGCAATTGCTTTAAAAACCGACTTTCCAACCAAGGCCCGGAGGGCCCAATCTCATATAACATTCGACTCAGTTCACAGAGATCGCAAAATATCTGTGTGTATGTATGTGTGTATGTATGTGTGCATGTATGTATGTATGTATGTATGTATGTATGTATGTATGTGTTCATGTGCGGATTTGTTAACGAAATGTCCACATCGGTTTCTCGGAGATGGCTGAACCGATTTTTAGAAACTAAGATTCAAATGAAGGGTATAATATTCCCATAGGTTGCTACTGAATTTCATTTTCAACCGACATCTTGTTCTGGATTACGAGTTGAAGAGTATGGTTACAAAACAAAATTTGTTGATTTGTCCACATCGGTTTCTCGGAATTTTCTGAACCGATTTTGACAAACTTGATTTTAAATGAAAGCTGCTGTTGAATTTTGTGTGGATCCGAGTTCTGGTTCCTGAATTACAGGGTGATACGTACGATCACGCAGCAAATCCCGATTCTAACGAATTCTGCGATGAATGTAAAAAGGTGAAATTTTTTCCAAAATGTAAACACAACTGTTGAATTTGTAGATCTAGGTCACCAACAGTCATTCAAAGTCTCTTTGGCCACACTAGCCACCATGGACGGATCCGGAAGCATCCAAATTCAGAATAACGGTTATATAGGTTTCTCGAAAATGGCTAGACCGATTTGATCAACTTAGTTTAAAATGAAAGGTGTTGCGTTCCCGGAAACTGATATTAAATTCCATCTCCATCCGACTTCCGGCTCCGGAGTTACGGGTTGTGGAGTGGGATCACATAAAAAACTCCGATTCAAACCGATACCGCGATGAATGCAAAAAGGTGCTCTTATATATACTTACCAAGTGTAATAAGAATGAAAGACATTTCCATAATGTTATATTGTACGAACCAGCTATTAAATCATAGTTTGGAGAAATGAGAAAGGCACAACTGCACCTCTAGGTGGACTTAAACAGGTTTTTTAGTTCAATATTATCGTAGCTGTTTTTTCTTTTTCAAAATTTTAGAACTCGAATAATGATTTATTTTCCTGTATATAGTTGTTATGTGATGTATAGTAATAAAATGTAATATATGCATTTAAAAGCTTCAAGTGATCAAAAATGTCACTCATTTTTCTCAGAGATGGCCGAACCGATTTTGACAAATGAAAGTCTCAAATGAAAGGTGCAACGTTCCCATAGGCTGCTATTGAATTTCTAATGGATCCGACTTCCGGTTCCGGAATTACAGGGTGATGAGTACGAACACGCAGAAAATGTCGATTTTAATAAATTCTGCAATGAACGTATAAAGGTGAAAATTTTTCCAAAATATGACCAACTGCTTCGATTTGTAGTATTAGGTCACTAACATCCATTCAAAGTCTATTTGGCCACATTGGCCACCATCATCGGTTCCGGGAACCCTGGCTGAAGTATTTAAATTCAGAATAACAGTCACATCGGTTTCTCGGAGATGGCTAGACCGATTCAACTAAACTTGGTCTTGGTATTGCGTCCCCGTAAATGGCTATTTAATTTCATCCCGATCCGACTTCCGGTTCCGGAGTTACAGGTTGTGGCGTGCGACCACATAGCAAATTGTGATTCAAACCGATACTCCGATGAAAGCAAAAAAGGTAAAAATTTCGCTAAAATGTCTCTCAAACAACTTAAATTTGCTGTTCTAGGTCACCGACGGCTAACCAAACTTTCCTTGACTACATTGACCACCATAGACGGTTCCGGAAGTGCCCGGGACAACCGGCCATCTTTCAAAATTGACGAACTCACATCAGTTTCCCGGAAATGGATGGGCCAATTTTCACAAACTTAGTCCCAAATGATAGCTATAATATCCCCACAGATGTTTATAAAATTTCGTACGGATCGCTTATATGGGTTCGGAAATATACACTAAATCGTCCGATCACATATGAAATTCCCATATAAGCCGGAACTCAATTTTTTTTTCAAAGGGGGGGACTCCATGAAATTTCAGAAATCGAATTCGTATTTTTGATGCCAAACATCTTTAAAATGCATGAAACGTCGAGATTTTATTTTATCTCGAAATTTTTTTTATAATGATCGACTTTTTGGGACCTTTTTGCCTTCCTCAATAGAAAGGTATTGCAATTGCTCTGAAAACAGACTTTTTAACGGAGGCCCGGAGGGCCGAGTGACATATACCATTCGATTCAGTTCGTCGAGTTCGGCAAATGTCTGTGTGTGTATGTATGTGTGTATGTAGGTATGTGTGTGCATGTTTTTTTTACAATGGAGAAGACCTTTACGTCCTAGCCCAGTACACGTGCTATTGGTAGGGTCCAAGCTACCGCACGGTGTGCACTGGGGGCGTGTCGGGCTCGAATGGTGACGCTGCCATTAATACCGATTAAACTCCATTGGGCTCCGCCATCGTTCCTCCCAGGAACTACCTCTCGGTATTACTTCTGGGGGGATGGCTGTACTTAATGTACTCATTCACTCTCACTCACGCGTTCATACGTCCTGTATGAGGCTTACTTGGGTGCTCTCTCTATCGCACCTTGATTCACTCTCAAACACTCCACATGAGGCTGACTTTTGTGCTCACCTTTTTCGTTCCTTGCGAGGCTGACTTGTGTGCTCACCTTACTCATTCCTAGCTAGGCTTATTTTTGTGCTCGCCTCACCCATGTGAGGCTGACTTGGGTGCTCACCCTATCACCTGATTCACTCTCGATCGTGCCACTCTATTATACCTCTGTCACTCCCCCTGACATCCCATGTGGGACGTTTTTCTTAGGCCCCACTTCTGACATACCATGCGAGGCTGACTTGTGTGCTCACCTTTTTCATTCCTTTTGTGCTAGCCTCCACCATACCATGTGAGGCTGACTTTTGTGCTCACCCTTAACATGCCGTGTGAGACTGACTTGGATGCTCACCCTTTCACTCCTCTGTCACGCCATGAGGCATCGACAGCTAAGTCCCAACATACTACGCTACGACCCTCCCGTCTTGGCATGAGACAGTCCATTTATACGCCTATACACTCACTCTTCTGTCTTGCTTCGGGGTGGTGTTTGGGCCTAGGGGTGGCCCTTGGTGTGGGAAATTTGCAGCTTGCACTGTTTATACATGTCCGCAGACAAATAAAACTTTTGGATGGACCACTCAAAACAAACCGCAAACGACTTATGTGGACTGTATTTTGGAAAACCACTTGCTACTGGATATGATAAATTAGAATGGAAAGCACTGTTTTACTCTTTACTCTATTTGTATTATAACTTGTGATTTGTACTTTACACTTTATTTGGAATTTCACTCTTTACTTGTACTTCACACTTCACTTGTTGGACTAATACTATTACTGCGATGCACAGAACGCGCATATTTATATTACACGCCACGCGTTCTAGAAACGCGTGGAACATTCGCTCACTGACGATGATGCATTACCACGCGTATTGCCGCTGCTCCTATTGTTGTTGCTACTGCTGTGTGAGATGATCGTGCGCGAATGGAATATTTGGCGTTCATTCGAGAATGTTCTTGCTAGTTGGAGATGTTGCTCGATAATAATGAAATGGTGTGGACAATTTTACTTGCCAGTGATTAGCGCTGAACAGAGGCGCGAACATACTCCCCCGGGATGGGATGGATTCCCAGAATTATTAGGATGTACTTAGAAAACCGGTTGTCCTCAATCGGAAGGATTGATAGCTTCGAGGTGGGGTGTCTCAAATATGAATTTTCTATATCTCCAGCGACTACCCATCCGAAATGGGTCTCTCGAAGATCCGGAAGGTCATCGGTCATTTGGAAGAATCCTGATTTTAGTAAACGAAATAATTTGGATACACCAATTAGCATATCAATGTGGTTTGGTATGTTGAATTGCGGATCTGCCATTTGAAAACCTGCTGGTATCAGCCAAGATGATGTATCGATTTTTGTTGTGGGAATAATTCCAGTTACTTTGGAAACGACCAAACATTCTATCTCCATGGTAAAATTGTAGATTCTGGATCGCACTTCTGCGAGGATGATGTCTTTGGCATATGTTTTGGATGCCCCTATACCAATAATAGGAATACATACTGGCTTTCGTTCCAGACCCAAACGGTTCGCCATTGCTCGGAAATTAAATTTACCGTGGAACCGTTGTCCAACAAAGCGCGGCAAGAAATAACTCCTCCGTTGCGATCTCGCACATTGACGACGGCCGTGAGAAGCATAGGAGTTTTCTGTAACTGGGAGTGGTTGCACGAAAGTGGCTCATTACCAGATCGTTCACTGCTGATCGATTCACGTGCTATCGACGAGTTTGTTGGTTGACTCACAAAACTTCCCTGTGGCGCAACATTCTACAACGGAGTTTCATAGTGCAACATGGTATGGTGTTTCTTCTGGCATTTGAAACATGACTTAGTGGAGTGGCATTGTATCGATCGGTGTCCAACTCGGAGGCAGTTAAAACAAATATTTTTCCTCCTCACCATTGCGAAACGCTGGCTGATCGATAACTTTCTGAATGACGGACACTCGAAGTTAAAATGATTGCACTCACAGAAGTCACACCGAGGTCCTTGTTTTGGCTGTGTTGTAGCTGTGTAGGCTCTATGGAATGATGTCTTGGTGGTTTGTGGTACGGGATTGACATGCTGTGGCTTGATGGCAAATTCGTTGCGTTGTGGTTGGTTTTGGCATCGCTCTAGTACGTAGACATGGTGTTTCAGGAAAGCAATGGTTTCGTCGTAGCTGGGCGTATCTCCTCGCTTGATTGTGGACTCCCAATGCATCTTAGTTTCGTCATCTAGCGCTCTAGCCAGTATGTAAATCATCATCTACTCTGAAACTCCAGTGAAATCCTGGCCAAGAAATTTGAGGTTCTCCACATGGCTGATGAAAGACTCGACGAGCGTTCGTAATTCATCGTAGCTCCCCTTGGACAACTTCTTCGTGTTAATGAGACCTCCAATGGGTAGATGAACTATGCGTCTTTTATCTTCGAAGCGTTCCTCGAGCACCTGCCATGCCCGTTCATAGTTTCCATCGCTGATGGTTTTTGCGTCTATTGTACCTGCAGCATCTCCGATGAGAGATTTTTCAAGATGATACAGTTTGATGCGGTTGGATTCGTTGGATTGATCCACCACATCCCGGAACATCATCTTGAATCTCTTCCAGTGCTCATATTTTCCACCGAATGTAGGTATAGCACGTGGGAGTGGCTGTTGGACAATCACCGGCTGCTGATTGACGATGGACTGTAAGGGTGGCGGAACTACTGGTGTCTTGGAAATTTCCTCGAGCCATGTTTCGAGCAAAATGGATACACTGTCGTGAAGATCCTCAAATTGCAGATAGCACTGACTGTGTTCCTTTCTTTTGGCTGCAGGAATACTTTTGATTTGATTCGCTGATGATTGCTAGTGAACTTGGCGTAGGCTGCTTCTAACTTCTTCACAAATGTTTTTATTTGTGGAAGAGTGAACTCGGTTTGCTCCACTCTGGCATTCTGCAGCATGGATTGAATCCTGACCACTTTTGCTTGCGCTATTTCGTGGAAGTGAATAAGCGCACTGACATCTTCAGCACTATCAACATCAGCATTTTTCACTGGGGTTCTTTTGGGCGGCATTTTGGCTGTTTATCACTGATTATCACTAATCACTCAGTAATCACACCACAAGTCACGGTGGCAATAGGAACGATGGACCTAATATCCGGCTCGAAGGACCAATGTTTGGGCCTAGGGGTGGCCCTTGGTGTGGGAAATTTGCAGCTTGCTGTTGGTGGCTGGCACTGTTTATACATGTCCGCAGACAAATAAAACTCTTGGATGGACCACTCAAAACAATCCGCAAACAACTTATGTGGACTGTATTTTGGAAAACCACTTGCTACTGGATGTGATTAATTAGAATGGAAAGCACTGTTTTACTCTTTACTCTATTTGTATTATAACTTTTGATTTGTACTTTACACTTTATTTGGAATTTCACTCTTCACTTTTATTTATTTATTTATTTATTTATTTTTATTTTTCATCTGACCTACATGGTCTACATGAAATATTGTTGGAATAATACTATTATTGCGATGCGCAGAACGCGCATATTTATATTACACGCCACGCGTTCTAGAAACGCGTTTAACATTCGCTCACTGACGATGATGCATTACCACGCGTATCGCTGCTGCTGCTATTGTTGTTGCTACTGCTGTGTGTGAGATGATCGTGCGCGAATGGAATATTTGGCGTTCATTCGAGAATGTTCTTGCTAGTTGGAGATGTTGCTCGATAATAATGAAATGGTGTGGACAATTTTACTTGCCAATGATTAGCGCTGAACAGAGGCGCGAACAGGTGGCTGGGTTTACCCCTTTCGCGGTTGCCAGTCGCTGCGCCAAACCTGCCTCAGCATGAACAGACCATTCACTCCCTTTTTTGCGCTTGGCCTTTTTCGCTCCAACTTACCAATCACTAGTTAGCCGTGCCCGTCGTCTGTTGCTCGGTTTGCCAGATTACCTGTAGCCTACAGGCAATCTGGGTGGTAGCAGCCAAAGCTGCGTTCCACTTCTCCACCGATTGACACATCCGCTGAATAAGGGTATCAGGGGTAGTGTCCCAGCCACAGACGTCAAGCATTGCTCTTCTTTCGACGTCGAACCGAGGACATACGAACAGTATGTGTTCGGCAGTTTCGTCTAAACCTGGGCAGTCCGGGCAGGCTGAGACCTCCGCATGCCCGAACCTGTGGAGGTACTGTCGGAAACAGCCATGGCCTGACAGGAATTGTGTCAGGTGGAAGTGAACTTCTCCATGGGGTTTTCCCACCCAGCTCGATATGCTAGGTATCAGCCGGTGGGTCCACCTACCTTTCGAGGAGTTGTCCCACTCACGCTGCCATCTGGCGACCGAGGTCACCCTGGTGCGCTCGCGGGCTCCTCTATTTCCATGTAGCTCGAAACAGTCCTCATCTTCCCGAATGACCAGACCGACTGGCATCATGCTCGCTATCACGCAGGATGCATCGTGTGATACCGTGCGGTAGGCAGATATCACTCTGAGGCACATCACGCGGTAGGTGCTCTCCAGTTTCTGTAGGTAACTGGTTACCCTCAGTGCTCTTGACCATGACGGGCCGCCGTACCTGAGGATAGATACGGCAACGCCTGCCAGTAACCTACGTCTTCTGGCGCACACCTTTGAGCTGTTGGACATCATCCTCGATAGAGCCGCAACAGCAGTCGACGCTCTCTTGCATGTATAGTCGACATGGCTGCCGAAGGTCAGCTTGTCGTCTATAATGACTCCGAGAGACTTCAGACTTCGCTGTGAAGTGATCGCGACTTGTCCCACATGGATAACTGCATATTGTGTCGACTTGCGGTTGTTGACGATAACTACCTCCGTCTTATGATGAGCGAGCTCCAGGCCTCTCGCGCTCTTCTATTCCTCCACCGTATTGATCGTGTGTTCTGCAGTTAGTTCTACCTCAGGAATTGACTCCCCGTAGACCTCCAAGGTTACGTCGTCGGCAAAGTCGACGATCTTGACCCCAGGAGGGAACTTCAGTCTCAGAACCCCGTCATACATGAGGTTCCATAGCACCGGGCCTAGGGTCGAGCCCTGCGGGACTCCGGCGGTAATCGGGACCCTTTTCTGACCGGCATCGGTCTCGTATAGCAGTACGCGGTTCTGGAAGTAACTTTCCAGGATCCGGTACAGACCCTCCGGTAAGCTAAGCCGGTGTAACGAGAGCGCGATGGCATCCCAGCTTGCGCTGTTGAATGCGTTCTTCACGTCAAGTGTCACTAACGCACAGTATCGAATGCCTCGCCTTTTTCGTTGGATCGCTATCTCGGCAGTCTTTATCACTGAGTTGATGGCGTCCACTGTGGACTTACCCTTCCGAAAGCCAAACTGGTTGCTTGACAGACCGTCCGTACGTTTTGCGTACGGGGTTAGCCTGTTGAGGATGATCCTCTCAAGCAGTTTGCCAGTCGTGTCGATCAGACAGGTTGGTCTGTACGCCGATGGTTCGCCTGGCGGCTTCCCGGGCTTCGGCAACAACACCAATTTCTGCCTTTTCCATCTATCGGGAAAACGGCACTCGTCAAGACATCTCTGCGTAGCTAGACTGAACATGTTCGGGTTCGTTATGATCGCTGCCTTGAGAGCGTTGTTTGGAACTCCATCAGACCCTGGAGTTTTGTTCATTGCTAGGGATTTCGCCACTGCGAGTAATTCTTCATTCGTCACTGGAGCCACCATTTCAGCCGTGCCCGCACTGTCTCGTAGTGCAGGTGGCCAGGGGCTTGTGGCTCGAGACGGGAAGAGTACTTCGATAATCGTCGCCAACCGGAGACCGTTCTGCGGGTGAAGAGCCCCCTTTGGTCTTGGCCATCACAATTCTGTAGGCGTCACCCCACGGATTCGCGTTGGCACTCTCACACAGGTTGTCGAAACACGCTCTCTTGCTGCTTTTAATGGCCTTGTTAAGGGCCAATTTCGTAGCTCGAAACACTTTACGGCGGTTCTCTCTTGCATCCTAGGTGCGATCTCTTTGCAACCTACGTCTAGCCCTGAGGCAGGCTGACCGTAGAGCTGCAATCTCGGCACTCCACCAGTATACCGGGCATCTACCGTTTCTTGGCAGTGTTTTTCTCGGCATAGTGGCGTCGCACGCGCGTGATAGAACAGCTACCAGTGCATCCCCGCTTAGACTGTCGGTGTTGGCCACCAGTCCCAGGGCCGCGGTGAAAGCTTCGCTGTCGAAGTGATTGGACTTCCACCCTCGTACCTGACAGGGATCTCCCGCCCTCGGATGCTGCACACCATAGTTGATCCTAAAGCGGATTGCTAAGTGATCGCTATGGGTGTAGCCTTCGTCTACCCTCCATTCCATGCCTGGAGCCAGACTCGGGCTGGCAAATGTTACGTCAATCCACGCCTCCACCCCGTTTCTACGGAATGTACTAGCGGAGCCATTATTAGCTAGCACAATATCGAGTTTCGCAAGCGCCTCCATTAGCGCTTTTTTTTTTTTACAATGGAGAAGACCTTTATGTCCTAGCCCAGTACACGTGCTAACGGTAGGGTCCAATCTACCACACGGGGTGCACTGGGGGCGTGTCGGACTCGAATGGTGACCAGCCATTAATACCGACTAAACTCCATTGGGCTCCGCCATCATTCCTCCCAGGAACTACCTCTCGGTATTACTTCTGGGGGGATGGCTGTACTGAATGTACTCATTCACTCTCACTCACGCGATCATACATCCTGTATGAGGCTTACTTGGGTGCTCTCTCAATCACACTTTGATTCACTCTCAAACACTCCCACATGAGGCTGACTTTTGTGCTCACCTTTTACGTTCCATGCGAGGCTGACTTGTGTGCTCACCTTACTCATTCCTTGCTAGGCTTACTTTTGTGCTCGCCCTACCCATCCATGTGAGGCTGACTTGGGTGCTCACCCTATCACCTGATTCACTCTCAATCGTGCCACTCTATTGTACCTTTGTCACTCCCTCTGGCATCCCATGTGGGACATTTTCCTTAGGCCCCACTTCTGACATACCATGCGAGGCTGACTTTTGTGCTCACCTTTTTCATTCCTTGCTAGGCTGACTTTTGTGCTAGCCTCTACCAACCTGTGAGGCTGACTTTTATGCTCACCCTTAACATGCAATGTGAGACTGACTTGTATGCTCACCCTTTCACTCCTCTGCCACGCCATGAGGCATCGATAGCTTAGTTCCAACATACTACGCTACGACTCTCCCGTCTTGGCATGAGGCAGTCCACTTATACGCCTATACACTCACTCTTCTGTCTTGCTTCGGGGTGGCTGGGTTTACCCCTTACGCGGTTGCCATTCGCTGCGCCAACCTACCTCGGCATGAACAGACCATTCACTCTCTTATTTTGCGCTTGGCCTTTTTCGCTCCAACTAACCAATCACTAGTTAGCCGTGCCCGCCGTCTGTTGCTCGGTTCGCCAGATTACCTGTAGCCTACTGGCAATCTGGATGGTAGCAGCCGAGACTGCGTTCCACTTCTCCACCGTTTGACACATCCGCTGAATAAGGGTATCAGGGGTTGTGTCCCTGCCACAGACGTCAAGCATTGCTCTTCTTTCGACGTCGAACCGATGACATACGAACAGTATGTGTTCGGCAGTTTCATCTACACCTGGGCAGTCCGGGCAGACTGGGACCTCCGCGTGTCCGAACCTGCGGAGGTACTGACGGAAACAGCCATGGCCTGACAGGAATTGTGTCAGGTGGAAGTGAACTTCCCCATGGGGTCTTCCCACCCAGCTCGATATGCTAGGTATCAGCCGGTGGGTCCACCTACCTTTCGAGGAGTTGTCCCACTCACGCTGCCATCTGGCGACCGAGGTCACCCTGGTGCGCTCGCGGGCTCCCCTATTTCCACGTAGCTCAAAGCACTCCTCATCTTCCCGAATGACCAGCCCGACTGGCATCATGCTCGCTATCACGCAGGATGCATCGTGTGATACCGTGCGGTAGGCAGATATCACTCTGAGGCACATCACGCGGTAGGTGCTCTCCAGTTTCTGTAGGTAACTGGTTACCCTCAGTGCTCTTGACCATGACGGGCCGCCGTACCTGAGGATAGATACGGCAACGCCTGCCAGTAACCTACGTCTACTGGCGCACACCTTTGAGCTGTTGGACATCATTCTCGATAGTGCCGCAACAGCAGTCGACGCTCTCTTGCACGTATAGTCGACATGGCTGCCGAAGGTCAGCTTGTCGTCTATAATGACTCCGAGAGACTTCAGACTTCGCTGTGAAGTGATCGCGACTTCTCCCACATGGATAACTGCATGTTGTGCCGACTTGCGGTTGTTGACGATAACTACCTCCGTCTTATGATGAGCGAGCTCCAGGCCTCTCGCGCTCATCCATTCCTCCACCGTGCTAATCGCGTGTTCTGCGGTTAGTTCTACCTCAGGAATTGACTCCCCGTAGACCTCCAAGGTTACGTCGTCGGCAAAGCCGACGATCTTGACCCCGGGAGGGAACTTCAGTCTCAGAACCCCGTCATACATGAGGTTCCATAGCACCGGGCCTAGGATCGAGCCCTGCGGGACTCCGGCGGTAATCGGAACCCTTTTCTGACCGGCATCGGTCTCGTATATCAGTACGCGGTTTTGGAAGTAACTTTCCAGGATCCGGTACAGACCCACCGGTAGGCTAAGCCGGTGTAACGAGAGCGCGATGGCATCCCAGCTTGCGCTGTTGAATGCGTTCTTCACGTCAAGTGTCACTAACGCACAGTATCGAATACCTCGCCTTTTTCGTTGGATCGCTATCTCGGCAGTATTTATCACTGAGTTGAGAGCGTCCACTGTGGACTTACCCTTTCGAAAGCCAAACTGGTTGCTTGACAGACCGTCCGTACCTTCCGCGTACGGGGTGAGCCTGTTGAGGATGATCCTCTCAAGCAGTTTGCCAGTCGTGTCTATCAGACAGATTGGTCTGTACGCCGATGGGTCGCCTGGCGGCTTCCCGGGCTTCGGCAACAGCACCAGTTTCTGCCTTTTCCATCTATCGGGGAAACGGCACTCGTCAAGGCATCTCTGCATAGCTAGCCTGAACATGTTCGGGTTCGCTATGATCGCTGCCTTGAGAGCGTTGTTTGGAACTCCATCCGGCCCTGGAGCTTTGTTCATTGCTAGGGATTTCGCCACTGCGAGTAGTTCTTCATTCGTCACTGGAGCCACCATTTCGACCGTGCCCGCACTGTCTCGTAGTGCAGGTGGTCAGGGGCTTATGGCTCGAGACGGGAAGAGTACTTCGATAATCGTTGCCAACCGGTCCGGAGACCGTTCTGGGGGTGAGGAGCCCCCTTTGGTCTTGGCCATCACAATCCGGTAGGCGTCACCCCACGGATTCGCGTTGGCACTCTCACACAGGTTGTCGAAACACGCTCTCTTGCTGCTTTTAATAGCCTTGTTGAGGGCTAATTTCGCAGCTCGAAACACTTCACGGCGGTTCTCTCTTGCATCCTAGGTGCGAGCTCTTTGCATCCTACGTCTAGCTCTGAGACAGGCTGACCGTAGAGCTGCAATCTCGGCACTCCACCAGTATACCGGGCATCTACCGTTTCTTGGCAGTGTTTTTCTCGGCATAGTGGCATCGCACGCGCGTGGTAGAACAGCTACCAGCGCATCCCCGCTTAGACTGTCGGTGTTGGCCTCCAGTCCCAGGGCCGCGGTGAAAGCTTCGCTGTCGAAGTGATTGGACTTCCACCCTCGTACCTGACAGGGATCTCCCGCCCTCGGATGCTGCACACCATAGTTGATCTTAAAGCGGATTGCTAAATGATCGCTATGGGTGTAGCCTTCGTCTACCCTCCATTCCATGCCTGGAGCCAGACTCGGGCTGGCAAAGGTCAAATCAATCCACGCCTCCACTCCGTTTCTACGGAATGTACTAGCGGAGCCATCATTAGCTAGCACAGTATCGAGTTTCGCAAACGCTTCCATTAGCGCTTGACCCCTGCTATTTGTACAGCGGCTGCCCCACTCCACTGCCCAAGCGTTGAAGTCTCCCGCTATTACTACCGGTTTCCGGCCCACGAGGTCCGACGAGAGCCTGTCGATCATCTGGTAGAACTGTTCTATTGGCCACCTTGGTGGGGCGTAGCAGCTGCAATAGAACACACCATTGATCTTGGCAATCGCCACACCCTCGGCGGAGGGGTGTATTACCTCTTGAACCGGGAACCTTCCCGTTGTACAGATTGCCACCATTTCAGACCCGTCCGACACCCAATTGCCGTTGCCGGCAGGGATGCTGTACACGTCTGATAAGAGGGCGACATCTGTCCTCGACTCCGAGACCGACTGCCACAGCAGCTGTTGGGCTGCTGCACAATGGTTAAGATTTAGCTGTGTGACTCTCACGGCTTCTTCTTATTTAACTCGCCGAAGGGACACGAAGGTCCGCCCATAGCATGTTTATGGGCTTGCTTCTTAGCGGTGCATATAAGGCACTTATATGCCTTAGTGCACCCCCGCTCTTTATGCCCCTCCTCGCCGCATCGACGACATAGCTTGCTCCTGTCTATGCCTTTGCATTCGTAAGCTTTATGGCCGGATTCTAGGCACCGATAGCACCTGTCCACTGAAGGCGGCTGGGATATACTAATAGGGCATACCGACCAGCCGATCTTCAGCTTCCCTTTCTCGGTTACCTTTTTGGCATCCGCATTCAGTAGCCTGAGGTAGGCTACTTGGGTGCCAGAGGGTCCGTCCCTCAATCGCACAGAGGCCCGCTCGATTGTGACGCCGCATTGCTCCTTGACGGCTGCGACGACGTCTTCTGCGGTCGCGAACTCGTCCAAGTGCTTGCACTGGAGAGTTGTTTCCGCACCTAGCGACCTGATTTGGGCGCCCTCACCAAGGACCTCTTGGGCCAAGGCCTTATATACTGCACTTGATTGTGCGCCTCGCTTCAGCACCAGGAGCATCTCTCCCGTATTGGTGCGTCTTACGCTACGCACATCCTGCCCAAGGGTCGAGAGACTTTCGGCCGCCTTCATCGATTTAAGGACATCGGCGTATTTGTCCTTGTCGGTTTTTAACCACAAGGCTTCGCCTCTGTCCTTGGCCTTCCTCGCAGGCCGCGGTACCTCCGGTTTCGGTGCCGGCTTTTTCTTGGTAACCAGCGTCCAGGGGTTTGAGCCCCCCTGCCCCGGTCATGTCGGGTTGCTGGTACCATCGCTCTCCACAGCGAGGTCACTCTCGCCCTCGCTTACCTCACCCAGGCGGCGTTTGACCTTGACGGTTGCACGCCGAGTGGTGTCGGTTTTGGCACCCTCTCCTGGCGACTTCCTAGGGCGCTTCGCATTCGATGCCGTCTTGCGATTGCCCTTTCCTTTTCCCTTCGAGGGGAACTCGGTCGCCGCTCCGATCGACGTGGCTGCTCCGTAGAAGGTAAAGGCCACTGTCTGTGAACCTCTATTGACCTTCTCTCTTTCCTCCCTATTGGAGGCCACTGTCTGGGTTTCTCTGTCGGGCCTCTCCCGACATTCCACCCTCTCAACATATGCCTGCTGTTCCTGTCTTGCGACACGAACAGCTTTCCGGAGCTCCAGAAGGCTCAACTTCAACTCCTTGGCTATGTTCTGCTTTGCGCTAGCGAAGTCGATTATAGAATCGAGTTGCTTCGCTACTTTGCGCATCGCAGCTATTGGCCCCTCCGATGCATTGGTAGGGGTATTGCCTACCGCTGCTGGGGTGTCACTGGTGCTTTCGGGTGCAGCACTCATCGCTCCATTACTCTCCCCACGGGGGGGAGACCTCGCCAAACCACCTCTTGCGAAGGGGTTTGGCACCTCCGTCTGTTTGTTTTTATTTTTATTTGCCTCCATGTATAGTCCCACGAGTAGCGCGAGAAATATATGTCCGCCACGCCAGAGCTCCGCATTAGCGTGGTAAGGGACGCTTACTGTGGGGGTTGCCCAGGTACCCCACAGGCTCCGTTAACGAGCCCTACCTTGCTTTACGTGGTGATCTCGGCCCAGATCATCACAACCATCCTCCTTTACCAGGGCTTTGGACCTGTAGCTCTGGTTCTCATTAGTTCCATGTACGTATGTTATTACAGACATGCTACTATTGGGATCCGTCATTCGCTAGCGGAGTTTCCATTAGCGCTTGACCCCTGCTATTTGTACAGCGGCTGCCCCACTCCTCTGCCCAAGCGTTAAAGTCTACCGCTATGACTACCGGTTTCCGGCCCACTAGGTCTGACGAGAGCGTGTAGATCATCTGGTTTGAATTGCTCTATTGGCCACCTTGGTGAAGCGTAGCAGCTGCAATAGAACACACCATTGATCTTGGCAATCGCAACACCCTCGGCGGAGGAGTGTATTACCTCTTGAACCGGGAACCGTCCCGTTGTACAGATTGCCACCATTCCAGACCCGTCCGACACCCAATTACCATTGCCGGTAGGGATGTTGTACGGGTCTGATAGGAGGGCGACATTTGTCCTCGACTCCGAGACCAACTGCCGCAACAGCTGTTGGGCTGCTGCACGATGGTTGAGATTTAGCTGTGTGACGTTCACGGCTTCTTCTTATTTACCTCACTTGCTTCTTAGCGGTGCAGACAAGGCATTTGTGCGCCTTAGTGCAACCCCGCTCTTTATGTCCCTCCTCGCCGCAGCGACGATATAGTTTGCTCCTGTCTATGCCCTTGCACTCGTTGGATTTGTGGTTGGACTCAAGGCACCGATAGCACCTATCCACTGAAGGCGGCTGGTCGGTATGCTAATTGGGCATACCGACCAGCCGATCTTCAGCTTGCCTTTCTCGGTTACCTTTTTGGCATCCGCCTTTAGTAGCCTGAGGTAGGCTACTTGGGTGCCAGATGGTCCCCCTCTCAAACGCACAGAGGCCCGCTCGATTATCACGTCGCATTGCTCCTTGACGGCTGCGACGACATCTTCTGCGGTCGTGAACTCGTCCAGATGCTTGCACTGGAGAGTCGTTTCCGCCCCTAGCGACTTGACCTGGGCGCCTTTACCAAGCACCTCTTGTGCCAAGGCCTTGTACACCGCACTAGATTGTGCGCCTCGCTTCAGCACCAGAAGCATTTCTCCTGTGTTGGTGCGTCTCACGCTACGCACATCTTGCCCAAGGGCCGAAAGGCTTTCGGTCGCCTTCATCGACTTTAGGACGTCGGCGTATTTGTCCTTGTCGGTTTTTAACCACAAGCCCTCGCCTCTGTCCTTGGCCTTCTTCGCGGCCCGCGGTACCTCCGGTGTCGGTGTCGGCTTCTTCTTGGTGACCAGCGTCCAGGGGTTTACGCCCCTCTGCCCCGGTTGCGCCGGGTTGCTGGTACCACCGCTCTGCCCAGCGAGGTCACTCTCGCCCTCGCTTACCTCAGCCAAACGGCGTTTGGCCTTAACGGTTGCACGCCGTGTGGTGTCGGTTTTTGCACCCTCGCCTGGCGACTTCCTAGGGCGTTTCGCGTTCGACGCCGTCTTGCGATTGCCCATTCCCTTCGAAGGGAACTCGGCCGCCGCTTCGAGCGACATGGCTGCTCCATAGAAGGTGAAGCCCACTGTCTGAGTACCTGTATCGGCCTTCTCTTTTCCCTCCCTCTTGGAGGCCACTGTCTGGGTTTCTCTGTCGGACTTCTCCCGACATTCCACCCTCTTGGCGTAAGCCTGGTTTTCCTGTCTTGCGACACGAACAGCTGTCCGGAGCACCAGGAGGCTCTGTTTCAACTACTTGCTTATATTTTACTTTGAGCTAGTGAACTCGATTACTGAATCTAGCTGCTCCACCACTTTGCGCATCGCGGATAATGGCCCGTCCAGTGCGTTGGTAGGGCTATTTCCTACCACTGCTGGGGGGTCACTGATGATATCAGATGCAGCACTCGTCGCTCCACTACTCTCCCCACGGGGGGGAGACCTCGCCAAACCACCTCTAGCAAAGGGGTTTGGCACCTCACTCATCCCTCGGCACGGGTCGCTTCACGCCTTGGAATTGGAGTTAGGACCTATCTTGCTTTACGTGGTGACCGCGGCCCAGATCATCACAACCATCCTCCTTTACCAGGGCTTTGGACCTGTAGCTTTGGTTCTCAATAGTTCCATGTACGTATATTATTACAGACATGCTACTATTGAGAGACGTCATTCACTAGCGGAGTTATGTGTGTGTGTGTGTGTATGTGCGTCTGTGTGTGTATGTGACCAAAAATATCACTCATTTTTCTCAGAGATGGCTGAGCCGATTTTGACAAACTTAATCTCAAATGAAAGGTGCAACGTTCCCATAGGCTGCTATTGAATTTCTAATGAATCCGACTTCCGGTTCCGGAATTACAGGATGATGAGTACGAACACGCAGAAAATGTCGATTTTAATAAATTATGCAATCAATGTATAAAGGTGAAAATTTTTCCAAAATATGACCACAACTGTTTCGATTTGTAGTGTTAGGTCACTAACATCCATTCAAAGTCTATTTGGCCACATTGGCCACCATCATCGGTTCCGGAAGCCCCGGCGGAAGTATCTTAATTCAGAATAACAGTCACATCGGTTTCTCGGAGATGGCTAGGCCGAATCAACTAAACTTGGTTTCAAATAAAAGGTATTGCGTCCCCGTAAATGGCTATTCAATTTCATCCCGATCCGACTTCCGATTCCGGAGTTACAGGTTGTGGTGTGCGATCACATAGCAAATTGCGATTCAAACCGATACTCCGATGAATGCAAAAAAGGTAAAAATTTCGCTAAAATGTCTCTCAAACAACTTCAATTTGCTGTTCTAGGTCACCGACGGCCAACCAAATTTTCGTTGACTACATTGACCATTGAGTTACGGGTTGAAGAGTGCGGTCACACAGCAAATTCCCATATAAACTGGTACCACCATGATGTTCAAATGATGTAAAACATATTAAAATTGATGTAACATTACTCTAGTTTGCGGGTCTGGATCACTAATGATCAGCCAAAGCAGCTTTGACCACATTGGCCACCTATGACGGTTCATGACACCCCCAGGGAACCCGCCAAGTTCCTAAGCTAATATCACACCCATTCCCCAACGAATTCTCTACCGATTTTTACAAACTTGATTTCAAATGAAAGATACAGTAATACCATTGACTGCTGCTGAATTTCATTCGGTTCTGACTCTTGCTTCCGGAGTTACAGGGGTGTTAGTAAGGATCGCAAAATATCTGTGTGTATGTATGTGTGTATGTATGTATGTATGTATGAATGTATGTATGTATGTGTGTGTATGTGCGGATTTGTTAACAAAATGTCCACATCGGTTTCTCGGAGATGGCTGAACCGATTTTTGCAAACTAAGATTCAAATGAAAGGTATAATATTCCCATAGGTTGCTATTGAATTTCATTTTCAACCGACATCTTGTTCTGGATTACGAGTTGAAGAGTATGGTTACAAAACAAAATTTGTTGATTTGTCCACATCGGTTTCTCGGAATTTTCTGAACCGATTTTGACAAACTTGATTTTAAATGAAAGCTGCTGTTGAATTTTGTGTGGATCCGAGTTCTGGTTCCTGAATTACAGGGTGATACGTACGATCACGCAGCAAATCCCGATTCTAACGAATTCTGCGATGAATGTAAAAAGGTGAAATTTTTTCTAAAATGTAAACACAACTGTTGAATTTGTAGATCTAGGTCACCAACAGTCATTCAAAGTCTCTGGTCACACTGGCCACCATCGACGGATCCGGAAGCATCCAAATTCAGAATAACGGTTATATTGGTTTCTCGAAAATGGCTAGACCGATTTGATCAACTTAGTCTCAAATGAAAGGTGTTGCGTCCCCGGAAACTGATATTAAATTCCATCTCCATCCGACTTTCGGCTCCGGAGTTACGGGTTGTGGAGTGGGATCACATAGAAAACTCCGATTCAAACCGATACCGCGATGAATGCAAAAAGGTGCTCTTATATATACTTACCAAGTGTAATAAGAATGAAAGACATTTCCATAATGTTATATTGTACGAACCAGCTATTAAATCACAGTTTGTAGAAATGAGAAAGGCACAATTGCACCTCTAGGTGGATTAAAACAGGTTTTTCAGTTCATTATTACCGTTGCTGTTTTTTCTTTTACAAAATTTTAGAACTCGAATAATGATTTATTTTTCTGTATATAGTTGTTATGTGATGTATAGTAATAAAATGTAATATATGCATTTAAAAGCTTTTAATGAATATAAACAACGTACACATTCTCGTGATTCATGATTGAGAAAGGCACAATTGCACCTCTAGGTGGATTAAAATAGGTTTTTCAGTTCAATATTTCTGTAGCTGTTTTTTCTTTTTCAAAATTTTTGAACTCGAATAAAGATTTATTTTCCTGTATATAGTTGTCATGTGATGTATAATAATAAAACGTAATATATGCATTTAAAAGCTTTTAATGAATATAAACAACGCACACATTCTCGTGATTCATGATTGAGAAAGGCACAATTGCACCGCTAGGTGGATTAAAATAGGTTTTTCAATTCAATATTACCGTGGCTGTTTTTTTCTTTTGCAAAATTTTAGAACTTGAATGATTTCTTTTCTTGTATATAGTTGTCATGTCATGTAGAATAATATCCCCACGGATGTCTATAAAATTTTATGCGGATCGCTTATATGGTTCCGGAAATATAGACTAAACCGTCCGGTCACATATGAAATTCCCATATAAGCTCAAAAAAATTTTCAAAGTGGGGACCCCCTGAAATTTCAGAAATCGAATTCGTATTTTTGAGGCCAAACATCTTTAAACTGCATGAAACTTCGAGATTTTATGTTATCTCGAATTTTTTTTTTAAATATCGACTTTTGGGGAATTTGCCGATTTCGCAATTTTTTACATTTCTTATAAAAGAAATGTATAGAATTCGCTCAAACTTTCAAGATTTTTTCCGAGGCCCGGAGGGCCGAGTCTTATATACCAATCGACTCAGCTCGACGATTTGGTACAATGTCTGTGTGTGTGTCTGTGTGTGTGTATGTAACAGACAAATTCTCATTCGTGTTTCTCAGCAATGGCTGAACCGATCTTAAATTATGGCTTGTTGTTTGTGGATTACTCTTTGTCGCCTATTTATTGTTCAATATAGTAATAATCCATTGAAATAAGCCAAACATTATTTCGATAAAGCCAATTAAATATTATTCTTTTGCCTTTCTCATATAGAAAGGTTATGCAATTGCTCCAAAAACCGACCTTCTTACCGAGGCCCGGGGGGCGAGTCTCATATAACATTCGACTAAGTTCGTCGAGATCGCAAAATATCTGTGTGTATGTATGTGTGTATGTACGTATGTGTGTGTATGTGCGGATTTGTTACCAAAATGTCCACATCGGTTTCTCGGAGATGGCTGAACCGATTTTTTGAAACTAAGATTCAAATGAAAGGTATAATATTCCCATGGGTTGCTATTGAATTTCATTTTCAACCGACATCTTGTTCCGGATTACGAGTTGAAGAGTATGGTTACAAAACAAAGTTTGTTGATTTGTCCACATCGGTTTCTCGGAATTTTCTGAACCGATTTTAACAAACTTGATTTTAAATGAAAGGTCCATCAGCTGCTGTTGAATTTTGTGTGGATCCGAGTTCTGGTTCCTGAATTACAGGGTGATACGTACGATCACGCAGCAAATCCCGATTCCAACAAATTCTGCGATGAATGTAAAAAGGTGATTTTTTTTTTCCAAAATGTAAACACAACTGTTGAATTTGTAGATCTAGGTCACCAATAGTCATTCAAAGTTTCTTTGGCCACACTGGCCACCATCGACAGATCCGAAAGCATCCAAATTCAGAATAACGGTTATATTGGTTTCTCGAAAATGGCTAGACCGATTTAATCAACTTAGTCTCAAATGAAGGGTGTTGCGTCCCCGGAAACTGATATTAAATTCCATCTTCATCCGATTTCCGGCTCCGGAGTTACGGGTTGTGGAGTGCGATCACATAGAAAACTCCGATTCAAACCGATACCGCGATGAATGCAAAAAGGTATATATACTTATATATACTTACCAAGTGTAATAAGAATGAAAGACATTTCCATAATGTTATATTGTACGAACCAGCTATTAAATCATAGTTTGGAGAAATGAGAAAGGCACAACTGCACCTCTAGGTGGATTAAAACAGGTTTTATAATTACGTTTTACATTCACGATCATATCTTTGAATAATTTGAACAAATCCGTTGGATAGATTAGATCAATCGCGGGATTACGAATTGAACGTTGGCATTCGCGCCGGATTCGCTCTATAATTACTCTTAGGTTGTCTTGAGTTCAAGTAAGGAAAGACTTAAAACAGTACCGCCAGTAAACGGTCTGAGGAGAAGGAGAGGTTTAGATACACTATACGCGTTTTCCAGCAGACGCTATATCTATGAGTAGTTCTATGAATTCTGGTAAAGGGTTCTTAAAATTAAACTTAGTAGAAGCAGTACCGTGGACGCGTGGGCACACTGGGTCAAGGCCAGGGATTCCGGGATTTTGGGGGCCCACACCTAGTATGAATATAAAATCATTCTAAAGATTATATTTAAAAAAAAACGTCTCACTAAAATCAGTACAAGTTTCAATTTATTTTTAATAAAAATGCAACGTTTGGGACACCACGTATACAAAGATTGAAAGTAACCGGACCTTAGTCAACCAACAAAAAACCTTGCTTGGCAAGCGAACTGCGGATGTGGCAAACTATCCATTTCTCAATCGCATCTTGGTCTTTCAACGGACAAATCCACTTGGAAGCGTCAACACGCAATTTCTTGAGGTCTTACGAAGACTTGACACTTTTTGGACGGATTTGGCATGTTTCACTCTGCCCGGTCAGTCTTAGACTGGTACAGAACCACTATTGTTATTTTTGTACAACGCTGCCGTACAAAAAGCCGTCATGAAGGTAAACGTTCGTGAAATCCAAAAAAAGAAGTTAAATAATTTTTTTCACCGCTCCAACGGGGAAAACTTATCGTTCATCACGCATATGAAGTTTACCATTGTATGGTATTGGTGATGTTATAGTAAAAGGAGTAGATGGTAAAGCCGGCGCAAAACAGAATTTCAATAATGTGGGTTGAGAGAGGGGTGTGGTGGTAAAAAAATTCCATCCAATTCTATATTATCTCTTTGTGGTTCGTTGATATTTGCACTCAATCACTGTGTGCGAATTACTGCAAGTACACGAGGATGACTTTTGGACAAGAGAGCGTTAGCTCAAAATCAAAAAATGCGACCGCGCTATTTTGGGTAAAACTTAAAAAATTAAGTTACGTAACGGAGTGTAGTATCAAGGTTTTGCCAAGGAACCGTGTTCCGGAATCCACGGAACCACAACATCAAGAGACTGCATGTGTCCCGATGTCTTCATATATGACTGCTCGTAAATTCCTCGTAAATCATCGAATTGATTTGTTTGGTTTTGTTACTCTCCATCAAGTGTCCGTATGTATCCGGATGCCTTCGTATATGATTGAATTCTTCATAGTTCTTCGAGTTGATGTTTTTTGAAGTGCCGCATGCCATGACTATCATAAAAAATACAATTGGTCTTGGGAACCATGTCCCGGAATTCCCGGAACTGGTCATCAAGTGTCCATATGTGTGCGGTTGCCTTCGTATATGATTGCATTCTTCATAGATCAGCGAGTTGATGATTTTTGATGTGCCGCATGCCACGGTTATCATAAAAATAAAATTCATCCTGGGAACCGTGTTCCGGAATTCCCGGAACTCTCCATCAAATATCCGTATGTGTCCGTTTGCCTTAAATATGATTGCATTTTAGAGTTGATGTTTTTTGATGTGCCTCATTCCATGATTATCATAAAAATAAAATTCGTCCTGGGAACCGTGTTCCGGAATTCCCGGAACTCTCCATCAAGTGTCCATATGTATCCAGATGCCTTCGTATATGATTGCATTCTTCATAGATCATCGAGTTGATATTTTTTTATGTGCCGCATGCCATGATCATCATAAAAAAAATTTGACCTGGGAACCATGTTCCGGAATTCCCGGAACTGGCCATCAAATGTCCGTATGTGTCCGGATATGTTTGCATTCTTCATAGATCTTCGAATTGATGTTTTTTGATGTGCCTCATTCCATGATTATCATAAAAATAAAATTCGTCCTGGGAACCGTGTTCCGGAATTCCCGTAACTGGTCATCAATGGTCCACAAGTGTACGGATGCCTTCGTATATGATTGCATTCTTCACAGATCGTCGAGTTGATGTTTTTTGATGTGCCGCATGCTACGATTATTATAAAAATAAAATTTGTCCTGGGAACCATGTTCTGGAATTACCGGAACTGCCCAAGCAACACGGTATGTTAATAAGCTGTTTTTACAACACCAATGTCACACATTAATTTGTGAAAATATTACTGCAGCAAGCGTTATTCAACTGTTATGCAATTAAAAAAGCGCAAGAGGTGGTTATGCAATTAAAAAAGCTTATAGGCAACATGTTCATTTGTTCCGAATGATGTACCATAAATCATAATAACAACAAAGATTGTTGCAATAATGCTAGCGATTGCTTTGAAAACAACTTTGTCGAAATGAAATGAAACTTAATGTGTTTCATGAAATTGTTATGCAAACAAAGTATAAATATTATGTTCACATTCAAATATGACAATATCATTAATGTGGGTGAAAATGTTAATCCAACAAAATTGAATCGAGTAATTTGTGAAAATACTTTGATATTTTTAAAGGGCCTTAAAACAACGTTGTTATAAACTCAATAATTTTCATACTTATTAACTGAATTATTTATCGTACGCAAAGAACTGTGCTCAAATATGCTTTTTTTCGAGAGTAATCAAAAATTCGAAGCATATTAATTATGAAAATTTTGGGTTCCGATCAAAAAATCTATGCATATTAACTGTTCGTCAGCAACTTTTATCGAGAAAGAATTCATTCTATCAATAAATATGGCGGTTTTTATATTTCTACTATGTTACAAACTGAAGTTGAGTAAAAGTTTTATAAGTGTATCCGGAATCAAATTTGCTGACAAGTTGAATAATAATGTCATCTCCAGTTTTCGCGATGATGCTTGCAATAAAATTGTTTTAGCTGTATAGTAGAGTCACAAACACGTTGCAAAAAACCAAAGTTGTGTGTCAAAGTTGATTGTTTCAGAAAACATAAGCACCACAAATAAATAACTAAGATGTAACGTGCAACAGCTGTGTTTCACACATGCAACAGTCACGTTTTTTTGCAATTCTGTTGTCATTGTAATGCAACATATAACTTTTGTTGTTTTACATTTCTTACAAAAGAAATGTATAGGATTCGCTCAAACTTTGAAAACTTTTTCCGAGACCCGGAGGGCCGAGTCTCATATACCAATCGACTCAGCTCGACAAATTGAGACAATGTCTGTATGTGTGTGTGTGTGTGTGTATGTGTGTATGTATGTATGTACAAAATGTCATGTAATTATCTCAGCAATGGCTGAACCGATCTTAATGAAATTAGTTTTAAATGAAAGGCCTAACGTTGCCATTTGACACTATTATTTTTGATTTTCGATATGTTGTTTACTTTCTGAGATACGGGCGATTTTGTTAAAACACAGCAGGTTTTTTGCAAATAACTTTCGAACAATACATTATTGTCCCACAAACTGCAAATAAATAGAAAGCTTGTAAAAATACCTTTCTAACAAACTATAGATTGTCTGAATCTGTGCACGAGCGGCGGAGATATTAACCATCTTGTATTTTTAGTCCTCGCTTACCAATTTCCACTAATTAAAAATGAGAATGTTTCATACAGAGTATTGCTTTACTGGTGTTTTAGGGGCAAAACTAAACCAATTTTGAATGTCGGGGTATGAAAACACATCTACGTGATTCAAGGAATTCGATGTTGAGAACATTTTGTGAATTACCTTTATAATAAATGAACTATTTCTCAAAAATCTATATATAAGTTCACTTTAAAGACAAAATAATGTGTTGATGAAGAAACAGTGAGTTCTTGTATTTATCCCTTGAATTAGGCATTGCGTTCAATCATGAGGTAAATGTTTGATGGTATATCAATACACAGATCAACAAGTAATTCACCTAGTAGTGAGATAAAAGATTTCGAATATAATTATACTTGTGGCGTCACCGAAAGCAACTGTATGGTTGAAGCCCAAAAATCTAGCGAAAATTTATCTCTTTTGCAAGATTTAGGTTATACTGGTTATGGCGCAAAAATTACTACTTACATTATTTATGATAAGAATGTAAGAATCAATATATCATAATAATATACCTATAAAAATAATGTCACTGCATTAACCATCATTTGCCATTCCTCACACGCCCCCCCCACACATCTCTCTCTCTCTCTCTCTCTCTCTCTTTCTCTCTCTCTCTGTTTCTCTTCTATCGCATCTATCTAGCTATTTCTAAGTTGTGGGATAAGATCTTCTGCCAATCTGAAATATTTATTAATTGTAATTGCGAAGGTTTGAGAAAACAAAAATATTTTTGGTTTGCTGCTACATCAACTCAACTTTAATTCAATTGTATTCAAAGCCTGTATCTACACTATAATTAAGGAAATTCATAGCTATATCAGAAAAAATATTTGGCTTAACTGGGTAATATGAAAGTTTGACGATGAAAATTTTCAAAAAATGCATTCCACGTGCGATATTTAAACTATTCGTATCTCTATTGAATTTTGAATGAAATATATGCTCAAAGACTGAAAGCTGAAGCCAGCAGGATTGGACTTGCCATCAACGTTTCGAAGACAAAATACTTGAGAGGAAGAGGTTCTAGAGACGACAATGTGAACCTCCCACCCGAATTCGGATTGACGGTGACGAAATCGAGATGGTCGACGAATTCATGTATTTGGGCTCACTGGTAACCGACGACAATGATAACAGCAGAGAAATTCAGAGACGGATCTTGGTGGGAAATCGTGCCTACTTTGGACTCCGGAGGACGCTCCGGTCGAACAAAATTCGCCGCCGCACGAAGTTGATTATCTACAAGACTCTGATTAGATCGGTGGTCCTCTACGGCCACGAGACCTGGACTATGCTCGTGGAGGACCAACGCGCCCTTGGAGTTTTCGAACGAAAGGTGTTGCGTACCATCTATGATGGCGTGCAGATGGAAGACGGAACGTTGAGCAGGCGAATGAACCATGAGTTGTATCAGCTGCACATTCGTTGTATTGGTACGAACTTTTATGAAAAATAAAGGATCAAAGACCAAAAACATCCACAAATTAAATCCAGGAAAAGAAGTCTCCCAAAGTACCCACTCTCGATTGGGGATGCAACTACAATGTGTCTTCTAACTTCTCGTCGTCCATATCTGGATATACTGAGTAGCTTGAACCATTTCTTTTTCACAGTATTGGTCTGTATAGGACTTATTTATCCATATTTCCTGCACGAGAATTCCGAACGAAACAATATGAAAGCTATAAGGATGAATTGAAAGAGACTGCATTGCAATCAAATGAATGCACGGCTTTTATGCTATCGACATAGCCTAGACATTTCACACTATTTTTAAATGCAAATAAAAACTTTGAAATATCTACCTGTCTCATTCACTAATCGCATTCTCCCTGTCGTTCTCTGTTTAAGGGACTTGAAAGCACATGTGACCTTGTCTCACTTTACTATATTCAATTGCGCGTTAAAATACTGGACCAGTAAATTCTATTCTGTACATAAATCTTTTTTCGGGAATATGCGACGAAAAACCAAAAACTTCGAATTCCAAAGCAAATTGAACGTTCCAGGTGCCTGATAACTAATTAAGGTTCAACAATAAAGTAGAAATACCAGATAATCTTAAAACGACGCCGTCAAGTAAAGAAGCATGAAAACAAAAAGAATAAAACCAAAAAAGATGGAAGCCCTAGAAAGTCCATTGCATATTTATTAGCCTTTTCTCAAAAACATTTCAAAACTTTCTGATGCAATGGTTCTCAAATTCGTACAATCCGGTTTATTCATTTTCTTTATTCAAAAATGTTTTTAGCTTCAAATATATGACCACTTCATTTTAATTAATTATTTCATTCCGCATCTTTTTATTCGTTTAGTTCATCTGCGTTCATTTTACTAATTTTATTCGTTTCATTCTTTGGATTCACTCTGATCAGTTTATTCTTTTTGTGAATTTTATTAATATCATTCATTTAACTTATTTTATTCATTGTATGCATTTTATTCATTTTTTCCAGTTTATTCATTTTGTTCAGTTTCTTCATTTTAATAGTCTGACTAATTTTTCAGCTTTAATCATTTCATCCAAATAATTTATTTGATTCAATTTATTTCTTTATATTAATTAATAACCCTCTACCATTGTTCAATTCTTCATTTCAATCAATGCATTCTGCTCAGTTTCTTCTTTTTATTCATTTTATCACTTCAGCTCATTTTGTTTATTTGATTCGTTTGTTTTATTTATGCATTTCATTTATTTTTTACTCTATTCATTTTGTTCATCCATTCTTTTTATTCATTTGATCCATTTCATTAATTTGATTCATTGTATTCACTGGATGAATTAAATCAATTTGATTCATTTGATTCATGTGATTCATGTGATTCATTCGATTCATTTGATTCATTTGATTCATTTGATTCATTTGATTCATTTGATTCATTTGATTCATTTGATTCATTTTATTCATATCTTTAATTTTATGCATTTCATGTTCGGTCATTCGTTTTATTTCATTCAATTTGTTAGTATGAGTCAATTTATTCTATTAATCTTATAACTATTTCTAAATATAATCTTAATTTTTATTTAATAACCTAATCTAATTTGGTTCGTGTATATTATAATTTTGATTTACATTAATTTTTCTACTCATTTTATGAATTTAAAAACCTATTATTTCATTTTTTGCTTTACTTTTTTATTTCGGTCGTTTTGTTGATTTCTATAATTTATTCAGTTTATTCGAGATTTTATTCGTGCAAGACTAGAAACTGTTTTCATCCCACCTCTAGTTGGGTGCCTACTTCTCGTGAGTTCTGCAAACTAATTTATGCATTTCATTTATTTTTTACTCTATTCATTTTGTTCATCCATTCTTTTTATTCATTTGATCCATTTCATTAATTTGATTCATTGTATTCACTGGATGAATTAAATCAATTTGATTCATTTGATTCATGTGATTCATGTGATTCATTCGATTCATTTGATTCATTTGATTCATTTGATTCATTTGATTCATTTGATTCATTTGATTCATTTGATTCATTTGATTCATTTGATTCATTTTATTCATATCTTTAATTTTATGCATTTCATGTTCGGTCATTCGTTTTATTTCATTCAATTTGTTAGTATGAGTCAATTTATTCTATTAATCTTATAACTATTTCTAAATATAATCTTAATTTTTATTTAATAACCTAATCTAATTTGGTTCGCGTATATTATAATTTTGATTTACATTAATTTTTCTACTCATTTTATGAATTTAAAAACCTATTCTTTCATTTTTTGCTTTACTTTTTTATTTCGGTCGTTTTGTTGATTTCTATAATTTATTCAGTTTATTCGAGATTTTATTCGTGCAAGACTAGAAACTGTTTTCATTCCACCTCTAGTTGGGTGCCTACTTCTCGTGAGTTCTGCAAACTAATCCAATAGTGAAATGTGTAAGAAATGTCTCATCTCACTGCTAGGTGGATTAAATCGGTTTTTCTTACACAATATTACGAAAGATTATTAAACAATTTTTCTTAATAAGTTTGTGAAAATTATAAACTATTTGAAAAATTTTAATAGTATAATTTTTTTTATTTAACCGTGATTTTTTAATAAATAGTGACCATCGCTTCACAACGTAGTCTATTTTTCATGGCTTGCGGTGAGCACGATCTCTCGAATTGCTGAACTGAAAATTATGGAATAGAAATTAATTTTTAGTATTCTTTACTTTACTCGCCGCGCAGATAGCTCTGAATTAGACCCGCTGGTGCCCTAAGACGATTTCGCTAGATTTTCAGTGCACTGTGCACACAGTGCATTAACGCAAGTGACGGAAGGTTATCGACAAGTTTCGTGAAAATGAAAATTCCAGTAATGATGATGATTTTCCCAAACGGTTCGTTTTCGAGAGGTTTTTATTTGTTCTTTGGCATTAGGATTAGCGATAATAATTCAAATCAAGGATACTACTGGGAAGTCACCTTTAGAAAAAGTCGATGTCGAAGTAAAATTTGGAACTATGCACGCATGCACTTCAGAGATAGCGTGATATCCGGAGCTGCGATTTCATTTCAACGCTTTTTTTTTGTGAAAAGGGCGATACTTACAAATGTAAACATAGGGCTTTTTTCTTACATGCGAATGAGGGCTTTGAAACGCAACCAATTAACCTAAAAATTTGGATTCTACGATATTGCTTTCTTAAACTACAGCAAAAAATACAACGGGCGAAACTGTATTTTTGTTTGTTTATTTAAAGTTTCGCCCTCCACGCTCCATGCAAACAAACAGGGCGATACTTTTTTTGCTAGCAGTTTAGAAGCGAAACTGTCATTTTCGTATTTTTTTAGGATTATCAAGCTGATATCAGCTGTAAATAGTAACAATGATCGCTATTGAAAAAAACCCGGACGAAATCGGTGGTGTAGAACTGTAGTTATTGTAAAAAAACGTAAGAACGATACTTCAATGCTGATAGGTGGGACCGAAAAAGTAAACAATCGCCAAAGGGTAAAGTATAAACTTCAAATCGATTCAAAAAATATGCGATTTTTTTGGCTCAGTACAATATATAACCCCTTTAGAAAAATTCAGTTTTCCCACCACAATTTAGATATTTTATTAACAGAGCATTAACAATAATTCGTAGCTATGTCTATTTTATGGGCCATTTTTTCGCTTTCCATTGATTTGATTTGAGATTTCTAGCACTGATGTTGTCCTATGCTGATTTGAGCGATTCTCTGAGTCCTGCCACTTTCCCATGTAGTGTGTGTTATCAAAAATATCGCGAAGCATCAAGTTCTAAATGTTCTCAAACGATATAATATCCGAAGAGAGTGATAAGAGTTATAAGAAATGTCTCATCACACTGTTAGGTGGATTAAAAGCGTTTTTCTAGAACATGTTGCAAGTGCTGCTTGGGTGGTCATCAAGTGTCTACATGTGTCCGGATACCTTCGTATATGATTACATTCTTCATAGTTTATCGAGTTTATGTTTTTTGATGTGCCGCATGTCACGATTATCATAAAAATAAAATTTGACCTGGGAACCGTGTTCCGGAATTCCCGGAACTGGTCATCAATTGTCCACATGTGTACGGATGCCTTAGTATATGATTGCATTCTTCATAGATCATCGAGTTGATGTTTTTTGATGTGTCGCAAGCCATGATTATCATAAAAAAAATTTGTCACGGGAACCGTGTTTCGGAATTCTCGGAACTGGTCATCAAGTGTCTACATGTGTCCGGATGCCTTCGAATGTGATTGCATTCTTCATAGATCATCGAGTTGATGTTTTTGATGTGCCGCAGTCCACAATTATCATAAAAAATAAATTTCGTCCTGGGAACCGTGTTCCGGAATTCCCCGAATTGGTCAGAAAGTGGCAAATCTATATTTAACCTTTATTAAATTAATTGCTTGCTATACTAAGTAGACGATCTTATAAGATTTGTTGAAACAAATTAGTGCTTCTGTTATAATAAAGCATATGCAATGTAAGCTCATGAATGGCCACTTTTGGGAACCGCTCCCAGGAACTGGCCAATTCGTATTACTCATATATAAAGTGCAATTATTATGTAAGATCATTTCTAATAAATTCTTGTCGAAAAATGTTGAATTCTAGCGTTCTTTTGAAATTATTTATGAAAAACTGAAAATGGCCAAAAGTTGGTACCCCACTGCAATCTGGATTTACTCCGGGGTCGTAGCTCCGAATACAATTTTTAGAGCATTTTCGAAAATGGGAATAATTTCCGGTTCTTTGGCAAAAAACTGTATCAAAATCGATTAAACAGAAAAGAAGTTATGGCCAATTGAACGTCGATTTTGGTGTATCGAAGAGGGCTTGGTAGTTTGAAGTTACGCGACAACTACACTATTGACTCTTCTAATATCGAATAGTGATCATGTTATGGCTGTCTTCGACACAACAGTTTGTTGAATAGGGATACTGTTTTTTGTATATATATTATTTTCTATTTGATTATATTGTTTTGTTTGCATTACATTTCTAATTTAGTATATTGGGTGTTCAGCCACAAGTGGTGACTTTTCATCCCTATTGTTTACATGATTCAGTTAATTATTATTAAGTTATAATATGCTTTCGCAGTTAAGTTTTTTTCAGTAGGATGTTTTAAACTATTGTAGGGGAGAGTGGGTACGCTTGATCCCACTTTTGTTTTTTTCTCATAACTTTTCAATGAAATAAAGATTTCAATTGCAAAATTCGCCATCTTGTAGTCAATTCGAATTGTAAGAGCTATGAATAATGTGTAAATCCGAATACTATGTCATGTCAGTAATAAAAACAATTTTGAAAATCATGCCAAAACAAGGTTTTTGTAAAAACGTGTGGTAATTTGATCCCCCGCCTACTAGGGCTAAAGAAACAAAACACACTATGACCTATAGATACGAAAGTTCAGCTAACCACCTATCCTGACAAATTAATTAATAAGACTACCTTTTTGGATGCACGGCAGACTTTAACCACAGTAGGAAGTCGAGACAAGTATTTGCGGTAAATCAATGCTGTTTGACTGGCTTTTTCAACCTTCAATAACTTATGCCATCATTTGTTCATGGAACAAACATTTTAGATCAATTAATAGTGCCAGGTACATCATGAAAATGATGTTTTTCTATTTCGATAAATTTCCAAAGTGTTTGGGGAACTAATAATAGGGATCAAGAATACCCAGTGTTACAGGGATCAAAGATACCTGTTGTATGAGGTGAACAAAATTATTTTTTTTTTGCATGTGTAGTGAAACTTTTTATTCGAAAAACGTGTTTTTCTCGGCAAAAGCCCTTAGAAAGCAATCGAACTTGAAAATATTCATAAATAATTAATTCTACGATCTCATACAACCATTCAAAAAAATTGTGAAAAGATCTTCGAGATGGATTTGAACACATATTTTCTAAAATATTATACAACTTTTTCAAACCAAACATAATACAACAGATTTGTTTTTTAAACATCATAAACGACCAAATGCTTCATTTTCTTTTTATATTGTGATAACTTTATGCGTACAGATTACAAGATATGACCAGGGAATCAATTATCCCCAAGGATCAAGTGTCCTCACTCTCCCCTATAGTATTCGTTCGACGCTTGATCCTTGAGGGACGCCTGCTTTAACCTTTAGCTTATTAGATTTACAATTCTGATAAGAAACCTGTAGGGTACGGCTAGTAAGATAATTTTTAATTATCTTTATTATGTAAATTGGAAAATTGAAATCCCACGTTTTGGCAATTAAACCTTTGTGCCAAACACTGTCGAAAGCTTTTTCGATGTCCAGAAAAGCAACTCCAGTGGAAAAGCCCTCTGAGATATTTGCCTTTATCATGTTAGTTACTCTCACGAGTTGATGAGTAGTTTAATGTCCAATACGAAATCCAAACTGCTCAGGAAGAAAAATAGAATTCTCATTGATGTGTGACATCATTCTAGTTAGGATGATTTTTTCAAATAATTTACTAATAGAAGAGAGTAAGCTAATTGGTCGATAGCTAGATGCTTCTGCTGGGTTTTTATCTGGCTTAAAAATAGGAATAAACTTGGCATTTTTCCATCTTTCAGGGAAGTATGCTAATTCAAAACATTTGTTGAATATTTTGACAAAGTATGTCATGGTGATTTCGGGAAGGTTTTTAAGAAGAATGTTGAAAATTCCATCATAACCTGAAGCTTTCATATTTTTTAATGTAGAATACATTTAAGCTTTCAATATAGGGGTCCCGTTTCAAAATATCGGCTGCGGCGCCGCGTCAGATTTTGAACGTTAATAACTTTTATCATACTTAAAAGAATGATTTGATTTTTTGGCCAATTTGTTGAAAATATGTTCCTCTATGTTTTGAAAAATCTTTCGAATACGACTCGGAAAAGTGAAAATTTTCAGCCCATCCCGTACAGAGTCGTCAATATGGTGGACCAACCGAACAATAAAATAATGAAAAGTTTATATATAGGTCCACTACATGTTTGTTCCTATGATTATTCGTATTGGGTTGCTTGACGAGAGCAGTTGGTGGGGGAAAGACGGCATATTCCTTTGGTTAGGCCATTAGAAGCCGGACGGAAAGGAAAGGCTCATGCACGGCACGAGAACGTGCGAGAAAGCGATTGTAGTGCATATTAGAGCGATTATATAAATATCCGTCGGTCAGTTTTTCTCATCATTCGTTCGCAATCGTACTAGCAAGCAGTCAAGTCAGCTTAGAAGTCCGCCAGAGGGAAAGCAGTTGGCAATTATCGCCGTTCGCAGAAGTGCCCCAGCTACTGGTTACGTTAAGAAGCCCCATCGCTACCAACTACCGACCAGGAACTGTCGCAACTAAGCAACTAATCTGCAGACGATCCTTCCAGCGTTTGGTTCGTGAGATTGTACAGGGCTGCAAAGTCGAGCAACGCTTACAAAGCTCAGCCGTAATTATGCCCCAAGAAGTCAGCAATGCCTACTTGATCGGTTTGTTTGAGGATACAAAACAGCGCGCCAAGCGCGTAACTTTCACGCCAAATACAACAAACTGGCTAAGAAATACGATATGTGGAAAGAAAGAGAATTTAAATTATCCTCGCTCGCTCGTTTTCGTGCACTGCTTTTCCATTCCTTTCTGCTGCTAATACCATCATAACCAAAACGAATGTGCGTATTCCCCCACCATCCCATGGCCAGTGTTGTCACAATTGCATGTTGCTATTACACTTTGAATTATTTTATCGATCCTCTAGTCTAGTCGCATGCTTTTATTCGAACTTTTTGGCAGCCTCCGTTGATTAACTGCATAAATCGATTTGTTTGTGCTGCTCCTTGCTAGTAGCAAACTAAATAGCCTTTATCAGCGCTAACAAATGAGATAAAAGAATTTAAAACTGAAAATCTTTTCCTTCGCCAACTATTTTCCTTCTTTTCAAATTTGTAACATTTTGTCGGAATGTTGTTATTGAAAATCTGAGCATGCAAGTTTGCTAGCACTGGCCACGAATTGAAGGCGATGAAAAGACAAAATATTTGTTTTGGTTATGCTAGAATTGGTAGCCAAACGGAAAGGAAAGGCACATAAAAATTGGTCGGTCGGTTTTTCTCATCATTCGTTCACGTACTAGCAAGCAGCCAGTACAAAAGTTCACCAGAGGAAAGCAGTTGTAGTTGGCAACGACGACGTTCCGAAAAAGTGCCCCAGCTACGGGTGGCCCATCGCAACCAACTACCGATCAGGAGCTGTCGCCCTGCAAGAATTTCGCCCCAACTAAAGGGCAACGGAGCAACTAATCTGTAGGCTATCTTTCCAGCGTCTGGTTCGTGAGATTGTACAAGACTGCAAAGTCGAGCTACGCTTACAAAGCTCAGTCGTAATGATGCCCCGAGAAGCCATCGTTGCCTACTTGGTCGGTTTGTTCGAGGATGCAGAACAGTGAGCCAAGCGCGTAACTTTCATACCAAATGCAACAAACTGGCTCATCGTATCCGCGGGGAGTTGGCTAAATTATGGTTCCGCAATAAAACAATAAACGGTTCCTTTCAGGACCAAATAATTGTGTTCTAATAAGAGTTAAACTGAAATTTCCATTTTAAGGTGTATAACCAATAATTTTCAGAAAGCAATGTAAGAAATACGATGTGTGGAAAGAAAGAGAATTTAAATTATCCTCTCTCGCTCGTTTTCGTGCAGTGCTTTTCCATTCCTTTCTGCTGCTAATATCACCATAACCAAAACGAATGTGCGTATTCCCCCACCACCTCATGGCCAGTGTTGCCACAATTGCATGTCGCTATCACAGGTTGAATTATTTTATTGATCCTCTCTAGTATTGATAAAATATAGAACGTGCAAAGTACACTAGTCGCATGCTTTTAATCGAACTTTTTGGCAGCCTCCGTTGATTAACTGCATAAATCGATTTGTTTGTGCAGCTCCTTGCTAGTAACAAACTAAATATCGTTTATCAGCGCTAACAAATAACACAAAAGAATTTAATTTGTGAAAATCTTTTCCTACCTTCTTTTCAAATCTGCAACATTCTTTTGAAAATATTGTTGGAATGTTTGTTATTGAAAAACTGAACATGCAAGTTTGCTAGCACTGGCCACTAGATTGAAGGCGATGAAAAGACAGAATATTCGTTTTATTCACGCTATTATTGGTAGCCGAACGGAAAGGAAAAGCACAGGATTGGCACAAAAACGAGTGAGAAAGCGATAGTAGTGCTTTCTCGTGTGTTCATATATGAATATTGGTCGGTCGTTTTTTCTCATCATTCGTATTCGTTCAAGCACTAGCAAGCAGCCAGTCCACCGGAGGAAAGCAGTTGGCAATGATGACGGTCCGAAAAAGTGCCCCAGCTACTGGTGGCCCATCGCAACCAACTACCGATCAGGAACTGTCGCCATGCCAGTATTTCGGAGCAACTAATCCGCTGGCTAACATTCCAGCGTCTGGTTCGTAAGGTTGTGTATTACTTCAAAGTCGAGCTACGCTTACAACACTCAGCCGTAATGAAGCCAGTGATGCCTACTTGGTCGGTTTGTTTGAGGATTCAAAATAGTGCGCCAAGTACGTAACTTTCTCGCAAAAGAAATCAAATTGGCTCACAGTGTCCGCTGGGAGTGAGCGTAAATTACAATGAAAGCAACAGTTCTTTTCAGGACCAATCAATTGTGTTCTAGTGAGAGTTAAACTGAAACTTTCATTTTAAGATGTGTAATAAATTTTCAACAAGCGATATAATACGTTGTGTGGAAAGAAGTAGTTTGCACACGGAACAAAAATTTAAATTATCCTCTCGCTCGTTTCGTGCACTGCTTTTCCATTCCTTTCTGCTGCTATTATCAGTATAATAAAAACGAATGTGCGTGTTCCCTCGCCATCCCTCTAGTGATCAGTGTTGCTTCGATTGCATGTGTTTAAGAGAAATATTGAAGTCGCATGATTCTATTCGAGCTTTTTGGCAGCCTCCGTGAACTAACTGCATTAAATGATTTGTTTGTGCAGCTCCGTGCTAGTAGCAAACAAAATGGCCCTACCAGCGTCTGATTCGTGAGATTGTGCAGGATTTCAAAGTCGAGTTAAGCCGTAATGGTACCCGAAGAAGCCTGTCTTGTCGTTTTGTTCGAGGCTACAAAAACAGTTCGCCAGGCACGTAACTATCATGCCAAATATATCCAACGATCCAGCGCATCACCACCAACACCAACGCCGATACCAAAGGTTCTTTTCAGAACCACCATTATTACCATAGAGAATTATTTGAAAATTTCCCATTCAAACGTGATTCTGTTAAATATTATTAGATTTAAATTAACGTCTCGAATTTAAGTCACGACGCTCCGGTTATGTCACAGACATTACCCGCCCATCTTTTTTATTGTGACCACGACTAGACACCCCATTTCAATATTTCGGAAGGAACAGAAGGTCGAGTTTGGAAAGTTTGTAACTTTCATTGTACTTAACCAAATTACACAATGTTCGCACTAATGATTCAGAAATATGACCAGGAATCTTCTATTAGATTTGTTAGAATGTATAATTTACATGAATAAAGAAAAATTGATTTTCAGGAATCAATTATTATCTGTTCTGCCATTGGCCAGTACTATGCGACTTCCTCATGCTAACAATTCATTTCATCGTTAGCCATCTCCCTCACCAAGGCCAACAACGCCAACAAAAACGGTCCTTTTCAGGACCACTATTATTTTTGTAAAGAATGATTTGAAACATTCCTCGCCCAAATCACCTTTTGTCCGAAAATTCCAATGAGTATCAACATATTTGAAGAACGTGTTCCTTATGTATTCTACATCTCTCCGGTTATGTTGCAGATATTACCCACCCATCTTTTAACTTTTTCATGATGGATTTGATCTCATCATAGTTTGTTTCAACAATATCGTCTAGAGACAATACTTGATTTGAAACGTTTTCATATTTTTGTTAGACTTCGGTTTCAATAGGACTCACAACGTTGAGATTAAAATTATGGACGCTTTCAAACTGCTGAGCTAGTTTTTGAGCTTTTTCTTCGTTTGTAAGAAGTATGTGGTCACCTTCCTTCAAAGCTGGAATTGGTTTCTGAGGTTTCTTAAGAACCTTAGAAAGTTTCCAGAAAGGTTTAGAATTTGGCTTGATTTGTTCAACCTCTTTCGCGAAATTTTCATTTCTTAAGAGTGTGAATCTATGCTGAATTTCTTTTTGTAGATCCTGATAGATACATTTCATAGCAGGATCACGAGAACGTTGATATTGACGTCTTCGAACATTCTTCAAGCGAATCAGAAGTTGAAGATCGTCGTCAATAATAGGAGTATTAAATTTTTTCTGTGTTGTTGGTACTGATAAATTTCTAGCATCAACTATAGATATACTTAAATTTTGTAATGCCGAATCAATGTCAGCTTTATTTTGTAAATCAAGGTCATGATTAAAATTATTCTCACTATAAGTTTTGTACCTTTCCCAATTCGCTTTGTGATAATTGAACACTGAGCTAATGGGATTGGAAACAGCTTCTTGAGAAAGTGACAAAGTTATTGGAAGATGATCAGAATCAAAGTCAGTATGTGTAATCAATTCGCTACAAAGGTGACTTTGATCTGTCAAAACCAAATCAATTGTTGATGGACTCCTTACAGACGAATAACATGCAAGACCATTCGGGAACAAAATTGAATAATAACCAGCAGAGCAATCATTAAAAAGTAGTTTACCGTTGGAATTGCTTTGAGCATTATTCCAGGCTCGGTGTTTGGCGTTAAAATCACCGATTATGAAGAATTTCGACCGATTTCTTGTAAGTTTTTGTAAGTCTCCTTTCAAGAAATTCATTTGCTCGCCAGTGCACTGAAAATGCAAATAGGCTGCAGCAATAGAAATGATACCAAGATCAGTTTCAACTTCGATACCCAAACTCTCGATCACCTTGGTGTCAAGAGACGGCGTAACGGAATGTTTGATCCTGCGATGAACCGCTATTGCGATTCCTCCGCCTTATCCAACAATTCGATCAAATCGATGAATAACAAAATTAGAGTTACTCTTCAATTTCATATTTGGTTTTAAAAAAGTTTCGGTCACAACGGCTATATGCACATTATGTATCCTCAAGAAGTTGAAAAATTCGTCTTCGCACGTTTTTAATGAACGAGCATTCCAATTTAATAAATTTAAATGATTATTTGAAGTCATTGTTAAACTTTAATTTCATTACAATTTTGTTAGCAAATTCCCAACCCACTTGAAAAGCTTCAAACATGGAGGTAGAATTTAACCCTCAAAAAGGCAAGCGGGTCTCAGAGGCCCGGCACGTTACAATTTTTTAGTTACAAAAAATGTGTATGCAGTATAAGCTATTTTGATAAGTAGGTTTGAAATCTATAACAAAAATAAAAAAATATGAAATTTTCATCTATGGAGTGATGCGCAGCTATGTTTGAATTTTTTACATGCACAAAAAGGCAAGCCGGGCCTGGCAAGCCCGGTGTTCATGTAATATTTACTAGAAATACCACGGGTTTTATACATTAATATTTATTTGAAAAAAAAATTCGATCAGTTCAGCTTCATATTAGCAGGAATTTTTTCATGTTTTAATTGATTTTATCTTTTTACCTTTTCTTATAAGAAAAAAATCTTGCAAGTTTGAGCGAATTCTATACATTTCTTTTATAGGAAATGTAAAAATAGCATACGATAATGACGTGTGTCATATTTTTTTGGGTAAATACTTTTATTTCACCCACTGTGGTCTACTTGACAATTATTTGGATACAACATAACATAACTCTGTCGTTATTGTCTATTTTTGTTGTCTATTCTTTGTGTTATAGTTGTCGTAATTATTCAAATTGTAGGATCTAAAATCAACAAAAAATTGAAATGGCTATAAGACGATATGCCAATGTTTTCAATCGTCTCAAAGAATCTGAAATAATGGAAGAAATTCGAGCAAATTCAACAGCAGACGATTCCGAAACTGATTTGCAAAGCGAGGAAGAAGATGTGGATGATATTGCCTCCGACGATGAATCTGATGCAGACACGGAAGAAAAATCTGAATATGTACTCCGGTTATGCATCAGAAGAAATTAATAGCAGCCCAGAAACATTTATTGGTCGTGTTCAAACGAAATGGAGCTCAGAAACAATCGACAGTCGACGTGATCTTCCGAGTACTCACCCTTTGGAAAAAAATTGACCTTTTTACATCCATCACCTTATACGCTGAAATCGGGATTTGCTGCGTATTCGTACTCATCATCCTGTAATTCCGGAACCGGAAGTCGAATCAATTAGAAATTCAAGAACAGCCAACGGGAATGCTGTACCTTTCATTTGAAACCAAGTTTGTAAAAATCGGTAAAGAATTCGCTGAGAAATAGGTATGACATTATCTTAAGAACTTGGTAAGTTCCCCCGGGGCATAAAGAATCGCCATAGCTGGCCAATGTGGTCGAAGTGCCTTCGGTGGGTCATAAATGATCTAGACATGCAAACCCAAGTAATGTTGCACATGTTTTAATATATATTGCATCATTTGGACATCATGGTGGTATCAGTTTCTATGGAAATTTGCTGTGTGATTGTACTCTTCAACACGTAACTCCAGAACTGAAAGTCGGATCCAAAAAAAATCAATACCGACCGATGGGAATACTGTACCTTTCATTTGAGACTAAATTTGTACAAATCGGTTCAGCCACCTCTGAGAAAAATCGGTGAGATTGTTTGCCACATCCATTAGGGTGGGGCATTGTTATATGGAAAAACGTAATCATAACCTAATCAACCGAGCACAGCTTTTTTTTGGTTCCATTTGGGGTCCCAAAAAAATGTGCAAAATTTGGGGTCAATTGGATTTGACCCGGCGTAGCGCATTGCGTTTGAAATTTGTGTGGAAATTAGTATGCGAAAACCTACTTTTTTGAATTTTCAATTTTACAAACTACAATTCTTCCTGCATTATACCAACAATTATTTAAAAGTTTAGTCCAGGATATGCTGAACAAATTTTCCGAAGGATGCATGGTGCTACAATATTTCTACAACAAGTTATAGCTGTTCAAAGTTCGATAGATCAAATTAATTGCCAAAAATTTTTTTTTGCCAACACTGCGGGTGCACCAATGATATTTCGTATAGCATACCAAAATAAAATGATATACTTTAGATTTACCGCATTGGTATGTTTGGATGAATTATTCAAAAGCCTTAGCTCAATTTCATGGGCGTAGGTAGTTTCGCAATAGGGCGTGGTGAGGGTAGAGGGAAGGGGGAAGCTTCAACATATAGAAATTCTAACTGAAATAACTCAAATCTTGTCGAATTGAAATGTTCAGATGAATTATTTTACAACATTTGCACAATGTCCTATGCATAATAGTAACGATGAAACGAAACATACAGTATCCCTCTGCATTGACTTTATATCAATGGAAGTAAAGTTGCAGACTGAATCGACTGATGTCGAGTTGATATCTCAGAGGAATGCATCGATTATATTTCAGTTTAATACGCACTATGATTTGATAGGATGCTCTTTTCGATGTTGTTCGATCACCTGAAGTAAAAATTGATGTTGAACTGGGGCGCTTGTGGGTTGTGTAAATGTTGTAAAATAATTCATCTGAACATTCCAACTCGATAAGATTTCAGTTATTTCAGTTCAAATTTCCATATTTAAAAGTCCCCCCGCCCTCTCCCCCCACTACGCCCTTTTGCTAAACTACCTATGCCCATGAAATTTAGCTAAGGCTCTTGAATAATTCATCCAAACATACCAATGAGGTAAATCTAAAGTATATGATGTTATTTTTTATGCTATATAAAATATCATTGGTACACCCGCAGTATTGGCAAAAAAAAATAATTTTTGGCAATTAATTTGATCTATCGAATTTTAAACAGCTATAACTTGTTGTAGAAACATACTAGCACCATGCATTCTTCGACAAAGTTCAGCATATCCTGGACTACACTTCTATGTAATTGCTGGTATACTGCAGGAAGAATTGTAGTCTGTAAAATTGAAAATGAAAAAAGTAGGTTTTCCCATACTAATTTCCATACAAATTTCAAACGCAATGCGCTACGCCGGGTCAAATCCAATCGACCCAAAATTTTGCACAGTTGTTTGGGACCCCAAATGGAACCAAAAAAGTGCTGTGCTGAAAAAACGATCATTTTGCCCCACCCTAACATCCATACATACATACACACATACAGACATGTTACGAGCTCGATGAACTGAGTCGAATGGTACAAGAGATTTGGCCCTGCGGGTCTCGGATAAAAATTTCGACCGATTGTATAACCTTTCTATATGAGAACGGCAAAAAGGAGCTTGAATTTAGACGGGCCTGAGAGGCCCGGCTTGCCCTTTAGTGTTAGGATTTTAGCTTGCCTTCACAAGGGTTAACATGGCAATCATCATAGGTAACATAGACTCCTGTAGGTATTTTAATTTTTCTTCCGTTACGCTACCTAGATCCATTGGACTAAAGGAAGCATTGGGTGCAAACGAGATTGAGGGCGTGGTAGTTGTAGCCGTTATTTTGGCATTGCTACCTGCCACTGAAGCATAAGATGACACAACATTGTAGGATGGTGTGACGGAGGTAGAAGAAGTTGTTAATCTATTTTGAATCGGATTAACACGTTTGGGCGTGTTTTCTTGAAGTGTACCTGAAGAAGTAGGTATATTTTTTATTTGTTGTTTTTGTTGTCTAGAACGAGAATTAATAATTTTTTCTCGAACAGGACAACCCCAAAAATTCGATTTATGATTTTCGCTACTATTAGCGCATTTGAAACTTTTTGTGGTTTTTTCACCGGACAAGTATCTTTCGTGTGCGATTTATCACCACAGATCATACATTTGGAATCCAAATGACAATTTTTTGTGCCGTGCCCAAAGCCTTGGCATCTACGACACTGGGTCAGATTTTGAATTCTGCTCCCATGTCGTCTATAATGTTCCCACTTTACTCGAACGTGGAACATAAAACGTGCTTTTTCAAATACTTTCAAATTATTAACCTCATTACGGTTAAAATGAATTAAATATAGCTCCTGGATAATTCCAGAACGTACTGGCGTGTCATCGCCGGTAGCCTTTCTCTTCATAAGAATAACTTGTGAAGGAGCAAAGCCAAGTAAATTTTTCAATTCGTTGGATATTTCATCCAAATTTTAACCTTGAGGTAGCCCTTTCAAGACAGCCTTGAATGGTCTATCTGTCTTGAAATCATATGAATAAAATTTTTATAATTTCTCCGTAAGATACTGGAGTAGTCGTTTGTGGCCAATCAATTCCTCCGCTGTAACTCGATATCCTCCTCTTCGGCCAATCTGAAAAGAGACTTTTACGTCCGGAAGGAACGTCGAAAGCTCAGTTCGAAAGGCTTTAAAGTCGGAGATCATCACTGTTATAGGAGGTGGTGATTGCGTTTTCTTCTCAAGTGCATTATGCGCAATATGCGAGGAAATTTAGAAATTTCATCAGCTTCCCATTCGGATAAAACATCGAATGAGTTGCTGCAGTCAATTGAATTTTCGATACCCTTTTCCGTTTAGCTTTAATTTTTGGCACACGGCCTTTCTGGGAGGAACCAGGCATGTTGGAAGAATTAAATATTTCTTTAGGCTGAATTGTCTTGAAAAATGTTTTAGTCTTGAAAAAGACTGATTGAGTCGAAAAAGTAGGTAGTCTTGAAAAAGATTATTTGTCGAAAAAATATAGGTAGTCTTAAGAAAGACTGATCGAGCGAAAATATAGGTAGCCTTGAGAAAGACTGTTGCTGTTGAAAAACTCTAGGTAAACCAGGAGCTATCAAGATTTGTGATTGGTTCGAACGAAGGTTCAAGCCGGTATGAGGGATACTGTTATTAGTATATAAAATTCGGCCATCTGTATATAAAATTCGGCCTGGTTGGGAAAATCTGGAATAGTCTTTGTTCTCCATATATTTTGAATACCACATATTTTGTTAAATATGTTCAACGCGGTTGACTGATTTGGGTCAAACATGAAAGAGTGTCTCAGCATGGCATAAGATAGAAGTGGTTCCTTAACGCTGGGAATCAGTTTTGGATCATAATGATTCTCGACAGTTTTTTTACCTATTCAATAAAAGGGGCTTCTTAGCTCAATAGTGCCCAGGACCCCCGAATAGTCTAAAGACGGCCCAGGGCAGAATATTGAGAAGCCAACGTCAGCCATTCGCCGAAATTCTACTATATACCGAATTCAATACGATCATCATAATCACAATCACTCAACAATAACAAAATCCTAGCTTCAGAAAACATTCATGTTCATACAAATAAGTTTTTAATATTTGTGTAAACAATTGAATGAACATCCGTTAAAACAATAGCGCTGCCATATCATCATATCGCTACTAGCTAACTGTTTTTTAATCTCTATGCGATCAGCTGCGAATTCAATCAAGTTCACTAGCGCACCTGACAGTGATATTCCATTCACTTTCAAATAAGACGCTAACTTTTACACAACTTTAGCGCTAGAGATGGACGTTTTTGATTTCTAGGACTGCTCTCAGAAAAACGATTACTTCGATTATTTTTTGGTTTTAAACGATTACGATTAATAGCGATGTAAAAATAATCGATTAGCTACTAATCGATTAATTGGAAAAATCGGATATCCCTACTCGCACGGCTTCTGTGAGAGATAGATAGTTAACTGAAACGCTATCCGAGGGAAATGGAAATGAAATAACTGTCATTTTTGTGGTTACTTCATATAGTAGATACAGAACACTAGATTAGGATTGTCGCTGGCATCAGTGGTAGAAACATCATTGTTTTGATTCCGGTATATACCTGTCAAATGAGCCAAATGGAAAAAAGCACAAAAAAATCCCCCTATCGTCGTTTCATAGTGAATAATCTTTTTTATGTCTTTCAGCCAGCAAAACACTGGCCATTCTTGACTAGTGTATTTTCATTAATTAGAATGCACAAATTGTCTAAACCTGTACTGAATTTTGAGTGTTTATTTCTTTGTGCGGTATATACAAACTCTTTCATTTCATAACAGCACCGAGCAAAAAGCATCTGAGAATTTCATAAGTCTCGGCATATGAACCAGCCCTCTGACGATGCCATTAAACGCTTTAGAATGTCATAGGCAGGCTTATGAATTCATTTATCTTTATTCACGCACTCCATAGACGTACAAATAATGTATTTCATAAAACAGTCTTATGACTTCGTTCCAATATATGCGTTTAAGAATTTCATAAGTTTTTCTCATGAAACCCATATGAGATCTGTTATTGATTCTATAAAATTATATTTTGTTTTTCATAAGCGTCACTGTTGTGAAAAGTTCATAATTTTTTCTTATGAATTCAGTACTGGCCTGGATGGCCAACCAGGAACTAACAGTTTCAGGCCAGCACTTTTCGGTTACCGCTGTTTGAAACAAAAGAAGTGAGATTTTTAGACAAATTGCAACAAATTTTTAAATAATTGTTTTTTATGTTATTCAATAAATTATTGTGAGCATTGAATCAGTTTACATGGTTATGATTTTTACAGAAGATATCCTATAATTTGAAATGAAATAAGTTGTCTGACTCGTATTTTATAATAATCAAAATCATTTTAGAAGTTAAAATAATTAGCATTCAGTCAAATCCAGTTTTCCAAACCCAGTTTTCCACGTTAATGCGGAGCTCTGGCATGGCGAACATTTATTCTCGCGCTACTCGTGGGTACAAACATGGAGAACAAAAACAAAAACAATAAACAGTCGGAGGTGCCAAACCCCTTCGCTAGAGGTGGTTTGGCGAGGTCTCCCCCCCCCCGTGGGGAGAGTAGTGGAGCGACGAGTGCTGCATCTGAAAGCACCAGTGACCCCCCAGCAGCGGTAGGAAATAGCCCTACCAACGCACCGGACGGGCCACTATCTGCGATGCGCAAAGTGGTGGAGCAGCTCGATTCAATAATCGAGTACACTAGCGCAAAGCAAAACATAAGCAAGGAGTTAAAACAGAGTCTCCTGGAACTTCGAAAAACTGTTCGTGTCGCAAGACAGAAACAGCAGGCTTATGCCAAGAGGGTGGAATGTCGGGAGAAGTCCGACAGAGAAACCCAGACAGTGGCCTCCAAGAGCGAGGGAAAAGAGAAGGTCGATACGGGCACTCAGACAGCGGCCTTCACCTTCTATGGAGCAGCCACGTCGCTTGAAGCGGCGGCCGAGTTCCCCTCGAAGGGAAAAAGCAAGGGCAAGGGCAATCGCAAGACGTCGTCGAACGCGAAGCGCCCTAGGAAGTCGCCAGACGAGGGTGCAAAAACCGACACCACACGGCGTGCAACCGTAAAGGCCAAACGCCGTCTGGCTGAGGTAAGCGAGGGCGAGAGTGACCTCGCTGAGCAGAGCGTTGGTACCAGCAACCCGGCGCAACCGGGGCAGGGGGGCCCAAACCCCTGGACGCTGGTCACCAAGAAGAAGCCGGCACCGACACCGGAGGTACCGCGGCCCGCGAAGAAGGCCAAGGACAGAGGCGAGGCCTTGTGGTTAAAAACCGACAAGGACAAATACGCCGATGTCCTAAAGTCAATGAAGGCGGCCGAAAGCCTTTCGGCCCTTGGGCAAGATGTGCGTAGCGTGAGGGGAGAAATGCTTCTGGTGCTGAAGCGAGGCGCACAATCTAGTGCGGTATACAAGGCCTTGGCCCAAGAGGTCCTTGGTGAAGGCGCCCAAGTCAGGTCGCTAGGCGCGGAAATGACTCTCCAGTGCAAGAATGTGGACGAGTTCACGACCGCAGAAGATGTCGTCGCAGCCGTTAAGGAACAATGCGACGTCACAATCGAGCGGGCCTCTGTGCGATTTAGAAATGGACCCTCTGGCACCCAAGTAGCCTACCTCAGGCTACTGAAGGCGGATGCCAAAAAGGTAACCGAGAAAGGGAAGCTGAAGATCGGCTGGTCAGTATGCCCTATTAGCATACCCCAGCCGCCTTCAGTGGATAGGTGCTATCGGTGCCTTGAGTCCGGTCACAAAGCCTACGAGTGCAAAAACATAGACAGGAGCAAACTATGTCGTCGCTGCGGCGAGAAGGGGTATAAGGAGCGGGGCTGCACTAAGGCGTACAAGTGCCTCATCTGCACCGCTAAGAAGCAAGCCCATAAACATGCTATGGGCGGACCTTCGTGTCCCTTCGGTGAGGCAAATAAGAAGAAGCCGTGAACGTCACACAGCTAAATCTTAACCATTGTGCAGCAGCCCAACAGCTGCTGTGGCAGTCGGTCTCGGAGTCGAGGACAGATGTCGCCCTCTTATCAGACCCGTACCGCATCCCTGCCGGCAACGGCAATTGGGTGTCGGACGGGTCTGGAATGGTGGCAATCTGTACAACGAGACGGTTCCCGGTTCAAGAGGTAATACACTCCTCCGCCGAGGGTGTTGCGATTGCCAAGATCAATGGTGTGTTCTATTGCAGCTGCTACGCTCCACCAAGGTGGCCAATAGAACAGTTCAACCAGATGATCGACAGGCTCTCGTCGGACCTAGTGGGCCAGAAACCGGTAGTCATAGCGAGAGACTTTAACGCTTGGGCAGTGGAGTGGGGCAGCCGCTGTACAAATAGCAGGGGTCAAGCGCTAATGGAGGCGCTTGCGAAACTCGATACTGTGCTAGCTAATAATGGCTCCGCTAGTACATTCCGTAGAAACGGGGTGGAGGCGTGGATTGACGTAACATTTGCCAGCCCGAGTCTGGCTCCAGGCATGGAATGGAGGGTAGACGAAGGCTACACCCATAGCGATCATTTAACAATCCGCTTTAGGATCAACTATGGTGTGCAGCATCCGAGGGCGGGAGATCCCTGTCAGGTACGTGGGTGGAAGTCCAATCACTTCGACAGCGAAGCTTTCACCGCGGCCCTGGGACTGGAGGCCAACACCGACAGTCTAAGCGGAGATGCGCTGGTAGCTGTTCTATCACGCGCGTGCGACGTATACTGCTGGAGTGCCGAGATTGCAGCTCTACGGTCAGCCTGCCTCAGAGCTAGACGTAGGATACAAAGAGCTCGCACCGAGAATGCAAGAGAGAACCGCCGTGAAGTGTTTCGAGCTGCGAAATTGGCCCTTAACAAGACCATTAAAAGCAGCAAGAGAGCATGTTTCGACAACCTGTGTGAGAGTGCCAACGTGAATCCGTGGGGTGACGCCTACAATATTGTGATGGCCAAGACCAAAGGGGGCTCCTCACCCGCAGAACGGTCACCGGACCGGTTGGTAACGATTATCGAAGTGCTCTTCCCGTCTCGAGCCACACGCCCCTGGCCACCTGCACTACGAGACAGTGCGGGCACGGCCGAAATGGTGGCTCCAGTGACGAACGAAGAACTACTCGCAGTGGCTAAATCCCTAGCAATGAACAAAACTCCAGGGCCGAATGGAGTTCCAAACAACGCTCTCAAGGCAGCGATCACAGCGAACCCGAACATGTTCAGGCTAGCTATGCAGAGATGCCTTGATGAGTGCCGTTTCCCCGATAGATGGAAAAGGCAGAAATTGGTGCTGTTGCCGAAGCCCGGGAAGCCGCCAGGCGACCCATCGGCGTACAGACCAATCTGTCTGATCGACACGACTGGCAAACTGCTTGAGAGGATCATCCTCAACAGGCTAACCCCGTACGCGGAAGGTACGGACGGTCTGTCAAGCAACCAGTTTGGCTTTCGGAAGAGTAAGTCCACAGTGGACGCTCTCAACTCAGTGATAAATACTGCCGAGATAGCGATCCAACGAAAAAGGCGAGGTATTCGATACTGTGCGTTAGTGACACTTGACGTGAAGAACACATTCAACAGGGCAAGTTGGGATGCCATCGCGCTCTCGTTACACCGGCTTAGCCTACCGGTGGGTCTGTACCGGATCCTGGAAAGTTACTTCCAAAACCGCGTACTGCTATAAGAGACCGATGCCGGTCAGAAAAGGGTTCCGATTACCGCCGGAGTCCCGCAGGGCTCGATCCTAGGCCCGGTGCTATGGAACCTCATGTATAACGGGGTTCTGAGACTGAAGTTCCCTCCTGGGGTCAAGATCGTCGGCTTTGCCGACGACGTAACCTTGGAGGTCTACGGGGAGTCAATTCCTGAGGTAGAACTAACCGCAGAACACGCGATTAGCACGGTGGAGGAATGGATGAGCGCGAGAGGCCTGGAGCTCGCTCATCATAAGACGGAGGTAGTTATCGTCAACAACCGCAAGTCGGCACAACATGCAGTTATCCATGTGGGACAAGTCGCGATCACTTCACAGCGAAGTCTGAAGTCTCTCGGAGTCATTATAGACGACAAGCTGACCTTCGGCAGCCATGTCGACTATACGTGCAAGAGAGCGTCGACTGCTGTTGCGGCACTATCGAGAATGATGTCCAACAGCTCAAAGGTGTGCGCCAGTAGACGTAGGTTACTGGCAGGCGTTGCCGTATCTATCCTCAGGTACGGCGGCCCGTCATGGTCAAGAGCACTGAGGGTAACCAGTTACCTACAGAAACTGGAGAGCACCTACCGCGTGATGTGCCTCAGAGTGATATCTGCCTACCGCACGGTATCACACGATGCATCCTGCGTGATAGCGAGCATGATGCCAGTCGGGCTGGTCATTCGGGAAGATGAGGAGTGCTTCGAGTTACGTGGAAATAGGGGAGCCCGCGAGCGCACCAGAGTGACCTCGGTCGCCAGATGGCAGCGTGAGTGGGACAACTCCTCGAAAAGTAGGTGGACCCACCGGCTGATACCTAGCATATCGAGCTGGGTGGGAAGACCCCATGGGGAAGTTCACTTCCACCTGACACAATTCCTGTCAGGCCATGGCTGTTTCCGACAGTACCTCCACAGGTTCGGGCACGCGGAGGTCCCAGTCTGCCCGGACTGCCCAGGTGTAGACGAAACTGCCGAACACATACTGTTCGTATGTCGTCGGTTCGACGTCGAAAGAAGAGCAATGCTTGACGTCTGTGGCTGGGACACAACCCCTGATACCCTTATTCAGCGGATGTGTCAATCGGTGGAGAAGTGGAACGCAGTCTCGGCTGCTACCATCCAGATTGCCAGTAGGCTACAGGTAATCTGGCGAACCGAGCAACAGACGACGGGCACGGCTAACTAGTGATTGGCTAGCTGGAGCGAAAAAGGCCAAGCGCAAAAAAGGGAGTGAATGGTCTGTTCATGCCGAGGCAGGTTTGGCGCAGCGACTGGCAACCGCGTAAGGGGTAAACCCAGCCACCCCGAAGCAAGACAGAAGAGTGAGTGTATAGGCGTATAAGTGGACTGCCTCATGCCAAGACGGGAGGGTCGTAGCGTAGTATGTTGGGACTTAGCTATCGATGCCTCATGGCGTGGCAGAGGAGTGAAAGGGTGAGCATCCAAGTCAGTCTCACATGGCATGTTAAGGGTGAGCACAAAAGTCAGCCTCACATGGTATGGTAGAGGCTAGCACAAAAGTCAGCCTAGCAAGGAATGAAAAAGGTGAGCACACAAGTCAGCCTCGCATGGGGTGTCAGAAGTGGGGCCTAAGAAAAATGTCCCACATGGGATGCCAGGGGCAGTGACAGATATACAATAGAGTGGCACGATCGAGAGTGAATCAGGTGATAGGGTGAGCACCCAAGTCAGCCTCACATGGTATGGGTGGGGCGAGCACAAAAGTAAGCCTAGCAAGGAATGAGTAAGGTGAGCACACAAGTCAGCCTCGCATGGAACGTAAAAGGTGAGCACAAAAGTCAGCCTCATGTGGGAGTGTTAGAGAGTGAATCAAAGTGCGATTGAGAGAGCACCCAAGTAAGCCTCATACAGGACGTATGAACGCGTGAGTGAGAGTGAATGAGTACATTTAGTACAGACATCCCCCCAGAAGTAATACCGAGAGGTAGTTCCTGGGAGGAATGATGGCGGAGCCCAATGGAGTTTAGTTGGCATTAATGGCAGCGTCACCATTCGAGCCCGACACGCCCCCAGTGCACCCCGTGTGGTAGCTTGGACCCTGCCAATGGCACGTGTACTGGGCTAGGACGTAAAGGTCTTTTCCATTGTAAAAAAAACAGTCTCCCTGGAAATATTGACGAAGCGTTGCTCATTATGTACAAATTTGGATATTTAATGAGTTTTCTCATCAATCTTCTGAAGGGATCTACACTTGGCGGTTCGTTTGTCCCGAATTGAGTTCTACAAGATGACCACACGAATGAACTCATAATGAATGACGTTCATGTTTGACAGTACTTGGTGGTTTGATTACTTTATCAATTGCGTGAGTTTGAGTGGAACGGGTTCCCATCTGTTACATTCAAACTCACGTAACTCCCATGTAAACAAACCACCGAGAATTGTCAAAGGAAGTTCATCCGGCTCATTTTGTGGGGTTAAGTCGGTTGGTGTAAAACCTAACAACCTCTCAAGGCTGATTTTTACTGTTGATATTTTGTCTACTTAAAAGGCTAGAAAAATGCCATCCCTGTTTTATTTTTATATAAATGCACAATAATATCCATGAATAAAAAACTTATGGAATTCATTCCAACATTGTGATGAATTTGATAAGAATGGAAATCATTTTTTCTACTATGTTTTCTCCTCATAAATGTCAGCAATTTTCATAAATGGGCACCTATGGCGTTCATTCGGACATATTCATAAATTTCATAAAACTGTCTTATGAAAATAATAAGAGATGGATTTGCAAAATTTCCCTTCCAAATCATAAGACAGACTTATAAAATCCATTTAAAATCCGTATGTCTGAAAGTCATTAACGTTTTTATGGAAATTCAATGTAAATTTTGCTCGGTGAGTAACAGTCGAAAATTTACACCGAGAAAAATCGCTATATTGAATCTATTGATTTCACACATGATTTTTTGCACTTTGTTACAGCACATAAAAATTATCTGTCATTCATAAATATCATGAGAAATCTATTGAAATTCATTCGCTTTACATCGCCTTCACAGTAGTATGCCACTTAGAAAATTGATTCATAGCAAATTTCACATCTTTTTTCTGTAAATGTTAAGCATTGGACATTTTCGGTCTTGAATGCATAAACATCACAGGAGTATAAAAGAGGCGGAAATGAAAAATGTACAAACTCTGCTATTTACAAATTTTGACCTCAACTAAACAGTTTTTTGTTACAAACAAGCCAAATTTTTCTGCGTGTACCAAGAATGTGGACCAAAGACTTTTACCAGAGAGACACGCGATATTTTGACAGACATGTACCGGAAACAAAACAAACATGCTTCGAAGCGAAAACAATAGGGACACCAGCGACAATCCTAATTTAGTGTTCTGTATCTACTCTTCATATTTACCGTCACAATTCAAAGACCATCGTGAGATTGCACAGCACTGCCGCCTAGACCCACCAGACGAACTGATTTCTTTCGGTTACCGATGTATCGTACTCTATTTTCTCAAAACAATCCGTTTTATGTATGCTGTCGTAATTTTAATAATGTAGCTGACAAATATGATTTTAACATTACTAAGACTACCTTTAAACATAGAATTAATATTAATTAAGGAACTGTCTGTGCGAGTAACTTGAAGACCAGTAAATAAATGAAATTAAATTACGACCTTCTTTGATATCGCCTTCTTTTTAGCATAAGCTGTTTTCTGGACCTTCGATTGATTAATAATGATTTCAAATAAAATTACATATACATGAGAATTAGTTTGTTTTTTTTTTTTAAATTCATTAATATGATCAGCGAGCGAAGACAAGCTGTGAAGAGAACCAAACAAATATTTGAGTAGCAACATAGTTCTAAATGCAAATGTCCTCAAAGTACTTCAGATTTCAATAGTATAACAAATTGCCGAAAAAAAGTACATTCCTGGAAATAATATTCCGGGAAATAGTACATTCAGGCTAACGGTTTTTCGAGAAATGGCATTCCGGGAAATGGTATTCCGACATACAATCAGACATTTACTTTTCTATAGATAGATGGATGGATAGGTATAGCTTTTTCTTTCAAATATGCATTCACACATTTTTGAAAAATGTGTTTAGTCTCCGATCATTTACCATGAGTTACACACATCATTCATAATTGGAGACATTCTATTATACAACAGTATTAAAAAGAAAAAAAATATTATAGGTTTATCAAAAGATTTTCGAAATGATTTCGCCAAAATAGTTTCGTTTCCTACCACGTTGACTAAAATCGCGTTTCGCCCACCCTTAGTCACGAAATAGGTTTTCAATTTTAAATTTGCAATTTGTCAAATAACCCTCCCCCCCCATCCTCCCTCCTTCAATGCGATGCACAATTAATGAATTGCCACTTAAAAAAAACTGTGTTACCCGAATGATATTAAAAATATTGCTTTCTATGATAACTTCGTAGACGCACTTCCCCTATTGAAATACTAACTGTACTCACCATCGAAGTGCCAGTACTTATTGGATTCGTCGGTTGGTCCATTATATTATTGGATGACATTAATTGCGTTTCTCTATTCAAATAATCATCAGTAAAACTGAATGAATTGGAGAAATTACCTACATCAATCATTCCATTGCGCCTAGAATCGAATTTCGCATTGCGTTGTTCCGAAGACAGTCTTCGATGTTCCACGGTTATCTCATCGTCGACGTTAGTAAGATGATCCGTGTTACTCTGGTGAGTTGAACTGTTGCTTGAATAGCTATTTATACTATTATTGGTTGGTGAAAAGTCGAATTCAGCCGAATTTTCAAATGGATTCCCGGTAGTTCTATTACAAGGTCTAATCCTACCCATTAAATCTTCCAATTTTCTATGATCAATGCATTTGGCAGTGTTGTCATTTCTATCTTTACCTGCATGGCATTTTTGATAGCCCGTTTTTTCGATACAATGCATTTGAATGTTATTCTCGTTGGTATCGCTACTACTCAATCGTGCTTTGCTCTCCGAACCACTGTTAGAGTTATAACTGTCTGTTGAATTTTGTCGAGCTGACGGCTGCAGACAGCGTGCATTATGTATATTTTCACTATTTGATGAAATGTTGCTCGCCGTAACAAGCTGGTTAGATGAATTCTGGCTAGTTTCCACTTGATATTGCTGAAATAAGACAGCACCAGACGAAGTACAACGTATGCCCGAAGCTTTTGTTAAATATAGCAAATTGTTCGTTGGCACTTCGCGCTCTCGAACCACTGTATCGGATTCAGAACGTGCGGTATGGTTTTGAACATCTTCCGTATCCATTATTGCATCCGTGCTCCACGCTGATTCAGATTGGGTTTCTGAATCAATACTAGTAATACGTAATTGACCAAACGAGCTCGCTAACGGATTCAAATTATGATCACCCGGTATGAGAGTTGTATGGATTAGAGGAGTTGAGAAATGTCTTTCGCTTGCTTCTATAGCTTCAGAATCTGATGCAAGAACATCCGTGCTCCATGTATCCGAAATAATTGAAATTGTTTCATCACCTTCAATCAGTTTCTTAATTTCAAATTTGCAAAATTTATCTTCGATATCCGAACGAGTTTTATTTGATATTTTCGACATCTGTGGTATAGCGAATTGCTTAACCTCTCCTCCTTCTGTTATTTGCGATGATGGAATATCTCGCCCAGAAATGCTTGGCGTTCCTCTTCCAGATACGTTGGCTGATATCATATCCGATAAATTGTCATTATCATTTTGATCCGCTTCTTCCAACTCTAATGAGCTAGCTACTGAATGATTGCTATGAGCTTCACTAACTGCCTCTAAATTATCGGACGTGTTGCCTGACGCATCGTCATGAGGTAGTGAAAAAGATTTACGTTTATCGATGGTTAATTTGCTTGAATTATTTTGGGTACTTTTTTGCTCAATACAAGGTTGGCTTATGTCTTTGTCTGAAATTTCAATAGATATGTTGTTTAGTAACTCTTCTTCGGTTAATATCTTTCCATTTTCAGTTGAAGTCAATGGGATCATAAATACAGTTTCAAAATCATTTTGATTGTTATTTTGGAGCGGATGATTGCTTATAGTTCTAGTCCTCTGCATACGCTCTCTGAGCTTGCTTTTAGGTTTTTCATCGGTTTTCGGAGAAATTGAATCAGTTGAAAAATTCAGATTTCCTGAAATTGATTCTGTAAAATCAGGTAACTGTTCCAACATTAGCATAATTTTTCGTCTTTCTTCTGACTTTATTTCCAAAGTATCTAGTTCAAGTGTAGTTGCAAGAAGATCAGTAATAGATGCCAGCTCATTAATGGTTGCTAGCACTACTTTATTTGTGATGTGGTGATCTATCGTTGCTCTGTATTCACAACTTCCAGAGAATTCTCCTTGCAGAAGTTGATTCATTAAATTACTAATACAATTCCTATCAAACTTTCGTAAAAAGCCCTGCAGTTGATCTTCTACGGAGTGGTAATCATTCAACGCTAATGTTTGAAGAATATGTCCAATTAACATAAGGTTGGAACGAGTATTATCAGATATTGCAGCATCGATTATTCCGTATATATTGGGATTCACCATCGCTGGGCAAATGAAGTTCGTAAATATCATATCTGTAAGAATTATATTGACCTCTTTTTTGATATTTTAGCTCGCGTTAGAAAGTGGTATATGGATTGTAACATCCAGCGTATCGTTGATGGCAGCAGATACCAGTTTTCGCTTAACGATTTTAAAAATCGTGATACGTGTGAGAATAACCGATCTATCATTTTTTGTTTATGACTTTGCAAGTTATCTAAGTATTCGCTGGATGCTTCTTCTCCAAAAAAATTTACATTTTCTATTGTACTTTGTGCATACATAATTTTTTGTGGATCTATTTCTAGCTTCCATTCGTCTTGCTTAAGAACAGTCATGATTGATTCAAACAAAACAGTTTTCAAAAATAATTTTGCTGCAAATGAAGTTTCGTGGTACCTTTGAAACAACCGAGTGAACGCAGATGACCCTGCACATAGCAGTCTTCGAGGATTGTCGCTTACAACGATTTGTGTTTCAATTAGTACTTGAAGTAACTTGATTATCATCTTTGCATCTCTTGAATGAATTGCGCTTCCATACAATCCGTTCACAATGAATCCTATGACAATATCTATCTGGCTTACTGGAGTATCCCGGGACTCCGCTATTGATATACAATGCGCTAAAATATGCGGTGAATCGTGTAAAAAGACTATAAAATCAGTGATGTTCGACGTATCAAGGTATTTGATAGTGTTACTTTGACGAACATCTAAGAATTGTACGTTTTCCAACTTATTCGTTTGTTGGCATGATAATGACGGTCCAAATTCTGGATTCGCTGTGATGAGATTATTTATTATTTGTCGTCGATTCGCACAAATCCAAGCAATCTACAAAATAATGTGAACAGTTTTTTCGGCATTTAATTAGCAAGGGACTGGAAGGTGAAGTATATTTTTCAATATTTAGAGCCATAGTACTCAAGGGAGAGCAAGGTGTTGAAAGGAGAAAGTTTAGAAAAGCGTGGAAGGATCATATATGCAAGCTTAGAGCTCACCGGCGACTTAACCCTTTGTCTGCTACCGTAGTGGTCAAGGTCTTTTGGCATTAGAAATGCGAATCACCTGAGTCTACGGCATGTCCGAACAAGCGTAAAGTAACTTGTTACTTCATGCTGTCGGAACCGACAAAAAGTTAAGTCACGGTAAACTTCCACACTAAGCATTTGCGACGTTGAAACTCATTGAATGAGCCAGTTTTGTTTGTTCCCTCACCAATTGCCTGCCTGAGTGATTTTATTTTATCGACTATTGTGACTGTCTCAGCGTGTGTGACAATATGGTCACATGTGTTGCTGATTTGCACGGTGTCGGCAGCTTTCACCCAACGCTGCAACGATGAATCCCCATCACGGTAAGTTCTATTTTTACCATTTTTTTGTTAACCATTTTTGTTAACGACCTATTGAGTTAATTTGTCAACAGTTTTTTCGGCATTTAATTAGCAAGGGACTGGAAGGTGAAGTATATTTTTCAATATTTAGAGCCATAGTACTCAAGGGAGAGCAAGGTGTTGAAAGGAGAAAGTTTAGAAAAGCGTGGAAGGATCATATATGCAAGCTTAGAGCTCACCGGCGACTTAACCCTTTGTCTGCTACCGTAGTGGTCAAGGTCTTTTGGCATTAGAAATGCGAATCACCTGAGTCTACGGCATGTCCGAACAAGCGTAAAGTAACTTGTTACTTCATGCTGTCGGAACCGACAAAAAGTTAAGTCACGGTAAACTTCCACACTAAGCATTTGCGACGTTGAAACTCATTGAATGAGCCAGTTTTGTTTGTTCCCTCACCAATTGCCTGCCTGAGTGATTTTATTTTATCGACTATTGTGACTGTCTCAGCGTGTGTGACAATATGGTCACATGTGTTGCTGATTTGCACGGTGTCGGCAGCTTTCACCCAACGCTGCAACGATGAATCCCCATCACGGTAAGTTCTATTTTTACCATTTTTTTGTTAACCATTTTTGTTAACGACCTATTGAGTTAATTTGTCAACAGTTTTTTCGGCATTTAATTAGCAAGGGACTGGAAGGTGAAGTATATTTTTCAATATTTAGAGCCATAGTACTCAAGGGAGAGCAAGGTGTTGAAAGGAGAAAGTTTAGAAAAGCGTGGAAGGATCATATATGCAAGCTTAGAGCTCACCGGCGACTTAACCCTTTGTCTGCTACCGTAGTGGTCAAGGTCTTTTGGCATTAGAAATGCGAATCACCTGAGTCTACGGCATGTCCGAACAAGCGTAAAGTAACTTGTTACTTCATGCTGTCGGAACCGACAAAAAGTTAAGTCACGGTAAACTTCCACACTAAGCATTTGCGACGTTGAAACTCATTGAATGAGCCAGTTTTGTTTGTTCCCTCACCAATTGCCTGCCTGAGTGATTTTATTTTATCGACTATTGTGACTGTCTCAGCGTGTGTGACAATATGGTCACATGTGTTGCTGATTTGCACGGTGTCGGCAGCTTTCACCCAACGCTGCAACGATGAATCCCCATCACGGTAAGTTCTATTTTTACCATTTTTTTGTTAACCATTTTTGTTAACGACCTATTGAGTTAATTTGTCAACAGTTTTTTCGGCATTTAATTAGCAATAGTCGATAAAATAAAATCACTCAGGCAGGCAATTGGTGAGGGAACAAACAAAACTGGCTCATTCAATGAGTTTCAACGTCGCAAATGCTTAGTGTGGAAGTTTACCGTGACTTAACTTTTTGTCGGTTCCGACAGCATGAAGTAACAAGTTACTTTACGCTTGTTCGGACATGCCGTAGACTCAGGTGATTCGCATTTCTAATGCCAAAAGACCTTGACCACTACGGTAGCAGACAAAGGGTTAAGTCGCCGGTGAGCTCTAAGCTTGCATATATGATCCTTCCACGCTTTTCTAAACTTTCTCCTTTCAACACCTTGCTCTCCCTTGAGTACTATGGCTCTAAATATTGAAAAATATACTTCACCTTCCAGTCCCTTGCTAATTAAATGCCGAAAAAACTGTTGACAAATTAACTCAATAGGTCGTTAACAAAAATGGTTAACAAAAAAATGGTAAAAATAGAACTTACCGTGATGGGGATTCATCGTTGCAGCGTTGGGTGAAAGCTGCCGACACCGTGCAAATCAGCAACACATGTGACCATATTGTCACACACGCTGAGACAGTCACAATAGTCGATAAAATAAAATCACTCAGGCAGGCAATTGGTGAGGGAACAAACAAAACTGGCTCATTCAATGAGTTTCAACGTCGCAAATGCTTAGTGTGGAAGTTTACCGTGACTTAACTTTTTGTCGGTTCCGACAGCATGAAGTAACAAGTTACTTTACGCTTGTTCGGACATGCCGTAGACTCAGGTGATTCGCATTTCTAATGCCAAAAGACCTTGACCACTACGGTAGCAGACAAAGGGTTAAGTCGCCGGTGAGCTCTAAGCTTGCATATATGATCCTTCCACGCTTTTCTAAACTTTCTCCTTTCAACACCTTGCTCTCCCTTGAGTACTATGGCTCTAAATATTGAAAAATATACTTCACCTTCCAGTCCCTTGCTAATTAAATGCCGAAAAAACTGTTGACAAATTAACTCAATAGGTCGTTAACAAAAATGGTTAACAAAAAAATGGTAAAAATAGAACTTACCGTGATGGGGATTCATCGTTGCAGCGTTGGGTGAAAGCTGCCGACACCGTGCAAATCAGCAACACATGTGACCATATTGTCACACACGCTGAGACAGTCACAATAGTCGATAAAATAAAATCACTCAGGCAGGCAATTGGTGAGGGAACAAACAAAACTGGCTCATTCAATGAGTTTCAACGTCGCAAATGCTTAGTGTGGAAGTTTACCGTGACTTAACTTTTTGTCGGTTCCGACAGCATGAAGTAACAAGTTACTTTACGCTTGTTCGGACATGCCGTAGACTCAGGTGATTCGCATTTCTAATGCCAAAAGACCTTGACCACTACGGTAGCAGACAAAGGGTTAAGTCGCCGGTGAGCTCTAAGCTTGCATATATGATCCTTCCACGCTTTTCTAAACTTTCTCCTTTCAACACCTTGCTCTCCCTTGAGTACTATGGCTCTAAATATTGAAAAATATACTTCACCTTCCAGTCCCTTGCTAATTAAATGCCGAAAAAACTGTTGACAAATTAACTCAATAGGTCGTTAACAAAAATGGTTAACAAAAAAATGGTAAAAATAGAACTTACCGTGATGGGGATTCATCGTTGCAGCGTTGGGTGAAAGCTGCCGACACCGTGCAAATCAGCAACACATGTGACCATATTGTCACACACGCTGAGACAGTCACAATAGTCGATAAAATAAAATCACTCAGGCAGGCAATTGGTGAGGGAACAAACAAAACTGGCTCATTCAATGAGTTTCAACGTCGCAAATGCTTAGTGTGGAAGTTTACCGTGACTTAACTTTTTGTCGGTTCCGACAGCATGAAGTAACAAGTTACTTTACGCTTGTTCGGACATGCCGTAGACTCAGGTGATTCGCATTTCTAATGCCAAAAGACCTTGACCACTACGGTAGCAGACAAAGGGTTAAGTCGCCGGTGAGCTCTAAGCTTGCATATATGATCCTTCCACGCTTTTCTAAACTTTCTCCTTTCAACACCTTGCTCTCCCTTGAGTACTATGGCTCTAAATATTGAAAAATATACTTCACCTTCCAGTCCCTTGCTAATTAAATGCCGAAAAAACTGTTGACAAATTAACTCAATAGGTCGTTAACAAAAATGGTTAACAAAAAAATGGTAAAAATAGAACTTACCGTGATGGGGATTCATCGTTGCAGCGTTGGGTGAAAGCTGCCGACACCGTGCAAATCAGCAACACATGTGACCATATTGTCACACACGCTGAGACAGTCACAATAGTCGATAAAATAAAATCACTCAGGCAGGCAATTGGTGAGGGAACAAACAAAACTGGCTCATTCAATGAGTTTCAACGTCGCAAATGCTTAGTGTGGAAGTTTACCGTGACTTAACTTTTTGTCGGTTCCGACAGCATGAAGTAACAAGTTACTTTACGCTTGTTCGGACATGCCGTAGACTCAGGTGATTCGCATTTCTAATGCCAAAAGACCTTGACCACTACGGTAGCAGACAAAGGGTTAAGTCGCCGGTGAGCTCTAAGCTTGCATATATGATCCTTCCACGCTTTTCTAAACTTTCTCCTTTCAACACCTTGCTCTCCCTTGAGTACTATGGCTCTAAATATTGAAAAATATACTTCACCTTCCAGTCCCTTGCTAATTAAATGCCGAAAAAACTGTTGACAAATTAACTCAATAGGTCGTTAACAAAAATGGTTAACAAAAAAATGGTAAAAATAGAACTTACCGTGATGGGGATTCATCGTTGCAGCGTTGGGTGAAAGCTGCCGACACCGTGCAAATCAGCAACACATGTGACCATATTGTCACACACGCTGAGACAGTCACAATAGTCGATAAAATAAAATCACTCAGGCAGGCAATTGGTGAGGGAACAAACAAAACTGGCTCATTCAATGAGTTTCAACGTCGCAAATGCTTAGTGTGGAAGTTTACCGTGACTTAACTTTTTGTCGGTTCCGACAGCATGAAGTAACAAGTTACTTTACGCTTGTTCGGACATGCCGTAGACTCAGGTGATTCGCATTTCTAATGCCAAAAGACCTTGACCACTACGGTAGCAGACAAAGGGTTAAGTCGCCGGTGAGCTCTAAGCTTGCATATATGATCCTTCCACGCTTTTCTAAACTTTCTCCTTTCAACACCTTGCTCTCCCTTGAGTACTATGGCTCTAAATATTGAAAAATATACTTCACCTTCCAGTCCCTTGCTAATTAAATGCCGAAAAAACTGTTGACAAATTAACTCAATAGGTCGTTAACAAAAATGGTTAACAAAAAAATGGTAAAAATAAAATAATGTGAATTTCAAGAATATTTCACTGTCATTTGAAATACCAACCTGTAGAGTTTTGCACATATTTCGCTCATATGTTTCATGTAAGTTGAGAACGTTTGTTTGTTCATTAGCTATAAACATATATTCACGCCTCAAAGTTCTTGCTAAATTCACCACGGCCCAGAAACTTTCAACGCCTTTTGATTCCATTTCAAACTAAGTTATTGTTTGTAGCACTAAACACTGGATTCGATTCGCAGTGCTCACTTGACATTCTTCTATCGTGCACCAGGGTTACCATATTCACAGTTTTTTTTGTAATGCGGTTGCTTTTTTTAAATTTTTGATGACAGATTCTTGTTTACAGATGACAGGTTTCTGAAATTTTGACTAAAATTTCACAGTTTCACAGATTTTTGAATATTTTATTATTTTTCACCGATTTTTTTTAAATTTAACACAGATTTTTACAGATTTTTTTTCGGTTTTAGTCATCACATGGATGGTAAAAAGATTGGTTTTGACTAAAGAGACTAGAATAACAAAGAGACGCAATCTTATTTCAGTGAAAACAATTCGACTAGCAACCAAGCTACGGTTTACAAGCAATACTGCAAATGTGCAAGCCTCACAAAACTTGTTTGTTGTTCTTCTGTTTGTTGCTTTTAGCCAAAATAAAACTCTACTGCGACTTCTGGAATCTGAGTTTCTCGACCAGTTAAAACATGGTTTTATCTAGAATGGAATTTCGCAGCAGCAAAACCACATAGAATAATTGTGATTTTTTTATTGCAGGTGGATCCACAACAAAAAGAGGTAACGTGGTCTTGTACGTGTGTTCCTGTCTTGTGAGTTTGCAGAAATCAAAAGAGCTTTGCTTTGTTTTGCTGATTCAGAACAATAACGGAATGACTTTCATTTTAAAGGTTTGCATCATTTGATATTCGTAACCTAGGGGCAGATCACTTTAGAAATGTATAACAAATTTGCATCAAATTAGAAAAAATGCATTTAATTTCCATTTTTGCATTTGTTTAACAAACGTCCTACGCTGATTCACTTTGTTCGATGTTTTGTTGAATGTAGGGCTAGTTTTTTGTAGGGTTTTGACATCTTACACGCAAAGCAAAATACATTGCACGCGACGCAAAATACATTACGAATTTCTACAGATCACTTGTGATCCATTTTTAAAAATCAGCGAAATTAAATGCATTTATTTCCATCAAAATAGAAATTCATAATGTATTTTGCGTTGCGTGCAATGTTTTTGTGTTGCCTGCAATGTGGTTTGCGTTGCGTGTAAGACGTCAAAACCCTACAGAAAAACTAGCCCTACATTTAATAAAACGTCGAACAAAGTGGATCAGCGTAGGACGTTTGTTAAACAAACTTTTCTGCGAGGGAGTGCCAAGCTGATGCAAAAATGGAAATTAAATGCATTTTTTTTTCTAATTTGATGCAAATTTGTTATACATTCTTAGAGTGATCTGACCCTAGGATCTGCCCCTAGTTCGTAACCCTCATGCTGAATTTCATTCTCCCATCAAACCATGCCATTTTCTCGTTTGCGTTTCTAAACACGATAGTATTTTAACAAACTTGGTTTGAGGATGTAGCTGTTATCTTTAAAACATTTAGTAATTTAAATGGATTGGATAACAATACTTCCAAAAACACAATTGACTTATTTGACGTCTAGGATACCAACACAATTGTAAACCCAGCAACCCCGAAGCAAGACAGAAGAGTGAGTGTATAGGCGTATAAGTGGACTGCCTCATGCCAAGACGGGAGGGTCGTAGCGTAGTATGTTGGGACTTAGCTATCGATGCCTAATGGCGTGGCAGAGGAGTGAAAGGGTGAGCATCCAAGTCAGTCTCACACGGCATGTTAAGGGTGAGCACAAAAGTCAGCCTCACATGGTATGGTAGAGGCTAGCACAAAAGTCAGCCTAGCAAGGAATGAAAAAGATGAGCACACAAGTCAGCCTCGCATGGGGTGTCAGAAGTGGGGTCTAAGAAAAATGTCCCACATGGGATGCCAGGGGCAGTGACAGAGGTACAATAGAGTGGCACGATCGAGAGTGAATCAGGTGATAGGGTGAGCACCCAAGTCAGCCTCACATGGTATGGGTGGGGCGAGCACAAAAGTAAGCCTAGCAAGGAATGAGTAAGGTGAGCACACAAGTCAGCCTCGCAAGGAACGAAAAAGGTGAGCACAAAAGTCAGCCTCATGTGGGAGTGTTAGAGAGTGAATCAAAGTGCGATTGAGAGAGCACTCAAGTAAGCCTCATACAGGAAGTATGAACGCGTGAGTGAGAGTGAATGAGTACATTTAGTACAGCCATCCCCCCAGAAGTAATACCGAGAGGTAGTTCCTGGGAGGAATGATGGCGGAGCCCAATGGAGTTTAGTCGGTATTAATGGCAGCGTCACCATTCGAGCCCGACACGCCAAATTTGGATATTTAATGAGAGTTTTCTCTTCAATCTTCTGAAGGGATCTACACTTGGCGGTTCGTTTATCCCGAATTGAGTTCTACAAGATGACCACACGAATGAACTCATAATGAATGACGTTCATGTTTGACAGTACTTGGTGGTTTGATTACTTTATCAATTGCGTGAGTTTGAGTGGAACGGGTTCCCATCTGTTACATTCAAACTCACGTAACTCCCATGTAAACAAACCACCGAGAATTGTCAAAGGAAGTTCATCCGGCTCATTTTGTGGGGTTAAGTCGGTTGGTGTAAAACCTAACAACCTCTCAAGGCTGATTTTTACTGTTGATATTTTGTCTACTTAAAAGGCTAGAAAAATGCCATCCCTGTTTTATTTTTATATAAATGCACAATAATATCCATGAATAAAAAACTTATGGAATTCATTCCAACATTGTGATGAATTTGATAAGAATGGAAATCATTTTTTCTACTATGTTTTCTCCTCATAAATGTCAGCAATTTTCATAAATGGGCACCTATGGCGTTCATTCGGACATATTCATAAATTTCATAAAACTGTCTTATGAAAATAATAAGAGATGGATTTGCAAAATTTCCCTTCCAAATCATAAGACAGACTTATAAAATCCATTTAAAATCCGTATGTCTGAAAGTTATTAACGTTTTTATGGAAATTCAATGTAAATTTTGCTCGGTGATTAACAGTCGAAAATTTACACCGAGAAAAATCGCTATATTGAATCTATTGATTTCACACATGATTTTTTGCACTTTGTTACAGCACATAAAAATTATCTGTCATTCATAAATATCATGAGAAATCTATTGAAATTCATTCGCTTTACATCGCCTTCACAGTAGTATGCCACTTAGAAAATTGATTCATAGCAAATTTCACATCTTTTTTCTGTAAATGTTAAGCATTGGACATTTTCGGTCTTGAATGCATAAACATCACAGCAGTATAAAAGAGTCGGAAATGAAAAATGTACAAACTCTGCTATTTACAAATTTTGACCTCAACTAAACAGTTTTTTGTTACAAACAAGCCAAATTTTTCTGCGTGTACCAAGAATGTGGACCAAAGACTTTTACCAGAGAGACATGCGATATTTTGACAGACATGTACCGGAAACAAAACAAACATGCTTCGAAGCGAAAACAATAGGGACACCAGCGACAATCCTAATTTAGTGTTCTGTATCTACTCTTCATATTTACCGTCACAATTCAAAGACCATCGTGAGATTGCACAGCACTGCCGCCTAGGCCCACCAGACGAACTGATTTCTTTCGGTTACCGATGTATCGTACTCTATTTTCTCAAAACAATCCGTTTTATGTATGCTGTCGTAATTTTAATAATGTAGCTGACAAATATGATTTTAACATTACTAAGACTACCTTTAAACATAGAATTAATATTAATTAAGGAACTGTCTGTGCGAGTAACTCGCAGACCAGTAAATAAATGAAATTAAATTACGACCTTCTTTGATATCGCCTTCTTTTTAGCATAAGCTGGTTTCTGGACCTTCGATTGATTAATAATGATTTCAAATAAAATTACATATACATGAGAATTAGTTTTTTTTTAAATTCATTAACATGATCAGCGAGCGAAGACAAGCTGTGAAGAAAACCAAACAAATATTTGAGTAGCAACATAGTTCTAAATGCAAATGTCCTCAAAGTACTTCAGATTTCAATAGTATAACAAATTGCCGAAAAAAAGTACATTCCTGGAAATAATATTCCGGAAAATAGTACATTCAGGCTAACGGTTTTTCGGGAAATGGCATTCCGGGAAATGGTATTCCGACATACAATCAGACATTTACTTTTCTATAGATAGATGGATGGATAGGTATAGCTTTTTCTTTCAAATATGCATTCACACATTTTTGAAAAATGTGTTTAGTCTCCGATCATTTACCATGAGTTACACACATCATTCATAATTGGAGACATTCTATTATACAACAGTATTAAAAAGAAAAAAAATATTATAGGTTTATCAAAAGATTTTCGAAATGATTTCGCCAAAATAGTTTCGTTTCCTACCACGTTGACTAAAATCGCGTTTCGCCCACCCTTAGTCACGAAATAGGTTTTCAATTTTAAATTTGCAATTTGTCAAATAACCCTCCCCCCCCATCCTCCCTCCTTCAATGCGATACACAATTAATGAATTGCCACTTAAAAAAAACTGTGTTACCCGAATGATATTAAAAAAATTGCTTTCTATGATAACTTCGTAGACGCACTTCCCCTATTGAAATACTAACTGTACTCACCATCGAAGTGCCAGTACTTATTGGATTCGTCGGTTGGTCCATTATATTATTGGATGACATTAATTGCGTTTCTCTATTCAAATAATCATCAGTAAAACTGAATGAATTGGAGAAATTACCTACATCAATCATTCCATTGCGCCTAGAATCGAATTTCGCATTGCGTTGTTCCGAAGACAGTCTTCGATGTTCCACGGTTATTTCATCGTCGACGTTAGTAAGATGATCCGTGTTACTCTGGTGAGTTGAACTGTTGCTTGAATAGCTATTTATACTATTATTGGTTGGTGAAAAGTCGAATTCAGCCGAATTTTCAAATGGATTCCCGGTAGTTCTATTACAAGGTCTAATCCTACCCATTAAATCTTCCAATTTTCTATGATCAATGCATTTGGCAGTGTTGTCATTTCTATCTTTACCTGCATGGCATTTTTGATAGCCCGTTTTTTCGATACAATGCATTTGAATGTTATTCTCGTTGGTATCGCTACTACTCAATCGTGCTTTGCTCTCCGAACCACTGTTAGAGTTATAACTGTCTGTTGAATTTTGTCGAGCTGACGGCTGCAGACAACGTGCATTATGTATATTTTCACTATTTGATGAAATGTTGCTCGCCGTAACAAGCTGGTTAGATGAATTCTGGCTAGTTTCCACTTGATATTGCTGAAATAAGACAGCATCAGACGAAGTACAACGTATGCCCGAAGCTTTTGTTAAATATAGCAAATTGTTCGTTGGCACTTCGCGCTCTCGAACCACTGAATCGGATTCAGAACGTGCGGTATGGTTTTGAACATCTTCCGTATCCATTATTGCATCCGTGCTCCACGCTGATTCAGATTGGGTTTCTGAATCAATACTAGTAATACGTAATTGACCAAACGAGCTCGCTAACGGATTCAAATTATGATCACCTGGTATGAGAGTTGTATGGATTAGAGGAGTTGAGAAATGTCTTTCGCTTGCTTCTATAGCTTCAGAATCTGATGCAAGAACATCCGTGCTCCATGTATCCGAAATAATTGAAATTGTTTCATCACCTTCAATCAGTTTCTTAATTTCAAATTTGCAAAATTTATCTTCGATATCCGAACGAGTTTTATTTGATATTTTCGACATCTGTGGTATAGCGAATTGCTGAACCTCTCCTCCTTCTGTTATTTGCGATGATGGAGTATCTCGCCCAGAAATGTTTGGCGTTCCTCTTCCAGATACGTTGGCTGATATCATATCCGATAAATTGTCATTATCATTTTGATCCGCTTCTTCCAACTCTAATGAGCTAGCTACTGAATGATTGCTATGAGCTTCACTAACTGCCTCTAAATTATCGGACGTGTTGCCTGACGCATCGTCATGAGGTAGTGAAAAAGATTTACGTTTATCGATGGTTAATTTTCTTGAATTATTTTGGGTACTTTTTTGCTCAATATAAGGTTGGCTTATGTCTTTATCTGAAATTTCAATAGATATGTTGTTTAGTAACTCTTCTTCGGTTAATATCTTTCCATTTTCAGTTGAAGTCAATGGGATCATAAATACAGTTTCAAAATCATTTTGATTGTTATTTTGGAGCGGATGATTGCTTATAGTTCTAGTCCTCTGCATACGCTCTCTGAGCTTGCTTTTAGATTTTTCATCGGTTTTCGGAGAAATTGAATCAGTTGAAAAATTCACATTTCCTGAAATTGATTCTGTAAAATCAGGTAACTGTTCCAACATTAGCATAATTTTTCGTCTTTCTTCTGACTTTATTTCCAAAGTATCTAGTTCAAGTGCAGTTGCAAGAAGATCAGTAATAGATGCCAGCTCATTAATGGTTGCTAGCACTACTTTATTTGTGATGTGGTGATCTATCGTTGCTCTGTATTCACAACTTCCAGAGAATTCTCCTTGCAGAAGTTGATTCATTAAATTACTAATACAATTCCTATCAAACTTTCGTAAAAAGCCCTGCAGTTGATCTTCTACGGAGTGGTAATCATTCAACGCTAATGTTTGAAGAATATGTCCAATTAACATAAGGTTATAACGAGTATTATCAGATATTGCAGCATCGATTATTCCGTATATATTGGGATTCACCATCGCTGGGCAAATGAAATTCGTAAATATCATATCAGTAAGAATTATATTGACCTCTTTTTTTGATATTTTAGCTCGCGTTAGAAAATGGTATATGGATTGTAACATCCAGCGTATCGTTGATGGCAGCAGACACCAGTTTTCGCTTAACGATTTTAAAAATCGTGATACGTGTGAGAATAACCGATCTATCATTTTTTGTTTATGACTTTGCAAGTTATCTAAGTATTCGCTGGATGCTTCTTCTCCAAAAAAATTTACATTTTCTATTGTACTTTGTGCATAAATAATTTTTTGTGGATCTATTTCTAGCTTCCATTCGTCTTGCATAAGAACAGTCATGATTGGTTCAAACAAAACAGTTTTCAAAAATAATTTTGCTGCAAATGAAGTTTCGTGGTACCTTTGAAACAACCGAGTGAACGCAGATGACCCTGCACATAGCAGTCTTCGAGGATTGTCGCTTACAACGATTTGTGTTTCAATTAGTACTTGAAGTAACTTGATTATCATCTTTGCATCTCTTGAATGAATTGCGCTTCCATACAATCCGTTCACAATGAATCCTATGACAATATCTATCTGGCTTACTGGAGTATCCCGGGACTCCGCTAATGATATACAATGCGCTAAAATATGCGGTGAATCGTGTAAAAATACTATAAAATCAGTGATGTTCGACGTATCAAGGTATTTGATAGTGTTACTTTGACGAACATCTAAGAATTGTACGTTTTCCAACTTATTCGTTTGTTGGCATGATAATGACGGTCCAAATTCTGGATTCGCTGTGATGAGATTATTTATTATTTGTCGTCGATTCGCACAAATCCAAGCAATCTACAAAATAATGTGAATTTCAAGAATATTTCACTGTCATTTGAAATACCAACCTGTAGAGTTTTGCACATATTTCGCTCATATGTTTCATGTAAGTTAAGAACGTTTGTTTGTTCATTAGCTATAAACATATATTCACGCCTCAAAGTTCTTGCTAAATTCACCACGGCCCAGAAACTTTCAACGCCTTTTGATTCCATTTCAAACTAAGTTATTGTTTGTAGCACTAAACACTGGATTCGATTCGCAGTGCTCACTTGACATTCTTCTATCGTGCACCAGGGTTACCATATTCACAGTTTTTTTTTTGTAATGCGGTTGCTTTTTTTAAATTTTTGATGACAGATTCTTGTTTACAGATGACAGGTTTCTGGAATTTTGACTAAAATTTCACAGTTTCACAGGTTTTTGAAAATTTTGTTATTTTTCACCGATTTTTTTTAAATTTAACACAGATCACAGATTTTTTTTCAGTTTTAGTCATCGCATGGATGGTAAAAAGATTGGTTTTGACTAAAGAGACTAGAATAACAAAGAGACGCAATCTTATTTCAGTGAAAACAATTCGACTAGCAACCAAGCTACGGTTTACAAGCAATACTGCAAATGTGCAAGCCTCACAAAACATGTTTGTTGTTCTTCTGTTTGTTGCTTTTAGCCAAAATAAAACTCTACTGCGACTTCTGGAATCTGAGTTTCTCGACCAGCTAAAACATGGTTTTATCTAGAATGGAATTTCGCAGCAGCAAAACCACATTAGAACAAGAACAATTGTGATTTTTTTTTATTGCAGGTGGATCCACAACAAAAAGAGGTAACGTGGTCTTGTACGTGTGTTCCTGTCTTGTGAGTTTGCAGAAATCAAAAGAGCTTTGCTTTGTTTTGCTGAATCAGAACAATAATGGAATGACTTTCATTTTAAAGGTTTGCATCATTTGATATTCGTAACCTAGGGGCAGATCACTTTAGAAATGTATAACAAATTTGCATCAAATTAGAAAAAATGCATTTAATTTCCATTTTTGCATTTGTTTAACAAACTTCCTACGCCTAGGGGCAGATCACTTGTGATGCATTTTTAAAAATCAGCGAAATTAAATGCATTTATTTCCATCAAAATAGAAATTCATAATGTATTTTGCGTTGCGTGCAATGTTTTTGTGTTGCCTGCAATGTGGTTTGCGTTGCGTGTAAGACGTCAAAACCCTACAGAAAAACTAGCCCTACATTTAATAAAACGTCGAACAAAGTGGATCAGCGTAGGACGTTTGTTAAACAAACTTTTCTGCGAGGGAGTGCCAAGCTGATGCAAAAAATGGAAATTAAATGCATTTTTTCTAATTTGATGCAAATTTGTTATACATTCTTAGAGTGATCTGACCCTAGGATCTGCCCCTAGTTCGTAACCCTCATGCTGAATTTCATTCTCCCATCAAACCATGCCATTTTCTCGTTTGCGTTTCTAAACACGATAGTATTTTAACAAACTTGGTTTGAGGATGTAACTGTTATCTTTAAAACATTTAGTAATTTTAATGGATTGGATAACAATACTTCCAAAAACACAATTGACTTATTTGACGTCTAGGATACCAACACAATTTTAATGTGTATGGACAACATACATATAACGCGATGTTTTGAATTCGCCATCTGATTTAACCTCATTTGGCAAAAATTCCACCCAATTTAACCTCAATCTCGCACTAACACAACTGCACATGGACTAGTCAATGCCACACAATGCTAACCATTTACGATTGACAACTCTCTTGTTCGTTTGGAATGACATTGACAGTTAAATTGGAATTCCAAACGAAACTCTCTCTTTGTTATTCTAGTCTCTTTAGTTTTGACCAAAACAGATTTCAATATGGCATCCCTATCGTGCACTTTTCACTAATCCCACATTAACACGGCAGATGGCTAGCTAACGGGAGGCGAGATGCCCCACCTGCCAACACTAATCGCCTCAGCCTCCTGCCCTGTCAAAAAAATTAAAGTGTTGTGTACAGGACACGACCACGGTGACATTAAAAATTCCATATTGAGAGCTGTGATGAGGAAGCCCACGCCCGCCGATGAAAAAAATACACATTCTCCATGAAATATGAAATTTCATTTTCCATTTAAATTTTCAATAATGTACTAATGAACTTAAGTAAACAATCTTAAGGTTAAGTATTTCTTGATCGATTAGTGTTTGAATAAATGAAATTATTTGATAAATTACATTGTTATACAACGTTCGCACTACCAGTTAAAACGGGTGACATTTTTCTTGTTGCTAATTGTTATAACGTGTTATAACTCTGTAGTGTAAACATTGTATTATTAAATCAATTCTGCAGCGTTTTATGTTATATAGGTGTTTTATGTGGTAATAGGACTGACATAATTATATCTTCAGTACAGCGGTTTGTTTCATAATTTAAAACAGATTTATTTTAAAATTTAAATTAGTATACCCAACCGTTCTATTTGTTGTATACTTTAAAACGCAATTAGAACTGTATTTTAAATACATAGGGTAGGACAGATACTCTGACTGGTTAAACTGGGAAAACAATTTTAAGTCCAGTAACGCTTAAGACATGGCTTAAATTTGAATCGAAAAAGAACACCCGCTTAAACTGCTGCTGGGACGGTAAGTTCTGTTTTAAAATATTCCGTTGTGTGCAGTACGAAACAAAAGTGTTTGAAATTAGAAAACAAAAAGTTCTGCTGGGAATGTGATTGTTTCCGATGCAATTACACTCAGATTTTTCACGCAGGGGATACAGGCCGTGTAAATGAAAACCGCGTAAATTTAAAAAAAAACGCGTTAATGAAAACCGCGTAAATTTCAAAATCCGCGTAAAAAAACCTGAGTGTACTCTCCTATATAAAATACTAAGCTGCTGAACAGTGCAATAACTACAGAAGCACGTTGTCAGATGCCTTACTCATAAAAAACATATAACCGAAATATGAAACATGAAAACCAATAGGCTCTTTACCCTACGCAGCTACAAAGCGTCGTAAACATGGATTAACAAGTTACAACGCACACATAAAAATAAATATATTTTTTTCAAACGCAACACTCTTAAGCAGCACACACCGTATTGAATTAAATCCAAACCACCCCACCCACCCACTTTGCAAATCATTCTGTGACACCGTGCTGGTACCCGAAAAATCCGCACACGGCCACCGCTGCCGAAAATGCATAGCGTCTACCGCTTAGTGTAGTGCCCAGACGCTGCAGCCATGATCTCACCCGTTCGACATAAGAACAAAAACTGATTCAAACGGGTACGCGTCACCTCTATTTATAAACTAACCGTATATGGTTTAGTCACTTAGGTGCGAGTGTGTGCGAATGCCAACGTTGCCGAAAATCGATAGCGCTTATTGCATCGCCCGGAGACGATGTTGCTCGTATGGGATATTGGCAACAACTGATTTAAACGGACATGCGTCGCTTCTATTTATGACTTTTCGTGTTTGATTGAGCGACTAAGCTGCCCTCTCTTGACGGCTGTGTCTGAGAAATCTGCCTCGCGAATGGTAATTTTCCCGTTTTTCGTGAACTTTTTAATTTTACCAATTTTTAAAAGTCTACTTTAATTGGGGAGCTATTAAATTATTACCAATATTTAAGTTAGGTGTTTCTGAATCGGTTGGTGTATGAATGATTAAAATCCATCTAGTAATATCGGAGTTATAAGCGTGCAAACCTTACATAGTTTGGTTACATGGGAGATAGTTTAGATTTTAGAATCACACCTAGCCCCAGATAGTGGAGTAAGACATTTTTAATGTCAAAATAAGCGGACGAACATGGTCAGGCGATTTAAAAAGTTTGAAGTTTGACTCAACTCGCATGTGCTAATTGCCACTCGGAACAAATGCTATTTGCGAATGCGATTTAAAGGCAATTTTAATACTTCGACAAATTTTCTGGCGGCTGAAATGGACTTGGTTGTTTTTCGCGTTTTTCAAACATGGCGGTTCATGTTTGGTTTAAGCTTAAAATTGTTTTTTGAACAATTGGTGTGTTTTCACTTGTACTTTGTTTGTCTAGTGCACTTCATTTAGCCAACGAATGTGGGAAATTGTGGAATCGTGTGTATGTATAGTAGAACAAGATCTCTGACCTAAAGTCTTAATGAACGTCAGATTGTGATAAGTTTTGAAGTGCAATTCCAATTTCACCATTAATTCTTCCTATAATTTGGTGGTGATTACCTAGTATACTGGTGGGTATATGTGAGTAGATAATAAATCCGAAAATAAGCATTATTTTTAATTTTCATATTAGGCAATTGAGGACGATTAAATGGCGCGTTTTGTGGGCGATTTAAGGGCGGGTTGGGCGGCAAAAAAATGACGGCGGCAAATCGCCCAAATGTTGCATTTGAAATAGCCCCCTAATTGCCAGCAAATTGCTGGCAAATTGAAGGGCAATTAGCGCATCCGAGTTGGCAAATAGCCCCCCGTTAGCCAGCAACTTGCCTTTTTTGACTGGGTGGCAACCCTATACCATCATATGGAGTTCGACAGCGACCAAGATATACGGGGCATTATAGCTATAAAGCCCCAAACAACCCGGTCAACGCTTGCTACCAGACGACTGCCTCCCGGCTGCTAGCGGGCGAAACATGGCTGGCAGACAGTCTGGTGTATGGCTGCCTCGTGGCTGCCAGACGTACACCTCAATCGATACAACCGTTTCTACCATAATTTCGCCTATCGGTTTTGTGGAAGGCATGGCTGCCAGCCGTCTGCTCTACTTCTAGCAGCCAGAGTGACCACAACCGCTAGTGAACCGGTTTTTGGTGCTTCTTCTTCTTCTTAGTTTCAATTTATTGTTTTGTTTGCCACATTTAGTTTTCGTAGAAAAAGAAAAGAAAAATATAATTGATGTTTTATTAGATGCTATTGGATTGAGTCATCTTATTGATTTGGCCCTTAAGGACCCGATACCACCAGGATAGATGACTATTAACGTTTAGGTTTGGCAAAACCAAACGTTGGACACGGTGTATTGAAGGGAATGGAATTGAAGAGACGATCTCTTAAAAGCAATCGACGTAATTCGGGTGCTTCTGGAATTAAAACATTTTAGTAGAAATGGAATGCTTACCTATGTATAAAAAAACTACTTCCAAAATCAAACTGGAAAATCTTCCAACCGGTCAATACGCAATGGTGGAGAAAAAAACAGTAACCGCGAGCACGTTCGAAGCGGGCGAATTTTACTTGTCATTTTCTAATCTGACATCCAAGTGGAAACGTCACTGAATCGAGCCTGGTAGCCGTGAGGTAGCCATGAGGCAGGCTTATTGTTCAGGCAGCCTTTCCGGAATGAGGGAAAGAATTATGATCGGCACTATACACGATATTCAAGCATTCCACACAACGTTTTGCATCTTGTGCGATGATTCAATAGCATATTATTCAGAAAATCAACATTTAGTATCTAATTACAGCTTTTAATCATTCAATTATTGGCATCACTGTTTGCTATATTCCGGTCGTCAGTAAAGCTGATAGTTTTTTTTGATTTTTTAGTGTTTTACACTCGCGATTATTTTTATTCTCGTTTTATCTGTATATCGTTTTATTCGGTAGTACGTGTGCATTGAAATTTCGAGACTTCAAGCACGATTATATCTACCGGTGTGATTCGTGAAAGTGATTGTTTTTGGTTGTGATTTTTGTTTTCACTTGACATTATCACTGCACAGACGTTACGCTCAATTTTTTCGCCAGAAGCGACATCTGCTGGTGGGTAGTTGAGTTGTCGCACGTTGCGTGCAAGTTCGCTTCCATTGACGCACGTTACCCGTTAGCGTTTTCCTACGCATATTGCATACCCGCTAGGCGTTATTTCTACATCAACAGCATGGCTTGTAAGAACTTCTCGAAAGTGGTTAATGATTCTGATCGAATCACATGTCGTGGATACTGCGGAAATTCGTTCCACATGATATGCGTCAAGATGGATTATGATGTTCGAGACGTCCTGGGAACCCACCCACGGAATCTATTCTGGATGTGCGACGGCTGTGCAGACTTATTCTCGAATGATAATTTCCGTAGAATGGCTTCGCGTTGTTGCGACATAGTGCCTGACAACAATTCTCTGAAATCTATAAAGAACGACATAGCTGATTTGAAAGATGTCGTCAAAGCTCTCTCGGTTAAAGTTGACTCAAAACCGCTATCCCCAACTATAACGCCTTGGAATCGAATTGCTGAATATAATCCAGGTTCAAACACGCCTAAGCGCAAACGGGAAGATGATTCGCTCAAAACAAAAATTCCAAATATTCGTGGATCCAAAGCTGCGTTTGAAACAATAAAAACAATTTCACCACCTGAGGAGCTGTTATGGGTTTACTTGTCAGCATTCGATCCCAGCACGACGGATGATGAAGTTTCTACCCTTGTGAAAGATTGTCTGGGGGAGAATCTGCAACCGAGAATAGTTCGTCTAGTTCCTAAGGACAAGGATCTCTCAACTTTGAGCTTCATTACTTTCAAAGTTAGCGTTAGCAAATCATACAGGGATAAGGCTCTGTCCAAAGACTCTTGGCCGGAGAACATCTACTTTCGTGAATTTGTGACCAATTCAAAAATCCAACGACCTATCATCAGGATTACGGCGGAGAAGAATCCATCTGGTGGTGAACAGTAGCGCCAAGCTGTTCCGGATAAACTCATCTGTCCAGCTTCTTGTATCCCGGCGAGCGATTTAGGTTTACCTGGCGAATCGGCGACTTCTTCTGTGTCACGTAAAGCCAAGAAGGGTATATGTCCTTCCGAAGCAATACAAGATGCTGCACGCCCTCAATGTAAATTTCACTTACAGTCTGCTGATGAACACAACTCTACCGCCGCTGTGAATCTTCAATGTCAAAAACAAAATTTGGATCCCATCGTAACGAGCTCGTCTCTTCATAGCACATTCGGCTCTACAACGATCACAGAAGGACTAAGCACTCTATGCTATGCTGGTATGACTCATCGCACCCTGGGACGCACTGCAGCTAGCACTATGGAAGCCCTAGATCCCCCTGCCAAAGTCGAGCCATTGCAGCCAGCGTTCACCAGTCGTCCCGGTCCTGTGTGCAGGAGTGGTGAAGGGGTCTTCCAAATCGATACCAACGGCAAGTACGAACCTGATTTTGTTAATGCAAGAATTGATCAGCTCCTCGCTTCCAGTCAATCGCGGCATTCAAACCTACAAATATATTACCAGAATGCCGGTGGTATGAATTCAGTAATCGAAGATTATTTGGTAGCAAGTTCGGATGAATGCTTCGACATAATCGCCCTCACAGAGACGTGGCTTAGCGATAGCACTCTGTCAGTGCAAGTATTTGGTGCCAACTACGATGTTTTCCGAACTGATCGCAGCTCACGTAACAGTCTCACGGCTACCGGCGGCGGGGTACTTGTGGCTATCCATCGTCGATTGAAAGCGCAACTGATTGACGATACTCTGTGGGGGGTCTGTGTCGAGCAGGTGTGGGTGCGAATCAAACTGGCTGGCTACGCACTTTTTCTTTGCGTGGTTTATCTTCCACCGGACCGCACTCGCGATTCGACATTGATTGATTCACATACTGAGTCACTGGAACGGATTTCCGCTCAAGCAAGCCCGGTTGATAAGATCCTGATTGTTGGTGATTTCAATTTCTCTGGATTAAAATGGCGCTCTGCTTCTGACGGATTTATGTTCGCTGATCCCGAATTGTCATTTTTTCATGCTGGTATCACCAGTTTGCTTGACTGCTACAGTCTAAATCTGCTGCGCCAAACGAATAATGTGGTGAACGAGAACAACACAATCCTTGATCTCTGTTTTTCGAGCAAATCTGACTACGCGCCAAAAGTTACCGCAGCACCGTTCCCCCTGGTAAAGACTGTTAGACATCACCCTCCCCTGCATATATTGCTTGAAGCGATTCGAGTGAAGCATGACTACAATGCTTCTGACACCGTCAGCTATAATTTTAGAAAAGCCAACTATAATAGCATTATTGACTTCCTGTTGAATATCCACTGGACTGAAATTCTCGACAATGATGATGTCAACGTTGCAGTGCAGACCTTCTCCAATGTTATGAGCTATGCTATCGATCGCTATGTACCCAAAAGAAGTGGCCTTCAATCTAAGCACCCAGCGTGGCACACTGCCGAGCTGAGACGGTTAAAAGCGACTAAAAGAGCCGCTCTGAAGAAGTACTCCAAGTTTGGGGGCTACGTGCTGCGACAACACTACGTTCATGTTAACCAAGTCTATAAAAAGACATCGAAGCGTTGCCATGCCGATTACTTGCGAAACGTGCAACGTAAGTTGAAGTCCGAACCTAAAACATTCTGGAAGCATGTAAACGAGCAAAGAAAGGAATCCGGGTTGCCTTCAACGATGAGCTATGGAGGACGTATGAGCTCTAGTTTACAGGAGATCTGCCAACTATTCTCTGAAAAGTTCGCGAGTGTTTTCTCCAACGAGAAGCTGATACCGACCCAGGCTTCACGCGCGGCTCTCAATGTACCTCAATCATACCAGTCTTTGAACTCTATCAATATCGACAATAATATGGTACAACTGGCGATTAGCAAAATGAGGGCTTCAACCTCGGCAGGCCCAGATGGTATACCAACTATTATTCTAAAAAAATGCTCTGCCGGTCTAATTGAACCTCTTTGTCATCTGTTTCAATTGTCGCTATCAACCGGAGTATTTCCTGAACTCTGGAAATCCTCCTTCATGTTTCCAGTTCACAAAAAAGGTGATAAAAAGGTAGTTGACAATTACCATGGTATTACAACGCTAAGCGCAGTTCCTAAGCTGTTTGAAATGGCTGTGTTGGAACCCATCTCCAGCCACTGCAAACAGTATATCTCCGAGACTCAGCATGGATTTATGCCGAAACGTTCAACATCTACGAATCTTCTGTCGTTCACAACATATGTTACAGATGCTATGTCGGACGGCCTTCAAACTGACGTTATCTACACGGATCTTTCAGCTGCTTTTGACAAGATAAATCACGCTATTGCAGTGGCAAAATTGGATAGACTCGGCTTTGGTACTAATATTCTCCGTTGGATGCAATCGTATCTCAGTGATCGTCGTCTAGCAGTCAAGATAGGTGATTGTGTATCCGAAGAGTTCTTTGCTTCATCTGGTATTCCGCAAGGCAGCCATCTCGGTCCATTGATTTTTCTTCTGTATTTCAACGACGTTAACTTTTGTTTAGTAGGACCACGGTTGTCTTTCGCCGACGACCTCAAGTTATACCATAGAATACGGAATACTGATGATGCAGCTTTCCTTCAACGCCAACTGGAAACCTTTGCGGAATGGTGCGGGATCAACCGAATGACCCTAAACCCAAAGAAATGTACGGTCATTACGTTCTCGAGGAAAAAAACGCCCATTCGACTCAATTACTGTCTAGCTGAATCCACAATTGACAGAGCGAATTGCGTCAAAGATCTCGGAGTTTTTCTCGATGAACAACTGACGTTTCAACAGCATATCAGCTATATTGTCGCAAAGGCATCACGCTGTTTGGGGTTCATAATGAGAATATCTAAGCACTTTTCAGATATTTACTGCTTGAAATCTCTCTACTGCTCACTCGTTCGATCAACTCTGGAATATTGTTCAGTTGTGTGGAACCCTCATTATCTCAACGGTGTCCATCGAATTGAGACAGTACAGCGCAGATTTGTTCGGTTTGCCCTTCGTCGATTGCCTTGGAGCAACCCTCACCAGCTGCCAAGTTATGAAAGCCAGGGTTTGCTTATTGGACTCGATACATTGCAAGTGCGACGGGATCTATTCCGTGCTAAGACGATTTCGGATATTTTGCAAGATCGAATTGACTGCCCCGAGCTTCTCAGTTCGATAAATATGAACGTTCGCCCTCGCGCCCTTCGCAATAATTTATTCCTCCGATTACCTCTTCGCCGGACTAACTATGGAGTAAACGGTGCCATCATTGGTTTGCAGCGGACCTTCAACAGAGTTTCATCCGAGTTCGATCTTCACATTCCACGTAGCAGATTACATGTTGACTTTTTAAATAGATTAAGAAATTATCATTAGGACCACACTGTGTCTGTTGATATTAATTAATTATAAATAAATAAATTCAATTCAAATTTAATGTTTTGATTTTCATGGCAGTGATGCTGGCTGACGTAGTCCTTGACAGGGGGCTGAATCGCCTCAATAGATGCAGGCAAGTGACGGGTGAACGAAACCCAGATTCTGCTCAGGCATGTTGGCTAATGAAATTTTGATTTCGTCCGCCATGGCTAGTAAACGGCGGGCAAACATTGTTATAGCGCAGCTCGCTTTTGGGACTTCTATAGCCGTAAGCACAAAGCCGTACTAACTGTTTTTAAACCGGACTAACTTTTAAACCGGCCTAAAATATTTGGTAAGCTTTAATCAAACGATTCTGTCATTTATATGGCTGCGTTCTGATCTGCGTTACACGTCAATGTTAAAAAACAACAAATTCAAGTTAAAGAAAATGAGTAAATTCATTCCGATATTTTCTTGCAGTAAAATAGCTTTTCTTCGTCAAATATCTCGTTCCATAGGGTTTGAGAACAATTCTGTCAACTTGTTGCCGATATATTTCTGAACATAGAACTTTAACGTGTTGGATAGTTGAAAGTTGGCCGATGATGTACAGTACTTTGTAGTGACATAATAGGCACAAAAGAAAATAAATTGATATACATGTGCATGTTTTTATTCAGTTTGAATAGGCGCTCGTCGAGTTAGAGGTGGCTGAATCATCGGTTGTAATTGGTGCCATGATAGTTATTTCTCGACAAAAATATGATTACTGGTTAAAACCCAACTGTCAAAATTCTCTTTGAAAGGAAATTCCGGACAAACCGTCGCTGGATAAACACAGTTCATAGCAGTTAATGGAAGAGAACATTTTTTGTTTACTGCCAACATCTGTGATTGGAGAGTAACGGTTTGTCCGGAATTTCCTTTCAAAGAGAATTTTGACAGTTGGCTTTTAAGCCGGAATTATATGTTTGTCGAGATTTCAAACTTTGATTAAAAAATTAGTTAAAATATTTCAATTTGAATTTAAAATGAACTGTGAGTGTCATTCTAATTGAACATGATACCTATCGACGTGGGGAGAACATTTATTTTCGTTTCAAGTGAATTTTCACAAGTTTGAAATAAAGATCAATTATCAATGAAGGCCTGCGAATTAAAATTTTACACGTTTTTCAGCGAGGTTTAAATAAAAAGTAAACAAAGATCAAACAAAAAATTAAACTTTGACAGAATGATCATTTATATTCACGAGCGTTATATTTATTTTTTTGCGCTGTGGCAGCCAGAATATAAATATATTTCTATAATGCATCAATGCAAATTGGAACGATTTTATTTGCTAACAAAATTTCTATGATTTTATGAATAAAATAATAAGTACATTAAAACATAAATGAGAGTTTAAAAGATCCTAGCAATATATTTTTTCCAACACCCCTGTAACTATTTGTGGCAAACTAACTTATGATCATTACAACCTGGGAGGGAGAAACAGACTCAATAAATGTGAATGTCATAGCCAGCCAGAACGAAACTGTCACTCCGAGCCACAAAAAAGTGTTCATCGAGGAAATGAGAGTATTGTTATCATATGCTTGCTTGAAAATGTTTCCGAACGATGAATTTCCTTGATTTTTTGTCTAGATTGGGTGTAGCAGTAAATATCATTAAAGTTTTTTTGTGATTTTAATGCCATTTTGAAATTAGCCAGATAGATTTTTCGGTAATCCGTGCTGCCACAATCAAATAAATTGTATTTCTATGTATTCAATGATGAATAAGAATTTAGATGCGTTCAAAAGTTTCGAGCATCGTTTTAAGACAATATTGCGATCTTGCTATAATGTAAAATAAACGCTAATTTTATATGAAATTTCAAATAATATTTACATTTTAAGCTCAATGAACTACGCCTAAAATATATTTTATGCTTGTTATAAAACCAGTTATGGAAATGTGACGACGCTGTAAATGTTCTCTACTCCAAGAAATGGGAATATGGAATCAAAAAATATGCTGTGACGTGCAAGTTTTTTGGTAATTCAAAAATACTTTTTGGTTTAAAATAATTTATATCATCTTTCTATTTAAAACATGTCATAAAAGCTATTTTCATATCTATAGTAAAGACAAGTAATAATGGTGTAAATCGTGCGAAGAAAGTTTTAAAAATTTGTGACTGATTTAACAATTTTAGAATGAGTGACACCTTGCTAGTCAGATTTGATGGTTCTCCAGTTTAAAGTTTCTTTTGAGAGTATACTGCGAAAATGAAAATCATCAACGGCTTAGATGCATGCTAATAAATATAAACAAAGTTTCGAAAAAAAATTAGCAAGTTACTTCGACGTGAAGTTTGACATCGACATAATATTTTTAATGTTCGGGTGCTCATGCAGCTTAATCTGATGATCAGAATCATGAAAAAATTCCATTTCTATTAGTTAAAATCTTACACTTCGAAAGTTATTTGCAAAATAACCTTGGCTAAATTTGACAGTTCGACGGTTAAAATTGTTTGATGATGTAAAAAGAAAGGTGGAAACAGTTTTCTGTACTTTATTTAGGATGGCAATATTTTTCAGTAGTAAATAAAGGGGAAATATAAAAACGAAAACATGTTATATCAAACGTTTTGTCGTTTATTTCATTATATGGATATTTACGTTCCAAGGCTGCAGCCGTACCTATATATATATATATATATATATATATATATATATATATATATATATATATATATATATATATATATATATATATATATATATATATATATATATATATATATATATATATATATATATATATATATATATATATATATATATATATATATATATATATATATATATATATATATATATATATATATATATATATATATATATATATATATATATATCTACCTATCAAATACCTATGCATTGGTCAACATTTCACAAATCAGATAAACATGCCTCTACCGGCGAGTTTCCTTATTCAAGGATTCTGTTAGTTAAATTTTTATAAAATTAAATTTTATTTTTCAGATTGAATTTAATGTTGTATCGGTTTTTAATATTCAGTTTAAGCAATTTTTTAGGAAACCGTGGTAGAATGAAGGAGAAGAACGGCACAAAAATCCTATTTTAAAAGTATAAGATTAGACACATTGTTCCGAAATTTGTCCCATTTCACTCGAGTACTGGAAGCAAACTGTCGGCTGACTTTATCTTCAAATCAATGTGAAGCACCCGGGAAAAAAACTTTCACTGATTTTATACTGTCCCAAGATCCTTTCCATCACACGATTGAAGTCATGTGCCGGTAACACGCTTGCATCAATGACACGCAAAAAGAAATTTGCTCATTTATGCGTCGCCCACCTTGATTGATTTTGGCTGTCGAAAGTTTTCTTGCTTCTTGACAAGTGCTATTATTTACACTTCGTGCGTAGTGTCTGTTTCTCCCTCCCAGATTACAACAACTGACAGAATCTTATACCTGTTTAATTATTTTTATAGAGTCAATTAATATTTTAATATGACGTATTCCATATTCATGTCGTATTCTTTTCTGATTCGAGGTTCAAGCAATGTTTTGGAATAATGTACCGGTTGTTCAGAACTATAGATGCATATGCCAAAAATCGAAATAAATATATTGATCACCGTTGTGCTCACAATAAATTTCAAAATATTTTGTGTTCAGATGTTTTATGTGATTTTATTCTTATTGGAACATTGCACATATTTAAAATCAATTATTTACTCTTAACTTAGAGTATTTGTGGAGCTAATTTCTAAGCTGTTAACCACGAGTGTAGGAAAATTCATAAAATATTGCATTTTACGATCTATATCCAATTGTCATTTGTTTGGATCTATCCCCTAAAACAATACTTTTCTTCCGTTATTTACTTTTTTTGATGTGTGATACAATAGATATATGGGCAATCATTCGTGAAAATATGTTCTCGATTTATATTAACGAATTAAATGGTCCCACTTATTCTCTTAGCGATAATCAAAAAGAAAAGAATCAAAACAATTCCTTTTGTAGTTCTGCTTCTAATTCACAAAAACAACTTTGATCTGAATTGATTAAATTGATCTCAATTTATCCAAACGTGCTCTACTGTAACCCTTTGATGTGCAATTGGAATCAAGCGTGTAGAGAGAAGGAAAGAACGAGGAAATAAAAAAATGCGGGTAGATAAACACGGTAAAAAAACTTTACCCATTTTAAGTATTCAAATTGCCCATTTTCAGAAGTTATTCGAGCTGTCAAAAAATGGGTATTTTTTTGCTTCTAACAATGGGTGCTTTTTATTCATTTCACAACTACTCGATGAGATAATGTCATATCCATACTGATCTTAATAATGAGTGAAAAGTCATTAAGAATTATTTTAAGCGAGTTTACCTGCAAACTAAGGTTCGTAGCGGAACCTGCAAATTACCGGCCTGCATCTGAGTACATGGCGGAAACGGAACATTTCGGCAATGCTCGTAAAAACGGCTGTTTAAACTACTGAGGATGTTGCAAATATGCGCAAGTTTGGAATTTTTAGAGCAGTCAACAGATCCAGCCACCAAAAATATATCCAGTTGACAGTTTTATTTTGTTAAGTAGTTAAGGAGACAATAATGTGAAATGAATGTTATTTTATGTTTTTTTAATTCAGAAATAATTCTATTGACAGTATTTTTCATTCTGGCGCGATTTTCATGAATGGATATTTTTCACGCGTTTTGTTGTAACAGTTCTGCGAAAAATAAAAGGTAAAGCATACCCAAGTTAACGTACAAGAGCTGTATTCATTTATGGATACGAACTCTTTACCCACTTAATGGGTTATTCCACTTTTATTGAAAATGCGTAGTTTTCGACGCATTGATTGGTATTTTATTTTATTAGTGTAGTTCGACAGTGCTTGTCTTTCCTACCTGATAAACTGGCTTATTTATTGCCATCTTTATTGCGAGCAAAGGGAGTCATATTTATCCAGAAGAAAGCCGAAGAGAGGATTGAAAATAACGAAATGTGTGCAGGAGAAGCATGACAAATTTTTGCATATTTTTGTCTTCTTCCGGTAACATGATGCTGCCATTTGCATTGTTGCGTTCTGATCAGCAATACACGGCTATGTTAAAAAACTGTACAATAAAGTTAATTTAAAATTCACTGTTAATGCCATTTAATAGTCTGATTATTTCGAGAATGTTTTTATTGCTCAATAAAATGGTGAATGGACATCTTGTTGAATGGGATTTATAAGTATTGTATCAAATAAAATAATTTTTTCGAGCAATTTCATCACAAGATGGTGGCTCTGCAGCATTTTCACCTCATGCGCGTTTTTTGGAAGGGGTCCATGGTCGGAAATCTATCTCCCGTGATTTTTTACCTAGCGCCAAAAACAAAAGTTTTTCTGATTCCTTATGTCAATAGCGATGTACGTAGGATTTCTTCGATATTTTGATTTTAAGCGAAATGGCGCAGTTTTGAGTGATAAAACGTAGAAAATGTCATAAAAATCTACACAAAATCGTCAATCAATAAAAAGGTAAACAATAAAAAATTTAATCCTGCATACGTGACTGGAGAAATCAATTTTGAATATACTGTGAAAATTTCAAAGCGACCAAAAATCATTTGTTCGAGTTACATTTCCGGCCAGTGGTTTCGAGAAAAACGCGGGTAAGGTTTGCAGTACACATGGGTTATACATAAGAAGCGTTGCGGCAAAATTGAAAATTTCTCGACAAACGTATGATTACGGCGTGAAAGCCAACTGTCAAAATTCTCTTTGAAAGGAAATTCCGGACAAACCGTTACTGGCTGAATACAGTTCACATCAGTTAATGAAAGAGAAAACTTTTCTCTTACGTTTACTACCAACGTTTGTGCTTGGTGAGTAACGGTCTGTCCAGAATTTCCTCTCAAAGTGAATTTTGACAGTTGGCTTATACGCCGCAATCATATGTTTGTCGAGATTTGTATATTTTTGAATTGTTTTCGTTCTCCATGTTTTGGGATATCATTTTTTACATCCTAAAGCACATTTTAGACTAATAAATAGAAAATCGATTGTTTTAAAATCTTACAGTGGAGTAACCGCTTAAACAATTTATTATTTAAGATCCATAATTGACTAAAACGTTATTTTGCTAATAATGGTGCATACTATCGAGAACGTTATAGAGTTGTATTGTTAGGCGCTAGCCACTCCAAGGGCTTGAAGAGCTTCTCTAACATTACACTTAGTAGTCAGTTCAGCCAAATCTGACTGTTCCAAATTAAATCAAAAGCTTTTAGAAAAAGAGTGGAAGCTTACAGTTCTGCAACACATGAAAAATGCCATAAAAATTATTTATTTCCTTCAGATAATTATGTCGTCCAAGGAATGGAAATCTGAAATTTTAGCCTGGTGGGGCTTATTATACCATTCTACCCAACTAGTCTACTAATCATGCATATAGAATTTGGCAGACCTACTTTGCTAAAAATGAAGTAATTCAAATTATCAGCACGACTACCCAATCAAGCCTGAAATACCAAAAGTCCAGTAATTTTAATTAATAAAAATTATAATTAGTTATTTCCTATAGTCTGCCATCTGTCTGATAATGACAATTATAAATTTACAAATTGAACCTGATACTGGATGCAGACAAAATTTCTTGGACCAATCGTTCTGAATTTTGCACAGTTCTTCTTCTTCTTCGCATCATTGCCCAGGCAACTACAAGAGCTTTTTGCAAACTGCTAAATATTATTACTTTACAATAACATGTTAATCGTTGTTTTAGCAATAATCGGACTTTGGTTTCAAAGTACTACGAAAAAATCGAAAATCGACCAAAAAATAAAAGCTCCCTTAATTACTTGTGAAATGCTGTGAAAAACAACTGTGCAAATGTCTCAACGTTTGTCCAGTACATTTTGAGTTATGGTGTATACCGCAAAACAAGATTTCGATGTGGCGCCTGACTGAAAAGACAAAGAATCTTTGCATCGAAAAAAAAATAAATTATCCAATTTTTTGCCGATAATACCTTACACAACCTCCCTTAAGTTCCGACACGATTTAAGCGATTTTTCCGTATTCAACTTTTTGCGTAATTTTGCCAAGTTATCTGTCTAGTCTCAGCTTTCACAGCTCTTTCGTACCCTGTGCATATCTGTTCTATCATAAAGAATTAAACGAAAATTTGTACTACAGCGGAAATGCACATCGTTCAAGATATGCTAGAAAATTACAATACAAACCAGCTCCGATAACATTTAAATAACGATCAAAATGATAATATTTGTAACAGTTTGCCGTCATATTTAAAAGTGTTACTTAGGCCATATGGCATGGCTTCATTTACAATTTTTTATTCAATCTTAGTTTTGAACTCTTTCGAAAGCAGTAAAAATATAAATAAACTTCCACTTGCTTATGGTGTTCTTTGAGAGAAGATGCAACTAGAAAAGGGAACAAATTGTGATTATATATTCTTTTCCTCATGTTAAAATAACTAAAAAAATGTGAGCAAATTAAACTTCACTCATTTTGATAACCATAGGTAAACTAACGAACGAAAATAATTTTCATCTCTGAATCCAATTATAAAATTTCGTTCGACAGTTTGTTTCAATATGATTCGACTTCTGCTAACCTACAATATAACTCTTCGATGTGGCATTTTGAAATGAGCGTGTAGCACTTTCTAGATATAGGACGATAAAGAATATTTAAAAAAATGCATTTAAAATTCGATTACACCTGTTTTTCGTACGGGATAAAACTTGCTTACTTGCCCTCATATGATTTTTGTGCAACATGGGCCATAATATTGCACATAAAGTTCGAAAAGTTGATTCAAATTATTGAGATGTATGCAAGAGGAACATGGCGGCCTCTTACACTGTTTTCATTTGGCTTCAGGATGCAGCCATTTCTGTAATGACAGGTACTAACGTCTTAGGTTTGACTAAACTCGGGCCTAAAATCAAAGATAGTACCGTGTGGCGGTACCAACTAGATTCAAGCTTACCGCTACTAGAGCGTTTTTTCATTACATCATATCTAACAAAAACGTCAAACGGAAAAAATCGCGTGCAAAAATTTCCTTGCAACTTTCAAATTTATTTAACAATTAAAGCACACAGAAAGCTATTAATTCTACTATCGCTTCTGCATTTACTCATTGCAGGATCGTATAAGCATATTACATGTTTTTCGCGAAGATAATAGGGAGATAATTGATAACTATCATTTTATTACATTAAAATTTTTGCCTATCACTTTTGCTATTATGCTCTTTTAAATGTGGTCTTGGCAACACAGTTTGTAGATGGAACATTTTACTGTGACGTGTAGAGAGACGGGCTTGTAGTTGTGATATATTTCATGTGCTGTATTGCAACCGAGAGTGTAGACATGAGGTTTGGCATTGGAAAAACATACTAACTACAGTCGACTTGGAGAAACATCACAACACAAAACATCACATCTACAAAATATTAGCAAAGCCTTGGTATACTATATGTGACATTTTGACTTAAGATTAAATTAATATAAAGAGTTATCATTTTTCTCTATTATTTGTGGACGATAAAGAGTCAATGCTTAGCTTTTATTTGGCATAATAAACTCAGTTTGTTTACATTTGTTAGATATTACGTTTTGAATAAACGGTATAGACTCGTCGACGGTTGACACTTAGTCGGTTTCGCGATTTTTTCGGAACTTGTCTTTTCTCGGGATATAGTTTTTTTTTCAAATTTTTGTTATTTTTTCACGGCTTGGTTTGATCGCGGGTGAAATGACTTTATAAGAAAATCGGAATATACGGTTTTCTATTGGAGGTGGACAGCAGTGAATTTCGGTAGCGTTTCCTCCTATTCTCGGTAAAGAGGATTGTAGTGCAAGTGATTTACGGCTCAAGCGAAATCTCCACAATCAAAAATGTCTAAAAAAGAAAAGTTGCTGTTGTGCAACATAGTGATTTCGAGCATACACGCAGGAAAATTTAACCCATTTAAAGCCAAAAAATGTGTTATTGAATCCAATATTTTTTTGTTTAGCACTTTAACCAACAAAATTGTTATGAAAATATTTTTTTATTTTTTTTAAAAACGTTTTTAGTTTCAATAATTTTCTTTTAGTTTCAATAAAAAAAAATTAGAAAAGAACAATAAATTGTTTCGTTGATGCAATAAATAAATTTTATTTAATTCAATAAATAAATTTATTGTTTCCCGACCAATAATTTTATTTATTTAATTTAATTCAAATTATTATTGAACCTACAAATCTTTTTTCTGCGTGTAGTATACTATCTTCACAAAATGGTAGCAGCGGATATTGATAGTAGAGCCAAGCTTATTCAGATGCGAAGAAGTTTCATTGCGGATTGCGTGTTGAAAAAAAGTAGTCGGTAATCACTTGCTAGTTCACGGAGTGCTGCAAACTAAATTGTATCCACAGTTTATTGCATTCGTTTGTCATTTGCTTTGCTCTCAAATATTCACCTTCAGGCATTGAATTTATGGCTCATATAAGTAAATGCGTCCGGATAATTTGCTACTGCGACAATAAAAACTCACATTTTCACACAAAAAGTTATTGGAACTCACATAACTTCTCCGAATAAATACAACGTCTTATTTCACTGGATAAATAAAACCGCCGGAGAATGAGCGAATGAGTATCACGGTATCCTTTTAGCGCTCGCTGCTTTGTTGTCGCTATTCCAAAACACGATAAAACAAGTCTATTGTACTTCTACGCCGCTTTTCTTTTAAATTAAGTGTATATGCGTCAAGCATTTGTTGATTTCCACGAAATTAAAATATTATCACCTTCTCCAGTGAGACGGAAAAAATCAAACAAATTTTATCCGGAAAATTATTCTCACTCTATTTGTGGAGATGGAGAATTTAGCAAATCAACTTATTATTGAAATTTTAGTTGATCCGACTTCCGGTTCAGGAGTTACAGGTTGAAGAGTACGGTCACACAGCAAATTCCCGTGTAAACTGGTAACACCATGATGTCCGAATGATGTAGTACATATTCAAATAGGTTCAACATTACTTGGATTTGCGGGTCTAGATCACTTATAACCAATCAGAGTAGCTTTGACCACATTGGTCACCTATGACGGTTCTTGAAGCCCCCGGGGACCTCGCCAAGTTCCTAAGCTAATATCACCCCTAATTTCTAGCACACTCTTAACCGATCTTTTCAAACTTGTTTTCAAATTGAATACATAATACTTCCATTGACTGCCATTGAATTTCATTGAGCCCTGAATTTTGTTTCCGGAGTTACAGCTTGGTTATTCCGGTTACATAGGAATTTATCATATAAACTGGTACAATCGTAATACCTCATAGTTTAAAAATCTATTAAAATGTACATCAAAATCGCATGACCTAGATTCTTGAATATATTGTCCACTATCGATAATTCCGGAAGTTCCGGGCTCCGAACCTGATTTCACTAACCTATTCTGAAATGGAAGGCATAATATGAAGTTGGCTGTTGCTCCCCCCCATCTACCCTCTCACACCCCTCCCCATTTCTCTTACCACTCCCTCCTCTCGTTTTGACCAACCTCACACCCGCATTCCCTTCACCCACCCATATACCAAATATGTTAGGTTGTTCACAACGCATCCTCCCTTACCACTAATTGTGCCCTACTCCCCCACCAACCCGCATTTCAAAATATGTTAAAGTGAAGACAACATTGAACTCGCACTGATTAAGATAATTATTATATTTTACATCAGGTTCGTGGTAGTCGTGCACTCATATATACTTACCAAGTGTAATAAAAATATAGTAGACATTTCCTCAATGTTATACTGAACGTAACCAGCTATTAAATCATAGTTTTGATAAATGATAAATAGTATTTCTGTATTTCTACCTTTCTGAATTATTTCATTTCTGTTATTATATTTTTGTACTTTTGTATTTGCCTATTTTTTAATTTTGGATCTTCAAAATTTAATTTTTTAAATTGTGAATGTTTGAACTTTCAAATTATTGAATTTTTGAATCTTTGAAATTCCTAAATTTTAAAATTCATCAATTTTTAAAATATTTAATTTTTGATTCTAGCTTTTTGAATTCCTAAATATTTTAATTTATAAATTTTTGAATATCTGAATATTTCATATTTTCGCTTCTTGATTTTTTTATTTATTGATCCTTTGAATCTTTGCATTTATGAATTTATGCATTTTTGTATTTTTGTATTGTTATATTTTCGTGTTCTTGTATTTGTGAATTTTTGTATTATTGCAGCGTTAAATTTTTGATTTTTGAATTCATGAATGGTTGAAAAATCGAATTTTTGAAATTTGTAGTGCGCGAATTTTGAATTCCTTGAATTTTTAAATTCATGAATTTCCGCGTTTTTTAATTTTTTGTGCTTTTGAATTCTTGAATATTTTTATTTTTAAATTTGAATATTTTGTTTTTTTTTCGCATTTTGATCTTTTGAGTTATTGAATTTTTGAATTTTGGTTTTCTTTGTTTGTTTGTAGTGACGTAATAGGTAAGTTTAAACAGGATGGGTATTGGTTAGGTCACGAAGCGCTAATATAATTGTCAGAAATTTTCCGAATGAAAATTAAAGTAATAGGACAGAACGGGAATGTAAACTTAATAGAGGGAAATTACGAACAAAATGGAATTTTGAGCGTTTTTTATACAGGTGCAGTTACCCAGAATCATTATGATAGCATTTTGATAAACGACTCTGACCAAAATAATACTGAAAACAACGGTCGGATAGTGGCGTAGTAAGAAAATTTTACGGGGGGGGGGGGGGGGGTATTTGAATTTTTTTATATATATGAAAAAATGTTCAAAAACATTCTGAGCAGGAAAAAAATGTTCAAAAACCAACAACTCAGGGAACGGGTTTGGGTAATCAAGGTAGGAAAGCTAGCTGTTGGTATAGAATAAATGCTCTTTCCCTACGAAGACAATCTGGGCGGCAAACTTCAGACTGTCTAATTTACTGAGCCCTTCAGTTCCCTTGTGCCATTTAATACCACATCCTCGTTGAGCTTCCGACTGGTTCGCGAACTACTCGGTCTAGTCATCAACGATAGATCTAGTCTACTCCAACGAAAAGTTCCCCGGCGAGCGAAGTTCGAGCCAACTAGCCAGGTGCTGCGGTCAATTCGGCGATTCCGGTAGAGTAGGGCATCTGGTTTGCTGGAGCCCCGGCGCGACTGGTGGTGTATCGTCGCGGTCTACGCGGTCTCGTTCCCGGCGGTGAATCTGACTGTAAGCTGACAGAGAGGTCCCAGACGAAAGAAGTTCTCCCGATACCGATTCTTATTTGGTTTCAGTACCAAAACTTCTTGAGCCCTTTGACTCCGTAACCGGTGCCATTTAGCACCGCAACTCCTTTAAGCCATTTAGTTCTCTTCTTGGGCCATTTAGCACTACTTCCTTGATGGTCCATTCAGTCCTCGACTTGTTCGTGAACAACTCGGTCTAGTCCCCGACGATGGACCTGGCCTACTCCGACAGAGAATTCCCCGGCGAGAGAAATTCTCCCGAGCTCGAGCTAATCAGCTAGGTGCCGAGGTCAGTTCGGCGATTCTGGTGAAGCAGGGTATCCGATGCACTGGTGCGCCGATGACCCGCGATTAGTGGTGTCTCGTCGCTGTCTACTCAGTCTAGTCCCCAACGGTGAATCTAGCTTACGCTAACGGAGTGTTCCCTGGCGAAAACAGTTTTCCCAATATCGATTCTTCTTTGGTTTTCGCTATTTTTCTATCGGAACAACCGGTGGGGTGCAGTGGTCGATCTGGCGAATCCGCATGGAGCGTGACGTCCGCTATCAATATGTTATCTTCAATTTGTTAGGAAACAAGATTTGAAATTTCAATATGCACTCGGAAAATATATTTTTCTTCGCGGACTTCCAGCAATGACTTCGCGGCCCCCTAGGGTCCCGCGGACCCCAGGTTGAGAATCACTGATCTTCATCATATCTCTGTTTACTGCGTTCCACGTCTCTACGTCGCTTGTCATTCTGTTGGCTACATTATCCGGGTTGATGTCCGATCCTCCCGTTTTAAGTAGCTCCCTGCACGTCACTTCAAACCTCGGACATTCAAAGACTCTCCTCGGACATTCAAAGACTTCAAACCTCGGATATTCAAAGACGCTCCAGGCATAGTGTTGACGTTGCGTACCCACACCGATGAAGATACTCCTTAAGCAGCCGTGGCTCGGTAGGAGCTGTTTCAGGTGGAAGGTCATCTCTCCGTGGTTTCTATTGACCCACGTCGACAGGTTTGGATGAGCCGGTAGGTTCACTTTCCTTTCTCCGTATTATCCCATTTCTGCTGCTACGTCACCATCCAATTGATTCTCATCATCTTTCTCACGTTTCTTACGTTTCATTGATTGTAGCACTTGATATCCTCCGACAGGGTGATGCAGATGGGAATCATCTCGGCGTCAAGGCATACTGCCTCCGGTACGCAATCGCAACTCGTACGACCAGCAGTCGAAGCGTCCTGTTCAGCTTTTCGCGATTTCACTTGGTTTTCAGCGCCGTACCCCAAGCAGGAGCCCCATATCGCAGTAACGATGACGAAACACTAGATAAAGACACGACATTTCGCATGTGTAATCAACGTGGTTGTTTAAGCTCAATCCGTCGTCAATTATCACTCCCAATTGCTTCAGTGCACGCTTCGATGCATTCACATGCCCTTCGATGGTCCAACAACAAATCCGTCTTGTAGTGAGCTATTTGCAGCTTGACCCGTTCATCCAGCTCTCGATCGCATCTATTATCTCCGTCACTGACACCTCCATTTCTTCAAGTGTTTCGCTGTTATTGACACATCGTCAACGAAACCAACGATTTTCACTTTCCTGGGCAGCCGCAGTGTTAAGACCCCACACTGATAGAATATATTCGTAAATCGCTAGGAATTAATTTCGTACATACAACTATCATGAAATATACGAATTTTTGTACATATGATGAATCGTTTGTAGATCTGTCGAAACACTTTTATTTCGTTGGCTTATTACGAAACAGCTTCATTCAGCAAACGAGTCGTTCGCTGTTATATACGAATATCTTTATAATATTTACGAGCACCATTCGTCAAACCGTCCACGTCAAAAGAGCAATATGGTGCCTTTGTTGCTGTTCGTCAGATAATAGTTTTAGTAGTCGTATCCGTGTCCGCTGGTTGCAGGAAGATTTCCTGAACCTCTTTCCCTTCCAGCTGATTCAGAATCTGGAGCAGTACAGAATCAGTTGAGCCGTCGCGAACTGCTCGTTGATTTTGCATGAATAGTTTTGAGTTTTTCTCTGCCGGAGCAATATCGGTGCTGTCAAACATCGATCCTAAAAGATCGAATGAGACCAACTAAATTTTTTGTAATATACATAAACGTTTATTAAAATAAACGAAACATTTCGTTTCTTTCACAAAAAATAATGTCGATAACTTTCGTGCAATGTAAACTAAATAAGTAAAATTTACGAAAACTTTCGTTCATCAAGCGGCCATTTCTTCGTACCACAATAAAATCGATTTGGCCACATCGATTTTTTAAATAAAAAAACAATGTTGTCAAACACCGATCCCAAAAGATCGACTGAAAACAATAAGAGGCTAATAAACACGAAAACTTTTCTAAGATAAACGAAAAGATTTTGTGCGGTCGTACGATGTTTGTACGATGTCGGTGACCAGGTAGTTGAATCGTGATTCGGGAAGAGACCCTCAACGATTATCTTTAGCTTACCCGGGCATATTTCAGCTGGTGTCGACGGACCCTCGTCTGCGTCATGACGACTCAGTACGCGTCCCCCAGGGATTAGCGTTTATTTCTCAGCACAGCTACTTATGGCAATTGGATTGTTAAGCTTGATCTCCCGTTTTAAAGAGTCCCTACCTTCTAGATACGTCGCTTGCGCTCCTCTCTCACTCTCCGATCTTGCGCTCTGAGCCCGCCTTCTGGCTCTAAGACAAGAAGCGTGTAGCGTACTGAGTTACTCATTTAACCAGTAAACTGCACGCCGTCTACTGCATGGCCATAGTTTTCGTGACATTGTAACTTCACAAGCGGTCACAATCCATCTTGTTAACCGTCAGCCGTATCAACGTACTTGATTCCGTTGTTCGCCGAAGTAACTCAACAAAGAGGTTTTCGTTAAAGGCTTTCGTCTTCCACTTTAGCTTGCCGCCCGTCCTTCTTCGTGCTGCAACAGGGTTCCATTGGCCGATGCGGTAGCGAATCGCCTGGTGGTCTCTATGGGGAAACTTCTCTCACACTCTCCAGTCCATGTTCGCCGTCAGTCAAGGACTACAGAATGTGGCGAAGTTTCTCTTGGTACCGATATCCGTTTCGTGAACCATTAAGCTCCTATCTCCTCGCTTCGCCGCGATCTACTCGTTATTGTCCTCGGCGGTTGAGCTAGCCTCCACAACGTGCCGACAGGTAGGTGTCGAGTCTGCAGCCAATTTTCACTACAAGGAAATATTTTCACAAGATAACCTTTGCAAATGAAACTTTGAGAATTTCATTTAAAATATTAGTCATATTTTTGTTTAACATATTCAATTTTTTCAAATTTCTCCAAAATATTTCGGGGGGGGGGGGGGGGGGGGTTGCTTGTATTGTTTCGTAATTTATAATTTTCTAGCAAGTCTTGAACGATTTGCATTTCCGCTGTAGTACAAATTTACGTATAATTCTTTATGATAGAACAGATATGCACAGGGAATGAAAGAGCTGTGAAAGCTGAGACTAGTCAGATGACTTGGCAAAATGATGCAAAAAGTTGAATACGGAAAAATCGCTTAAATCGTGTCGGAACTTAAGAGGGGTTGTGTAAGGTGTTATCGGCAAAAAATTGGATACTTTAATTCTTTTTTCGATGCAAAGATTCTTTGTCTTTTCAGTCAGGCGCCACATCGAAATCTTGTTTTGCGGTATACACCATAACTCAAAATCTACTGGACAAACGTTGAGACATTTGCACAGTTGTTTTTCACAGCATTTCACAAGTAATTAAGGGAGCTTTTATTTTTTGGTCGATTTTCGATTTTTTCGTAGTACTTTGAAACCAAAGTCCGATTATTGCTAAAACAAAAATTAACATGTTATTGTAAAATAATAATATTTAGCAGTTTGCAAAAAGCTCTTGTAGTTGCCTGGGAAATTATGTGAAGAAGAATTGTGCAAAATTCAGAACGATTGGTCCAAGAAATTTTGTCTGCATCCAGTATCAGGTTCAATTTGTAAATTTATAATTGTCAATTCATTATCAGAGATAGGGTTTGTCGCGGTTGCGGTAATTACCGCAACCGCGCAGTATTTACCGCACCCGCACCGCAAAATCTACGGTGCGGTGAGACACTTTTTCCCGCAGATGCGGTGCGGGAAAGAGCTTTTACCGCGCGGTTTTACCGCAACTGCACCGCAAAAAAATGATAAAGTGATAATTTTGATTATTCTAAATTGATAAACAGACTGCTATAATGAAAGAAAATCTAGCTGAGTCCGTAACATTTTGACGCTATTATTTTCACGACATATTTTGGACTAGTTATTTTATGCTTCTAAGTAAAACTTCACAAACTAACCATTTCAAATACATAAAATGCAAGATCCAAATAGAGACAAAATTATTAGATCATTTAAAAACAATAAATGTTTACTCTTAAATCTAATTTAAAAGCGAATCACTTCTCTCGATTTCTGTTTTTTTTTATCTTAAATACGTTTATTTAGGCCCAAATGCTGTAGCTTAACGAGGCCGATAATTCATTTTTTTTTAATTACATGTCACATGTTAGTGGGGGAAGGGAAAGCCGTATTTAGGGGCGGCTTGCTCCCCTCTTATGTAAGTAAAGGAAAAAGGTAGGAAGTGGGATACATATTGTGTAATTGACATCGTCGTTTGCTGATTGATCATTGTGGCGGATATGCACACTTTGTTGTAGTTCCCAGTCTAAGTATAACAAACTACCACTTTTACATTCGGGCAGCTCGCCATCAAGATTGTAGTTAGCAATTCCGCATGCAGGATTTGGATCGATAGAGTCTTCTAACTGTTCTGTCTTCCTGTTAAAGACACACGTAGAGTATCCCTGTTGACCACTAATTTATAGCTTAAAACTTATGATTGATTCGGCCGGCCTAAAATATCGTACGCAACTGGCACTGTGCTCCTAACCGTTATCTTCGACCCAGTAAACGGTGAAGTATGGTTGAGCTTCTAGGTGCAAACTTTTTGCTCTGATCCTCCTATGCTTGTCTTTTCCACCCAACTCCCACTGAGATACGCTCTAGACTACATAGGACAGAATCACGATCACTCACGTTATACAATTTGGCTCTCTCAGTGCACATGAGAGAGAAATTTATTTGGAGTGACCCTGCTGAAATGCTAACTTTCTCCCTTCCTTTCTCTGTTAACGAACCAATCCGCGTGGTCTCATACGTATACTTAGAGCTATGTGATAACGCAACGAGACATGTGTTTACGGTTTAAGATGCTCGGCTGGCCAGGTACCCAAATTTTTACCGTCGCAATCTTCAAGCTCATAGGAACTTGACCCATGCTTAGCGACTACGCGACAAGGTAGGTACATTGGTGCCAGCTTCGCATTATAATATTCCCCCGCGTTTGATTGTTTGAAATTTTTTCGATAAATTTGTTGTCCAACTTTGAACCCTTCGGGTCTGGATCGCTTGCGAAGGTTATATCGACGGGAGCTGGTTTCATATGCTTTCAATAGGTTCTTCTTGACAATGTCGTATATTTCGTCACTTATTGGTTTGTGTGAATCTGCACGTTGTTCCGGTAAGTAATCTTCTTTTTTCCGCCTCCGTAGGTGGTCTTCGCCGGAAGTGGCGATTTCGTAGTGTCGCGTGACGAAGAATGGCGATAATCCGGTAGCCGAGTGTACCGTGTTGTAAAATACGTGCTCGATATCCACTATGTAGGTATCCCATCAACGTTGATCCTTCTGACAGTAGGTCCTTATCGCCGCGTTGATAGACCGGTTTAAGCGTTCCACTGGATTTCCTTGGCTGTGGTGCCTGGAAGTGGTCCAATGTTTCACGTCAAACCGATTTAACAAGGCCTTAAATTCCTTCGAAAGGAACGTCGTAGCGTTGTCGGTTAAAACTATTTCTGGTATAGAATTTCGAAGAAACCAACTGTTAAATACTTAACTTATAATTAAACTCTAAATTTCAAGGTAAACTTAAATTCTACTAAAGCTAAACATGCAATACATAATCTTATTACTAACGGCTTAGATCCACCCTACGTAAATATAAAAATACATAGCTGGATCCAATCCAACAGAACAATACCCTATTGTGATCGCTTTGCTACCCGCCGGCCACGCTTATCAAATGTGCAAATGATTAGTCGAATTAAATCAATTGAACAGAACACTTCATATCTCGTCATTGCTCCGAAACGAGTTCATTTTTCCCACGTGTTGGGTATCGTTTTACAAACCTTCCGCCGCGAACCGTGTCGTAAAAATTTCTTAGTGTCGTCTCGAACATGGTCCTTCGAACCGGATTGTTCGTCGACGCGATTTTCACCGTAGTAGCACAGTGCTAAGTGATTGTCGTATAACCACGTGGCTGAAAATAGCGCCGATAACAATCCACTGAGTGAAAAGACGAAATTTAAACTGGCTTTGCGGACGTGAATGTTGGTGCAAATACTGTATTCCGCACGGCGGTGAGGTAATCTCACACTGGAAGGGTGAATTTGAACACCAGAAAGGTGAAACAAACGACGGTGGTGCCCGCACCGTGACAAAAAAGTGCTGTAAGCTGAAGAAACAGTGCAGTGCAAGAAAGCTGGTCAGAAAGCCACCGCTCATATTGTGTACCGTTCCTGTAGCTGTTCCTGTACAACCACGCTTGCTGCAGATTTTCTCAACGTTGTCGCCCGCCTGCAGCAATCGGGGCCGTCTTTATTCAACGCACTCAAAACTCAGGTGGGTCCTTTCCATATTGTTAAGAAAGCAGATTTGAACGAGTCTTTTGCGACGAAAGCATGTCGACCGAGGAAAAAAAACCGTTAGAGGTACCCGAAAGGGTTGCATTTGCCCAAAGGCGAGTAGAAAATGCGCGAAGGTCAATGAAAAAGATAGGTGAATTTGTCAAGTCCTATAGTTCGGAAAAAGACTCGGGGCAGGTTCCAGTTAGGCTGGCTAGGTTGGAAGAAATATTTGCGGAATTTCGGGACGCCATTTTGATTGTTCAGTCGTTTTCGTCGGCTGCTTCTGCAAAACCATACGACGAACTAATGGATGATGTCGAGGAACGTTATTGTGCTTACAAGTCCGTCTTATCCATGTACTTGCAGAAGCAGGCTGTGTCAAATCCAACAAAAACGTGTGAATCGGCAGTTTCAATTAGTCACATTAAATTCCCGGATCTAAAGCTGCCTGAATATAGCGGTAAATTTGAGGAATGGCAGGCTTTCCATGATTCTTTTGAAGCTGCAGTACACTCCTGTGCACAGTTGAGCCCGATACAAAAGTTTCATTACCTAAGAGGGTGTTTGAGGGGGGAAGCTTTACGTGTGATTGATACAATTGCGATTTCCAACGACAATTACTCGCTCGCTTGGAAGACCTTGATCACGCGTTATAATAACAAACGGTTTCTTATTAAATGCCACCTTAAGGCTTTCTTTGATATGCCTGCGATGCGTCGTGAGTCTTCCGAGTCGCTTTTGTCACTGGTTGATGGTTTTGAGCGCAACATTTCCATCTTGAAGCGTCTCGGTGAACCAGCAGAGCGTTGGAGTTCGATCCTTGTGTATCAGTTGAGCCTGCGTTTGGACAATCGTACTTTGCGTGAATGGGAACATTATTCATCCAGAGAACCAGTGCGCGATGATGGAGTAGTGAACGATGGAATGCCTCTTTACATCGATATGATACAGTTTCTCCAAGACTATGCTAGAGTTCTTCAGTCCATTGCACCTCAACCCTCGGCCTTAGTTTGCTCTCGACCGTCAGAATCGAAACCGAAACCAAACACCTCGGCTTATCTCGCGGTAGAACCCACCGGGCGCACATGCCTAAACTGTGGTCAAGGTCACTTCCTCGGGAATTGTGGGCAGTTTAGAAAAATGTCACCGCATGAACGTCTTGATTTTGCAAAAACCCATCGCTTGTGTTTGAATTGTTTGAAGACAGCATCACACAGTTGTAAGAGCTGCCCGTCGTCCAATTGTCGGAAATGCGATCGGAAGCATAATACACTCCTCCATTTACCACCACTCGATAACTCTTCGGCACAACAACAATCACCGAATGCTCTTGCTTCAAATCAACAACAAGCACAGTCGGCACAGTCTCATCCACCGTTCGTTCCTAGCCAGACCTCGCCTGCCCCATCCTTGTCGGCACAACAATTGTCGGTTCCGATCAGCAATCATCGATCAGGTCCGACACCCTCCGTTCATTTTGCAAGTTCTGCCGTTTTGTCGAAACCCAAAATGAGCCCACCTGAGGTTTTGACGGCCCGATCACAGCTACCCAATGAAATAGTGCTTCTCTGGACAGCTATTGTCAATTTCGAGGATTGCAACGGTACAGCGAGTCAGGCTCGCATTCTTCTCGACTGCGGTTCACAGTGTAATTTCATGACGGAAGCCTTATACCACAAGCTCAAGCTTGCGCCTGTCGTATGCCCCACTGAGGTGGCTGGGATTGGTTCTAGTATCACTCGAGTCGAGCGTTCTGTTGCAGCTTTCGTATCGTCTCGATGTTCGTCGTACCGTAAGCAAATGTCGTTCCTCGTTCTACCGTCTATAACCAGGATGCTACCGTCTCGTCCAGTGGACATCACCAGCTGGGAGCTCCCGCGCCATGTGCGGCTTGCGGACCCCACTTTCAACACTCCTGGTGTCGTTGATGCGATCGTTGGTAATGATTGTTTCGCTGATATTCTGCGGTTCGGGAAAATCGATTTTGGTGAGAAGCTACCCGTGCTACAGAAAACAGCCTTCGGATGGATAGTGTCTGGAAGATGCCAAGGTATAAACAAGGAGACACCATTTGTTTCATATCACCTCAGCCGCCTTGATAATCTTGAAGCTTTGGTAGAAAGGTTTTGGGAGCTTGAATCGTGCTCGTCAGGAAACAACTGGTCTCCATCGGAACGTGACTGCGAACAACACTTCAGAAAAAACGTATCACGCGACTCCCAAGGCAGATACGTCGTGAAGTTACCAAAGAAGGAGGAATTGCTGCCACAGCTGCAGGACAACCGCCTCAACGCTCAACGTCGTTTCTTGTCGCTAGAGCACAAACTCGATTCAAATAATGAGCTCAAACACCTTTATCATGAGTTCATTCATGAATATATTTCGCTAGGACACATGCTGGAGGTCCCTCTGGCGGAAATTGGACAATCGCCGCAGTACTTCCTACCGCACCATGCTGTGTTACGACCGGATAGCTCTACGACCAAGTTGCGAACTGTATTCGATGCCTCATGCAAATCTCAATCCGGAATTTCTCTCAACGATGTGCTTTTAGCGGGACCGACGATTCAAGATTCACTGATATCGATCGTTATGCGATTCCGGATGCATGCCTATGTCGTTAGTGCAGATATCGCGAAAATGTACCGTCAAATTTTGGTACACCCGAACGATCAAGCCCTGCAAAGAATATACTGGCGAGACAGCAAGGATTTGCCACTGAAAATGTTCCAGCTCCGAACGGTGACCTACGGGACGAATAGCGCATCGTTTCTCGCCACCCGTGTTTTACAGCAACTTGCAGAAGACGAAGAAGTGAATTTCCCACTTGCTGCTCCAGTAGTCCGCAAGGACTTTTATATGGACGATTTGCTCACTGGATCGAACGACCTCATTACTCTGAAAAACGTGTGCGTTCAAGTTATCGCTATGCTCGACTCTGCTGGGTTTCCTCTTCGTAAGTTCTCGTCAAATTCTCAGGAAATTATTGATCTCGTTCCCGAAGCACTCCGAGAAACAAAACCCTCACTCGAGTTTGACAGCCACTCATCAATAAATACACTCGGACTGATTTGGGAACCGTCGACTGACTTTCTCAGCTATAAAATTCCTGATTGGCCGCCAGTAGAAGCGTACACGAAACGCACCGTTCTTTCTCGGATGTCGAGTCTGTTTGATCCGCTTGGCCTGCTTAGTCCAATTGTCGTGAAGGCCAAGATTTTCATGCAGACGTTGTGGAAGACAACATTGTCCTGGGACACCAGGCTGCCCAGCACTTATCGACAAGCCTGGGAAGAAGTGCAGAATCAGATTCCCCAATTAAAGGATCTACGAATACCTCGTCATGTTCTTTCACTCCGGAAACCTCAAGCAGTCGAAATGCATGGATTTAGCGACGCATCGGAACAGGCATATGGAGCCTGTGTCTATATCCGCTCCATTGCCGAGGACGGCTATTGCACAGTTCGTCTTGTCGCGGCAAAGTCACGAATAGCTCCGTTGGAGGTCAAGTCCATCGCCCGCCTCGAACTCTGCGCAGCTCTTCTTTTAGCCAATCTCGTGCACTTGGTTGCAGAAACTATCAACTACCAAGGCAAGGTGTTGCTTTGGACTGATTCGTCGATTGTGCTGCACTGGCTTGCTTCAACACCCTCGTCATGGCAAACATTTGTGGCGAACCGTGTTGCGGAAATACAACGTCTCACCACCAACGCATTTTGGAAGCACGTTCCCAGTTGTGACAACCCCGCTGATCTAATCTCTCGTGGAATGAACGTGAATGACTTCTACAACAGTTACTTGTGGTGGAACGGCCCTCCCTGGATAGCAACCATCAATCAACCTTGGCCAGAATCCATCCAAATTCCCGCGCGACATTCGCTTTCCGAAGAAGTTTTGGAAGTTCGGAAGCAGGTTTTTCATGTAGCGATGGCCAATGGCGATCTCGTGAAACGCTATTCGTCCTACACGCAACTATTGCGGATCGGATCACTCTGTCGACGGTTCGCCAACAATAGTTCTACAAGTAAGGGTTCTCACTTCGGACCGATCTCCAACCTTGAAATGCGTGAAACCATGATGTCACTCGTGCGGGCGATTCAAAGTGAGTTCTTTGCGAAGGAAATAGTGGCTCTCTCCGCAGGCCAACATGTACCTAAATCTTCTAGCCTGCGGTTTCTTCATCCAAGCATCCAGAATGGCCTGATTCGAGTCGGTGGCCGATTAGAACACGCCGAAATCGACTCCGACAGAAAACATCCGTTGGTGCTTCCCGAAAGGCATCCGTTCACGTTACTTGTCGCCGAGTCAATCCACCGACGAACCATGCACGGGGGACCACAACTTACTTTGGCAATTATGAAGCACGAATTTTGGCCTTTGCGTGGTCGAAACTTGGTGCGCCGTGTGGTTCATAGCTGCGTTACTTGCGCTAAGGCCAAGCCCAGGATCATCGAGCAGCTTATGGGTCAGCTGCCACCAGAGAGGGTCAACCGAGCATATCCCTTTCAGTACGTTGGAGTGGACTTTGCAGGGCCAGTCTATCTTAAACCAGCCACTCGTAAAGGAGCGCCTATAAAGGCATATGTTGCGGTGTTCGTCTGCTTAGCGGTCAAGGCAGCGCATCTTGAGCTAGTGTCGGACCTCACATCGGCCGCCTTCATCGCGGCACTCCGTCGCTTCATCGCGCGCAGAGGGTTACCGAGCACCATCTTCTGTGACAATGCGACGAATTTCACTGCTGCCCAACGCGAACTTAAAGAGCTTCGCCAGTTGTTTCTGTCACAGCAACACAGGGATGCTGTACTACTCGAAGCCAGCACCCATGCAATCACCTTTCACTTCATACCTCCACAAGCTCCGACGTTCGGTGGTTTATGGGAAGCCTGCGTCAAATCCTTCAAGCATCATCTTCGCAGAGTAGTTGGGAACAGTCATCTCTCGTTTGAAGCTTTCTCTACAGTTCTCGCGCAGATCGAGGCTTGCCTTAATTCACGGCCAATTACACCAATGTCTGCCGATCCGAACGATGTGGAAGCACTTACTCCTGGACACTTCCTTGTCGGGCGTCCGCTTTTGGCAGTCCCAGAACCCGATTTAGACCACATCCCCGAAAATCGGCTCGATCTTTGGCAGAAAATGCAGCGCCTTACTCAACATTTCTGGAAGCGATGGCACAACGAGTACCTGTCTACATTGCAGCTCCGTTACAAGTGGTCCACGGTGAATCAAAATTTGCTGACAGGATCGATCGTATTAGTACGTGATGACAACCTCCCTGTCGGAAAATGGTCGATGGGAAGAGTGCTTGCTGTTCACTTCGGCGATGACGACTTAGTCCGAGTTGCTACTGTGAAGGTTCCTGGGGTTGCCAAACCCATAACACGTCCAATTACTAAGCTTTGCTATCTGCCCATCGAGGTCGATCCAGCAACCATCGAACCAGATTCGTCGTCAACGCACAACCGGGACGTGCCTTCCGCAGTGTCGGAAACTCAATCAGCTGGAGCTGGTCGATAGTTGGATGTAACTACTGTGTTTAAAATCTAATGAAATGTTATATTGAAATTACCTTTCAAGGTGGCCGGCATGTTAAATACTTAACTTATAATTAAACTCTAAATTTCAAGGTAAACTTAAATTCTACTAAAGCTAAACATGCAATACATAATCTTATTACTAACGGCTTAGATCCACCCTACGTAAATATAAAAATACATAGCTGGATCCAATCCAACAGAACAATACCCTATTGTGATCGCTTTGCTACCCGCCGGCCACGCTTATCAAATGTGCAAATGATTAGTCGAATTAAATCAATTGAACAGAACACTTCATATCTCGTCATTGCTCCGAAACGAGTTCATTTTTCCCACGTGTTGGGTATCGTTTTACAAACCTTCCGCCGCGAACCGTGTCGTAAAAATTTCTTAGTGTCGTCTCGAACACCAACCTTCGCGAAGAGTCTTGCAAAGGCTACCTGATTCGATCCGTCGCATAGGGTGTATCTGACACCACTTGCTGAACAAGTCTTGAATAACCAAAATATACATGAATCCCGTCCGACTTTTTGGTAACGGACCCACATAGTCCATAGCAATTATTTGCCAGGGGTGATCGGCTAGTTTTTGCTTCCCCATCATCGGTATCATGGGAACTACTGCTGGTTTGCTCTCTTTGCAAACTGTGCACTTCTGGATGAACTTTCGAGTTTCAGACGCCATATGGGGCCAATAATAACGCAACTGCAATCGGGATAGAGTCTTCTCGACGCCCAGATGAAAGCATCCTTCATGCTCTTCCTCAATTATCCTCCTGCGATTTTCCGGCGGTGGTACCATTTTCCATTCGAACCGAACGTTGTTTGGTTCCTCGTCGACCGGAACGTATTTCCATAACTGACCGTCCTCCAACCTGAAGTCCGAGAAGCGTGCAGGTTCTTCCCGAATCTGTTGGAGCAATTTCTCGTATGAAGCGAGGCAGGTTCTGACTGTAGTGATTGCACAGATGCTTCTTGAAAGCGCATCAGGAACAATATTGTCCGTACCTCTCCGATGAACGATCGTCATATCCAAATGTTGGAGGTCCAGGCTCCAACGACTGAGTCTAGATGAGGGCCGCCACTTGTTGTTGCGAATATATTGTAGCGCAGATGCATCGGTTACAACGGTAAAATGACTACCCTCTATATAACCCCTGAATTTTTCTATCGACAATAGCACAGCAAGAGCCTCTTTCTCAGTGGCCGAATAATTTTGCTGGGCCGAGTTTAATTTCTGCGAAAAGAAGCTGATGACCTTTTCCGACCCATCTTGTAATTGGGTGAGAACACCTGCTACGGCACGATCACTCGCATCGGTTTGCAGAACAAACTCCTGTTCAAAATCAGGGTTTGACAAAATCGGTGCAGTTATCAATCGTTCCTTAATTTCTTTAAAGGCGGCGTCAGCTTCCTTGGTCCATCGAACCACTTTCGGTTTACCGGTTAGCAGGTCAGAAACAGGCGCAGTGATTGCGCTAAAGTCGGAAATAAAGCGACAATAATAATTTATCATCCCAAGGAAACGACGAACCTATCGGACAGTTTTAGGGGCTTCGAAATCTAAAATACCCTGGACTTTTGATGGATCGGGTCTCAGACCGTCACAAGATAATAAGTATCCGAGAAATGGAACTTGAGATCTACAGAATAGCGACTTAGTAATATTAATCGAAAGATTGGCATCTCTCAATCTCTTGGCGACTTCCTCCAAAAGTCGAATATGTTCCCCAAAGCTATCACTGGCAACAATTATGTCATCCAGGTACACGAACACATTAGGTTCTAACGCTCCTCCCCCCAAAATCTTGTCCATGAGCCGAGACAATGTGGCCGGGCTATTGGTAAGACCAAAGGGAAGGCGCGTATACTGAAACATGCCTCGAACTTGGATGCAGTGGCTTGGAGTTTGAACATAACGGTATCTGGAGAAACGCATCTTTAAGATCGATGGTGCTAAGGTAACGAGTTTTCCCCAGACGTCCCAGTATTCTCCCAACATGGGCAAGTGGATACGCATCCCGTTTCGTTCGCGCGTTCAGTTTGCGCGCATCGAGACACAACCGAATCGATCCATTCGGTTTTTTAATCGGGACCGCATTGAGCGCCCAGTCTGACATTGACTCTTCAATTATTCCCAAAGAGAGTAACCGATCTATCTCTTCGTTGAGCGCTTTATGGATGGAAGGTGAATAGGGGAAGGGGTTCACTCGGATGGGTGGAGAGTCTTTAAATTCGGCTTTAAGTTCTATAGAGTGTTGGGTCAGCGAGGTAACCTCGAGCTGATCGAACATAGCTGGCTTAAAAAATTTTTGACATTAAAAATGTCTTACTCCACTATCTGGGGCTAGGTGTCATTCTAAAATCTAAACTATCTCCCATGTAACGAAACTATGTAAGGTTTGCACGCTTATAACTCCGATATTACTAGATGGATTTTAATCATTCATACACCAACCGATTCAGAAACACCTAACTTAAATATTGGTAATAATTTAATATCTCCCCAATAAAAGTAGACTTTTGGAAATTGGTAAAATTAAAAAGTTCACGAAAAACGGGAAAATTACCATTCGTGAGGCAGATTTCTCAGACACAGCCGTCAAGAGAGGGCAGCTTAGTTGCTCAATGAAACACGAAAAGTCATAAATAGAAGCAACGCATGTCCGTTTAAATCAGTTGTTGCTCTTATCCCACACGAGCAACGTCGTCTCCGGGCGATGCAATAAGCGCTATCGATTTTCGGTAACGTTGGCATTTGCACACACTCGCACCTAAGTAACTAAACCATATACGGTTAGTTTATAAATAGAGGTGACGTGTACCAGTTTTTGTTCTTATGTCGAACGGGTAAGATCATGGCTGCAGCGTCTGGGCACTACAATAAGCGGTAGACGCTATGCATTTTCGGCAGCGGTGGCCGTGTGCGGATTTGTCGGGTACCAACATGGTGTCACAGAATGATTTGCAAAGTGGGTGGGCGGGGTGGTTTGGATTTAATTCAATACGGTGTGTGCTGCTTAAGAGTGTTGCGTTTGAAAAAAATATATTTATTTTTATGCATGCGTGTGCGTTGTAACTTGTTAATCCATGTTTACGGCGCTTTGTAGCTGCGTAGGGTAAAGAGCCAATTGGTTTTCATGTTTCATATTTCGGTTATATGTTTTTTATCAGTAAGGCATCTGACAACGTGTTTCTGTAGTTATTGCACTGTTCAGCAGCGTAGTATTTTATATAGGAGAGTACACTCAGTTTTTTGACGCGGATTTTGAAATTTACGCGGTTTTCATTAACGCGTTTTTTTTTTAAATTTACTCGGTTTTCATTTACACGGCCTGTATCCCCTGCGTGAAAAATCTGAGTGTAATTGCATCGGAAACAATCACATTCCCAGCAGAACTTTTTGTTTTCTAATTTCAAACACTTTTGTTTCGTACTGCACACAACGGAATATTTTAAAACAGAACTTACCGTTTCAGCAGCAGTTGAAGCGGGTGTTCTTTTTCCATTCAAATTCAAGCCATGTCTTAAGCGTTAATGGACTTAAAATTGTTTTCCCAGTTTAACCAGTCAGAATATCTGTCCTACCCTATGTATTTAAAACACAGTTCTAATTGCGTTTTAAGGTATACAACAAATACGGTTGGGTATACTAATTTAAATTTTAAAATAAATCTGTTTTAAATTATGAAACAAACCGCTGTACTGAAGATATAATTATGTCAGTCCTATTACCACATAAAACACCTATATAACATAAAACGCTGCAGAATTGGTTTAATAATACAATGTTTACACTACAGAGTTATAACACGTTTTAATAATTAGCAACAAGAAAAAAGTCACCAAGATAGCATAAAAACCCGTTTTAACTGGTAGTGCGAACATTGTATAACAATGTAATTTATCAAATAATTTCATTTTTTCCACCACTAATCGATCAAGAAATACTTACACTTAAGATTGTTTACTTAAGTTCATTAGTACATTATTTAAAATTTAAATGGAAAATGAAATTTCATATTTCATGGAGAATCTGTATATTTCCGTTGACGGGCGTGGGTTTCCTCATCACAGCTCTCAATATGGAACTTTTCTTTTGAATATATTTTCTGGACAGACCAGCCTATGTTTACTAGATGGATCAGCCAAATAATGCCAATCACCTAGTGAGATACTTGATTAATTAATAGATTACCGTTAAAAGACCTTCAATAAATTATATTTTAATGGGGAGGGTATATAGCAAATTGTAACATATGAAAACAGGCGAGTGAACAAGAACGTGTGTCGATATGTGTGATAGATAAAAAAGCTATATTTTTAATGTCACCGTGGTCGTGTCCTGTACACAACCCTTTGATTTTTTTATTCTGTCAATTTCATTTTGCTGCTCGGAGCTAAGCTCGACGAAACAGGACGAAGTATATTCGGGGGATTCCTCTGCATTTATTTGAAGAATGCGAGTTTCATTCATGGAAATGTGAATTTTGAATGCCTTAAAAAAATCCATACCGGCAACACATTCGATTGGAAGATCGTCTACAATAGTCGTTTCCAGAACCTTTGTTTTGTCGTTAAAACAAAACGGCAGATAAACGCTACCCATAACCTGAAGTTGGTCTCCTGAAGCACTAGTAAGACATAGGTTGGATGGATGAATTCTAGTATTCGGGTTTCTCCAAATACGGGAGGTTTGGGTAGAAATCAAAGTCTTTTGACTTCCACTGTCTAGCAGAGTTTTGATTGAGTTATTATAAATGGTAGGTTGAATATAAGGACGATCATCGGAAATGACAGATAATACATACTTTTCCGATGATTCCTGTCCTTCGTAATAGTCGCAGTCGGATATAGGCTCATACCCTAATGTGAAAAGTGTGGTTGTTATTTGGTCGTGGGAATCAATTTCGCTGTCATCTGACCCAGATTCGACAACTACTTGGATGGGCCGGCCTCCCGTCGGCGTTGTTCGTTTTTTGAACAAAAAGGGCATTTATGAGTAGGAAAACCCGTAAACCCACATGCTTGACAATGAACCTTATAGGGTTGCGTACATTTCTCGGTCGTGTGCTGCTGACTGCGACAATTGAAACATACGAACTTATCGCTCAATGGTACATGAGTGCGGATTTGCGCTTCTATTCCTCCTCCTTCGTTTTGTTTGGATGGGCCCGGTTGGGGACTTGGAATCTCCCTCTTATTGTTTTCTTGCTTCGGTCGATCAGTCTGCTTGGAGCTATCTTCTTTGTCCCGCTCCTCTCGATTGAACGGTCGCTTGCTGTTTTTATTCGCAAAATTGCCTCCTTTGTTTTGGTGCTCTTGGCGGTTTTGATTTTCGCGGTTGTTGGGTCCTCTATTTCCATGGAGGGGGTTCGGTCCTCTCCCTCCCCGTTGGTTTGGGTTTCCTCCATTTGATGAATGGTCGGAGGCTTCTACCGCGTGAGCTTGAGCCTGGTTATAAGGTTTGGAGAACAGATATGTATTGGTAGCGTCAATTTCTTGTCCCGCCCGTTCCAGCGCGTGAAGATCATGTATTTCCCATCCAATAAGTGCACGCTTGTATTCCGGTTTAAGATTTCTGCGCACTGTTTGAGCTATTTCTTGTTCCGATACCGGCTTGGTCAGGCTTTTGAATTTCTTCTCTACATCGAGGAAAAATTCTAGAAAACTTTCGTTTTTCTGCTGTCTACGTTGATATATTTCGAGCAGCACGAAATGATCCAAATCAGGGTGCCGGAAAGTGGTTTTCAGACTCTCAATTAGCTGTGAATAAGTAGTAAACCGATGCTTGTTGCTGGTAAACCACATTTTTGCTTTACCGGTTAGCAAATTACCAAATGATCTTAACAGTTCTGGTTCGGAAATTTGTTCCGCTGTGGTCCAATCATTAACTTCCCATAAGAAGTCATTTAATCCTATTCCACGATCTTCGCCAGCGTACTTCATGGGCCATTTTACCACTGGAATAGTCTTCACACGATTTGGGAGGGAATTGAAGTGGTAATCTCGAAAAGGATTTAAGCTAGGGGTTGTTACTGGCGGAATATTTCTACGAAGGTCCATACCGAGTATATCTGCTGTGGGTGGTTCCACCCTTGAAGAACTAACTCTCGAATATGGTGGGTTAGAGGTACGGTTTTCATGTGGGTTCTGTGAAAAAAGTGTAGGGGACTGTGATTGAATATTAAGGTTGACATTTTGTGTAGAAGGGATTTCATATGGGTTCGGGTGAATAGAAGAAGACTCTGAGTGAAACGGGTTTAGGGGGATTTGATAATGCGGATTGGAATAATGTATGAATTCATTTGGGTCTGACCACTGTGAAGATACAGGATGAAGGCTGGGAGGGTCGTGCGACAATGGAATATTAGTGGCATCTGTTCGGTACGATGTATATACTGGTGGATCGTTGATAGTCTCGTACCTAATGTAACCTGTGGATCGAACAACGTTCGTCACATCACTAAGCGACGGCATATGCGGTCGCCCTGTATAAACACCACTTGTTAAATTCACTGGCTCATTTTATAAATCTCGTAATGTATCAAAACGCACTTGTCGTGATTGGTGGACACAAGATGACACTTGATAACGGGGAGTCGACCATATGGGTGGTAATGGTCCCCACGTCGCATACGAAACCGTTGTTGCACTTGTCACTACTGTTGAATGCGAAGCTGACACCGACGCCTGCCCGATGGCTAAATTACTTATGCCTATTATTGATTCTACTTCTTGATTAATCTGTGTGTTAGAAAAGGTATTATCCTGATTTGGAATGAAGTTCGGTATATTATTTGAGGGCTGATGTAGAACTGCAGACACCTCATTCGCTAACGATTGTTCTGTTGAATCACTAGACATGACAGGCACATCAGATGCCAATGAAATTAAGTCAGTTGCATTATTATTAGTTTGCGCTTGGGCGGTGAGACTTGCAGCTCCTTCTATAATGGGGAAAGAAGGTGTAGCAGGAGGCGGAGGAATTGTCTCTCGAGTCTCGAAATATTCTAAATAGGTTTGAATAACTTTAGAGAAAATCCAATTTGCATCATTTGCCCACTCTCGTGTTCCAAAAGTTTTCCTGAATAATTTTAGTCGATTGTATAAATGCAGTAATCCAGTCTTGGACCTATCTTTCGCTAAATCATCCGACCCCACCTCATTCCAAACTCTTTCCAATCTACTGCGACAGATGAGAATTTCTGTCCTCGAGTCACGTTTGTACACGTAAACTCGCCTTAAACCCTCTATTTCTTCCCGAAGTGAATTTTGTAATTTTCGGCGATTTACACTCATACCACGATCTTTATCTTTCAGCTGGTTTCTAATTTCCAACTCGAAAAAAACCTCTTCTTCTGTAAGAAAAGATAATGACATTTGCTCTAGATACGCTTTGTCTAAATTCGCCATGGCGCCCCTTGCAATCTCAAACTATATAACAGAATGTACAAAATCGTCCTCGCGTGTCGCCCTGATCTGCACAATTAACAAGCTGAAAGTGTGGATCGAATGATCAAAATATGACTCGACCGAACGATGAAGGACAAAAGAACACGGAATCGATACAATTTCTGTGTGTGTTATATGAAGCAACATGCGGTCAAATTTCACTCTATGGTTATTTACTACCTACGCACGTGATCCGCACTATATTCGAATCTATCGATCAAGGGCACCGCATGAAAAATTGCCACAACCAATATCAAATGGAGCAGTTGGGAATAAAAAAGTGTTTGAACTGAGAGTTGATTTTTTTCTCGATCTAATTTTTATTCGTCAAACATCTTTCAAAATTTCCCCCACGTCCAATGAAAAAAAATTAACTCTCGATACAATCGCTAGCCAATTATTTTCGCTGGATCGCCAGAATGTAAGTTAGGGTTCGCTTACCTATGAGCATGCAGACTCACCTTTGACTCTCTCGAGGGCTGTCTAAACTAGCTCTTTAGAGAGGTTAACTGCCATTGGACGTGGACCGCTATTCTCTCCGAGCACGCAATCACGCTCGGGCACTCACGGTACTCTTCTTCGGTGAATTCCGGGGTGGCTTTAGGGACGGGTTCACTAATCGCACCACGGCCACAGTGGTGTTTTTGACGGCCACACCACGATTTTCCGACACTCGCGAGGTCATCAACGGACGGTGGGTTCGCTTAAGTTGGCACTATTTCACACGCGCGCGCACACAAAGTTATTTCCGAGCTCGGGATGGTGGAATTACGAGGGAACACTTTTTTTTTGATCCGATACTGAACGATTTCCCGGTCACTATATTCCGATTTCACCGTGAGCTTGATCGCAGGGATGGCGTTAGATGGCTTTTGTTCACTAAGAGGAACTCGATTTGATACGTGGCTTCGATTTTCTGGACACACTTGACGCTCATTTACCAGTACGTGTTGCTTGATCAAAAGGTGAAGCCAAAGAGAGCGAATCTATCCCGCAAGCTGATCTCCAGCCCCCAATATGATAAACTGCGATCTTTTGTGAGCTTTGTGTGTTTTCCGGATTTGGTAGCTGATGATCGCACTCGGACGGTTTGGTAGCGGTAGTGTTTGAATTGGCAGTTAATTTTATTAAACAATTCTACACCTAACTCCTATCAAACAAACTCAAACAGAAATTTATATTTTTTATTTATTAATTTTAATTATGGGACAGGGTGACATGTTACAATACAGGGATAGGTTGGAGGGATTCTACTGTGAATGAGAGAGGGGAAAATGTATTAAACTTGGACATCAATAGTTTTCAAAAATATATAGATAAGAAAAATATAGGGGTGGTCACGGCTTGCTAGGACGTCCCAGACTGGCACATAGGGTGATCTACCTCGGGCCCGAAGGGAATCTATTAGTTGGGACCTGGCAACACAGTACTCTGCGCACAGCCAAACAACATGCTCGATGTCGTGATAGCCGTTCTCACAAACACAATGATTACTTTCAGCAAGCCCTATACGACGGAGATACGTGTCAAACGAGTAATGGTTGGACATGATCCTTGACATCGTACGAATAAAGTCCCGGTTCACATCCAACCCCTTAAACCAAGCATTCGTTGATACCTTCGGGATAATGGAATGTAGCCACCGTCCCAAATGCCCATTGCTCCATGAGGTTTGCCAACTATCGAGCATCCTCTGACGAGAGATACTGAAAAATTCGTTGAAGCAAATTGGTCTTTCGTAAGTGTCGCCTTCTAATGCGCCCACCTTGGCTGAAGAGTCCGCCTTCTCATTGCCCGCAATAGAACAATGTGACGGGACCCAAACCAAGGTAATCTGGTAAAAATTTTCAGATGAAGCACTCAGATATTCCCGTATTTTCCCCAGGAAATACGGTGAGTGCTTTCCAGGCTTCGCCGCACGGATGGCCTCAACGGAGCTGAGACTATCCGAAACGATGAAGTAATGGTCTGAGGGCAGGGTGTCAATGATCCCGAGAGTATACTGAATGGCAGCTAATTCTGCGACGTACATTGAAGCAGGATCATTGAGTTTGAATGCGGCAGCAAGATTTTTGTTGAAGATACCGAAGCCTGTGGACCCGTCGAGAATTGATCCGTCAGTGTAGAACATTTTGGCGCAGTCGATTTGATGGTATTTATTATAGAAAATATGTGGGACCACTTGTGGGCGAATATGATCCGGAATTCCACAAATCTCTTCCTTCATGGATGTATCGAAAAATACAGTTGGATCAGAAGTATTTAAGAGATGAGCACGGTTAACGTTATACGTAGATGAATTGATGTTCTGTGCCATGTAATCGAAGTACAAGGACATGAATCGGGTCTGAGAATTATGCTCGACAAGCCTTTCGCAATTTGCAATCACCAATGGGTTCAGAATATCGCATCGAATGAGCAATCGATATGAGAGGTCCCAGAATCGATTTTTCAGCGGAAGAACGCCCGCCAGCACTTCGAGACTCATCGTATGGGTCGAGTGCATGCAACCCAAGGCAATACGCAAGCAACGATATTGGATTCGCTCCAGTTTGATGAAGTGTATGTTCGCAGCGGAGCGAAAAAAGAAACATTTTTTCGACCCAATTATCGAGGCGAAACAAGATCATTTTTTCGAATAACTTCCGGATACAGGACAGCATTGCAATCGGACGATACGAATTGTGGTCGGAGGCTGGTTTTCCTGGTTTTTGGATGGCGATGACCCTCACCTGTCTCCAGTCATGTGGGACAATGTTACCCTCAAGAAACCTATTAAATAAATTCAACAAGCGTCTTTTGGCAGAGTCTGGCAGATTCTTCAACAAGCTGAATTTGATTCTATCTGGCCCCGGGAATTTATTGTTACATGATAAGAGAGCAAGTGAGAACTCCACCATCGCAAACGGTGTTTCGTTCGCGGTATTGTAAGGCGGCGCGGCGCGGTAGATTTTCTGTGCCGGGCGGAATCCGGACAAACCTTCTTGGCGAAATCGAATATCCAACGGTTTGAATATTCCACGCTCTCGTTAGTACTGTTTCGGTTTCGCATACGTCGGGCCGTGCCCCAAAGAGTGCTCATCGATGTTTCTCTCGTTAACCCGTCGACAAACCGGCGCCAGTAACTGCGTTTCTTAGCTTTCATTAAATTTTTTATTCGCTTTTCTAATATCGCGTACACTCGATAACTAGCAACTAACCCGTCGTTCCGGAAGGTTTTATACGCGGCAGCTTTCTCCGCGTACACGTCTGAGCACTCTTTGTCCCACCACGGGTTGGGAGAACGTTTTTGGGTGTTCACGTCGGGTACTCGTTTCGTCTGAGTTTGAATCGCGCTATCGAGAATCGAGTTGGACAAAAACTTATATTCTTCCTCCGGGGGAAGTACCTGTGTTGAATCGATAGTTTTGGATATCTCAGCAGCGTAGCTCTTCCAATCAATGTTTCGTGTGAGGTCATAGGGAACATTGATTGGTGCCGATGGTCTTGAACCAGTGGTGATTGCAATTACAATTGGTAAGTGGTCACTACCGTGGGGATCAGATATTACCTTCCACTTGAAATCTAACCGTAGTGATGTCGAGCATAAAGATATGTCCAGTGCACTTGCTTGCGCAGGTGGTCTAGGAATCCGTGTCATTTCCCCTGTGTTCAGAATTGTCATATTGAAGTTGTCACAAAGGTCTTGAATTGTCGAAGATCAATTATCGTCGTATAGACAGCCCCACCCCGTACCGTGAGAGTTAAAGTCTCCAAGAAGCAGGCGGGGCGAGGGAAGGTGTTCAATCACGTTGGAGAATCTTCGATATCCCATCATGGCCCTAGGAGGAATGTAAATAGAAGCAATGCAAAGATCTTTGCCTTTGATTGTTGTTTGACAAGCGACAACTTCAATGCCTGGCGTCGAAGGGAGGTTGATTCGATTGAAGGAGTAGCACTTTTTGATCCCTAAAAGTACCCCTCCATATGAGTCTTCTCGATCCAAGCGGATAATGTTAAAATCGTGGAAGTTGAGGTTTATATTAGAAGTTAGCCATGTTTCACATAGGGAAAATGCATCACAATGATTGTAATTTAGCAAGTGTTTTAATGAATCAATTTTGGGGATAATACTTCTGCAGTTCCACTGTAAAACAGTGATCAGATCCCTGATTCCGTCTAATAAGTTAGCCATCGAAGGATGCGATCGCTGTAAGGAGGGGCCATTGTTCAGTCAACTGTTTTAAAAATGTGCTTACTGTTGGTAGAATAGCAACCAGCAAGCTTTTCATAGGATCGGTAATGTTGAAAGCTGTGAATATCCAGTCCACAATGTCAGAAAATTTAAGAAATCCCGTTTTAGGTTGAGTTTCTGACTGTAAAGTTGGAGCACTTGGGATTTTTGGTGCCCCGGGGAGTGCTGAGAACTCCTGGTTGTATCTCAATTTCCCAAAACCAGGAGGTATTATCTTCGGATTTGTAACAGCACTTTCAGTTGATGAATTATTTTTATTTTGTACCCTTGTTTGGGACAACCTAGGACCCTTACGGGGAAGTTCAGGTGAGTTTTGATTAGGTCTTTTCCTAGGGTTTCCAAGCGGAGCAAAAGAATGCCCCTCGCAAGGGTCGTTAGAGGCGTTATCGTCAGTTGGCAAGAGAGCGAATGGGTTTTCGGAGATAAGTGGAACAGCTCTTTTAAGCATTTCTGCGTAAGAGCGTCTGGAGCGATCTTTGGCGGATCGCTTCAGTTTATCCGCGCGAAGTTTGTACGTTGGGCATGTCAAAAGTGCATGCGGATTCTCCCCACAGTAAAAACACTTCTCAGGGGGCCTACTGCAAGTATCATCCGCATGGCGTTCCCCACATTTACCGCACCGTTGCTTGTTGCTACAGTAGGTGGCCGTGTGACCTAGCTGCTTGCAATTGGAACAATTCATGACCCGCGGTACAAACAGGCGTGCAGGTAGACGAGCTCCTCCCACTTCAACGTAGCTCGGAAGTGCAGATCCGGCGAAGGTTACGCGAAACGAGTCTGATGGATAGTAATTGCCATCTTCGATGGACTTTGAGTGCAATTGCTTGCACTCCAAAATCTTAACTGATTGAAGGTTAGGGTTCTTAAAGCGGGCAGCCCCATCATTCATCAGATCATCGACAGTTAGACCCGCATCACTTACCACACCGTCGATCTCCACATCACGAGAAGGGATGTAGACGCGATACTCCAGCGTAAAGAGGCTATTGCTAACGATATCATTGGCCTGTTTCAAATCAGTAACGACTACGCGCAGTTTATCTGACTGAACCTTTTTAATCTCGGTTACGTTTTATCAGCTCCCGTGCAACAGTTACGCTGTCTAACGGTTTATTTTTGGGCCGAAAGTATACCACCCAAGGACCAGCGGATCCATCCTGGTAAACCTTGACTCGGGGGGGGGGGGGTCTGTGAGATTTTGGGGGAAGGTGGGGGAAGTGGATCGACCATAACATCATCTGTCTCAGTATCAGATATACGTTCTTCTTCCCCATAATATTCGTCTTCGGGGGGTGATCCTTCTCTTTGTTCCATTTTGTTGCGGGAGCAACACGCTCGACCGCACTATTTAATTTAAATTAAAATAAAAAATCAAAAACAATAATAAAAAAAAACGATAAGAAAAGTAAAAAAACGAAACACTTCACCAGTTGGTTCTTGACGAGCTGGTAGGTGAATTGATCCTTCGTTTGTTTTATCCGTCACCCGCGTGACCTACACACAGTAGAGAGCTGATATAGCTCGTCTAAACAAAGCCGTCTTTCAGGCAAGAAAACTGTTTAGTAACGCACTTCACTGCACTACCTTCACCGATATCGCAGGTAATAATTATCACTCGCGGGACTGTTTATTAGTAATGCTTTACTGCAGCCTCTGCCACAGCAAGCACCTTCGTACTACCGAAAAAACTAAACCACACCGGAGAGAACAAAAAGCACTTGTTTCTCGGTACAAAGTTCGGTTACGAATGATCTCGATTTCTGTTGGAAATCGTGGAATTATGAATCGTTTTCGATATCAATTTGGTAAACACGTGATCTCCGGATAGATTTTATTTATTGTCGTCAAACAAGAGTAGACCGTTTTGTTACAACGATAAAATATAGTATACACTTAAAACATAAAATACTAATAACTAAACTAGACACTATCTGGTTCACATAGCACTACTTTAGGATGTTCTTTATAAGCGAATAGAATTGAAATATTTTTTTAATTTGCTTTTTGTCATTGTTAAGTCAATAGCTTCGCAGTGCTTGTTGTAAGTTGCCATCATCTGATTTAATGGTCCAAACTTGGCATAATCAAACGTGATCACCCTAGTGAGAAATATTGGTGTTTACCAAATTTTCCTCCTTAGGGTGAAATATAGCATAGTGCTTTCGCATAGGCCTGCTAAGCCAAGACAAGTTTCGGCTTCACTGTGTCTCATCAGCATAAACAGAACTTCTGCTCGGACGGGACATCATGTTTGATCAGTCGTTCGATTGAAACACAAAGTGTGTTTTAGTTTTAATGGATTTGCGTCAAGCCGGCGCTAATCTATTCCGACAAAAAGTTAGTGTCGGTTTCTGATGAGGCGAAACCGAAACGCAACTGTGTAAGAAATAAGGATTTGTGCCCTCAAGTGCAAAGACTGGTTTTACCAACAAATTTTCACTATAATGAGAAATTTTGGTGTTTACCAAATTTTCCTCCTTAGGGTGAAATATAGCATAATGCTACATAACTTTTTTTCGCGTACTTCCATTCAAATTTACTATAATTTTCTACCAAATTAGGTTCTAATATTTTTCAGTCAAGACTATTTTGTAGCTTTTTTGAAACTTTTGTTGCCAAATACCACATAGTTTGACTCCCGTTCACTTCAATTGAAGTTTTTGCCATTGGCTCTTTGGCAAAATATTAGAGGAAAATATATTAAATGCTAGAACTTTCGAACTAGCATTTAGAAAATTACACTTCATTCATTTTTAAAGGGAGCAATCTTAGTTTTTGAATGATAATACATCTGTTTCTTGAAGAATGCGGAAGTTAGAGTTTTGGGATATTTTGTCCGTAAAACCCCCTATTTTTAAAAATCATTTCTGCTGTATGCTACAAATCATACATTTTTTGCAATTTTTCTAATGTTCAATAATTCTGTGCCGGTTTAGACCGGACTCCTGATTAGATGTAATGTATAGACATTTTTTTTTTTCGTCAGATATGGCGTCGTTCTTATTAATGAAATACAATATGTTTTTATTTCACTGTATTGGAATATATACGCTACTATATAGAAGTACTGGTATTTCGACTTTAATTTTTTTTGGTGAAATTCCGTTAAAAGGAAAGGTGGTCTACTACGTAAATGCTAAAATCATCCATTTCATTTTCATATGTCAAAAACACTGAAAATATGAAAATTTAAAGAAAAAAATATGCAACTTCATTTCTTATTACATTTTTATTCCACATTTTTCAATTAACTGAAGGGTTGCTAAAATAAAAGTTTTCCTATTACTGCAGTAGAACGTTTTTGAATGTATAATGTTTGCCTTAAAATGTACGGAATTTTATTAATAGAAAATGCAAAAGTTGATTTTTTCATAAACATTACATTCTGAGGTGTCTCTTAAAGTTAAATTTCTTGTGAATAAGAAAAACATTTTATTATATATGGTTACACAAATGTACAATTTTTCAACACTGTTTTTAAAAATATAAAAATTTTACCGCATTACCGCGCGGTGCGGTGCGGTAAATAAAGTGCGGTGCGGTAAGCGGTGCGGTTTTATTATTTTTTGCGGTTGCGGTGCGGACAATCCATTTACCGCCCACATCCGCACCGCGACGAACCCTAATCAGAGAGATAGCAGACTATAGGAAGTAACTAATTATAATTTTTAGTAATTAAAATTACTGGACTTTTGGTATTTCAGGCATGTTTGGATAATCGTGCTGATAATTTGAATTACTTCATTTCCAGCAAAGTAGGTCTACCAAATTCTATATGCATGATTAGTAGACTAGTTGGGTAGGATGGTGTAATAAGCCCCACCAGGCTAAAATTTCAGATTTCCATTCCATGGATGACATAATTATCTGAAGCAAATAAATAATTCTTATGGCATTTTTCATGTGTTGCAGAACAGCAACTGATACAAACTTTTCAAAAGAAGTAAGCTTCCACTCTTTTTCTATAAGCATTTGATTTAATTTGGAACAGTCAGATTTGGCTGAACTGACAAACTACTAAGTGTAATGTTAGAGAAGCTCTTCAAGCCCTTGGAGTGGCTAGCGCCTAACAATACAACTCTATAACGTTCTCGATAGTATGCACCATTATTAGCAAAATAACGTTTTAGTCAATTATGGATCTTAAATAATAAATTGTTTAAGCGGTTCCTCCACTGTAGAATTTTAAAGCAATCGATTTTTTATTTATTAGTCTAAAATGTGCTTTAGGATGTAAAAAATGATCTCCCAAAACATGGAGAACGAAAACAATTCAAAAATATAATTTTCAATTTTGCCGCAACGCTTCTTATATATAACCCATGTGTATTGCAAACTTTAACCGCGTTTTTCTCGAAACCACTGGCCGGAAATGTAACTCGAGCAAATGATTTTTGGTCGCTTTGAAATTTTCATAGTATATTCAAAATTGATTTTTCTAGTCACGTACGCAGGATTAAATTTTTTACTGCTTACCTTTTTATTGATTAACGATTTTGTGTAGATTTTTATGATATTCTCTACGTTTTACATTTCTTACAAAACAAATGTATAGGATTCGCTCAAACTTTGAAAACTTTTTCCGAGGCCCGGAGGGCCGAGTTTCATATACCAATCGACTCAGCTCGACAAATTGAGACAATGTCTGCATGTGTGTGTATGTATGTATGTACAAAATGTCATGTAATTATCTCAGCAATGGCTGAACCGATCTTAATGAAACTAGTTTCAAATGAAAGGCCTAACGTTGCCATTTGACACTATTATTTTTGTTTTTTGATATGTTGTTTACTTTCTGAGATATAGGTCATTTTGTCAAAACATTGCAGGTTTTTAGCAAATAACTTTCAAACAAAGCAACGTTGTCCAACAAACATAATTAGAAACCTTGTAAAAATACCTTTCTATCAAGCTATATATTGTCAAAATCCGCTCACGAGCGACGGAGATATTAAACATTTTGTATTTGTATTCCTCGCTCACCAATTTTCACTAATTAAAAAGGAGACCGTTTCATATAGAGTATAGCTTTACTGGTGTTTTAGGGGCAAAACTAAACCGATTTTAAACATCAGGGTATGAAAACACATCTACGTGATTCAAGGAATTCGATTTAGAAAACATTTTGTGAATTACCTATATAATAATTGAACTATTTCTCAAAAATCAATATGAAAGTTCACTACAAAAACAAAATAATGCGTTCATAGTGATTTTTTTTCTAGAGTTCATGTATTTATCCCTTGGATTAGGCGTTGCGTTCAATCGTGAAGTAAATATTGGATGGTATATAACTATACAGATCATCAAGTAATTCACCTAGTAGTGAGTTAAGACTTCTCATACAATTATACTCGTGGCATCACCGAAAGAAACTGTATTTTTGAATCCCAAAACTCTAGCAAAAATTTAGCTCTTTGCAAAATTTAGATTATATTGGTTATGGCGCAAAAATTACTACTTACATTATTTATAATAAGGATGTAAGGAATCAATATATCGCATAATATACCTATAAAAATAAGGTCTGGCATGGCCTCACATGCTCTCCCCATATCTATCTCACTCTCTCTTTCACTCTCTCTCTTTCTTCATGTTGGTAACAACTGTCACGACTCACATCTATCTTGCTATTTCTCTATCCATTTCTAAGTTGTGTGATAAGATTCTCTGTTAATCTTTATTAATATTCAAGCTAATTTCATGTGTGCGATGTAATTGTGAAGGTTTGAGAAAACAAAACTATTTTTTGTCTGTTACCCTATTATTTTTTTGCATTTTAGTGTACAAGAGACTCGCGGAAACAAGTTTAATAATACATCCTACATGTCAAATAAAATATTTGTAGTCCGAGAAAATTTGCAAAATATTTGCCTTATGGGAAAACTATGACTATTTTCAAGGTGGAATTGGTATTTCGAAACGTTGCACTATGGCTAGACAGGTGACCATCGAAAACTACATCAACTCAAATTTATTTCTGTTTCATTCAAGGCTTGTATAAACACTATAATAAAGGAAATTCATAGCTATCTCAGAAAAATATGTGGCATAACTGGGAGGTGGGACATTCCACGTGCGATATTTCAACTCTTCGTATCTCTATTGAATGTTGAATAAAACATATGCTCAAATATGTCATGTGAAAACTGAGAACACCTTTTTGTGATGATATTATTGAAAATGCACATACTTTATATTGGTATGAGCTTTCATGAAAAATAACGGATCAAAGCCCAAAAATATCCACGAATTAGATCCGGGAAAAGAAGTCTCCTAAAGTCCCCACTCTCAATGGGGGATGCAAGTACAAGGTGTCTTCTAACTTATCCTCGTCCATATCTGCTCTATACTGAGTACACTTCAATTGAAGTTTCAATGGAAGTCACAATTAGTAGTGAGGCATTGGATAATTCAGCACACGTTTCGTTCGAGTTTTCCATATTGTACAAGTAAATTAGCGAGGATTACAATCAGAGTTTATGCATTGGACAGATAGTTGATCTGACTACATTTTTGCCATCCTGACAGTTTGAACCATTTCTTTTTCACAGTATTGGATTGTACAGGGCTTATTTATCCATATTTCCTGAACGAGAATTCCGAACGAAACAATATGCAAGCTATAAGGATGACTGGAAAGAGACTGCATTATAATCAACTGAATGCAAGCCTTTTATGCTATCGACATAGCCTAGACACTTCACACTATTTATTTTAATTCAAATGAAAACTTTGAAATATCTACTTGTCTCTTTTACAAATCGCATTCTCCATCTTTTGCTCTCTGTTCAAAGGGCTTTCGTGAGATTTTGTCTACTTTCCGAATCTGTAATAAGTTTTGATGTAGGCGTTAATTTGATAAAGTTATGACATATTTGTCGAATGATGATTCGTCAAATCGTTGTAAACGTCACGAAAGAATGTGTCATGTGACCTTGTCTCACTTTACTATATTCAACTGCGCGTTAAATTACTGGACCAGCAAATTCTATTCTGCACAATATTTTTCGGGAATATATGACCAAAAAGTAAACTTTGATTTCGCAAAGCAAATTGAACGTTCCAGGTTCCTGATAACTAATTAAGGTCTATCAATAATGTTGAAACACTAAATAATCTTAAAACGACGCCGTCAAGTAAAGAAGCGTAAAAACGAAGAGACTAAAACAAAAAAAAGGATAGAAGCCCTAGAAATCCCATTGTATATTAATTAGCCTTTCCTCGGAAGATACAATTTTCAAAATCATTTCATAACTTTCTGATGTAATGGTTCTCAAATTCGTACAATCTGGATTATCTATTTTCTTATTTTATTCAAAAATGTTTTTTAACTTTAACTTTAAATGATCATTGCATTTTTTTCCCATACGTTTATTTGACACGGCATTTGCAAAAGCTTTTTACGCCAGTTTCTTTTTTTACATAGCACGTTACAAAAATCCTTAAGACTAATTTTAACTATACTAGTACTTTGTCTAAAACTAACACTGAAATCACTTTATTGTTTGCTTTTTTTTCTTACATTGTTGTATTTCATACTGATCTAGTATTTTCGGGTGTATTTATTTACTTTTTTTTCTGTTATTGTCTAAATTTAAAAACTAAATATTCTAGGACACTTTAATTGGTGAATGATTAGCCTTGGATGAGAGTATGAGTAGATGAATTTAATTAAATTTTGACAGGCGCTGTTTTTAGAAAATGATAGATAAGTTCCATGTATAAAGGATCGCGATACGCCAGGATGTCTCTAACAGGAACATGGATTGGTCTTCCTCGGACTTGTAAAGAATCTACTAATTGTGATCTGGCTTCACGATATTCAGTGCAGGACCAAACAACATGCCCAATGTCATGGTAACCTTCTCCACAAGCACAATGATTACCCTCAGCGAGCCCAATACGACGGAGATGCGCATCCAAAGTATAATGATTGGACATGAGCCTAGACATCACACGGATGAAGTCCCGACTTACATCCAATCCTTTGAACCATGCCTTCGTTGATACTTTAGGGATAATTGAGTGTAGCCATCGTCCCATATCTCCATTGTCCCAAGATGTTTGCCAACTAGCAAGTGTCCTCTGTCGAGAAGCGCTATAAAATTCATTGTAAGCGATGGGTCTTTCATATATTTCACCATCTAGTGCACCAATCTTGGCTAAATTATCAGCTTTCTCATTGCCCGCAATAGAGCAATGGGCGGGGAGCCACACCTCATTGCATTTTAATTAATTGTTTCATTCAGCATCTTTTTATTAATTTTGTTAATCAGCGTTCACTTAATATACTTTATTCGTTTTATCATTTGGATTCACTCTGATCAGTTTATTCATTTCGTGCATTTTAGTCATATCATTCATTTCACTTATTTTATTCCCTGTTTTCATTCATTTCATTCATTTCATACATTTTGTTTAAAATGAAGAACATTTTATTAACCTGACTATTTTTTCAGTTTTATTCATTTCATCCAAATAATGCTTCTGACACAATTTATTTTTTCTATTAATTTATAACTTTACAACATCGATTAATTTATCATTTCAATCAATGCATTTTCTTCTTTTTTATTTATTTTGTCAATTCACTTCATTTTATTTATTTGGTTCGTTTGTTTCATTTATTCATTTAATTTATTCGTTATACATTTTAGTTTCTTAGTTCATTCCATTCATTTTATTCATTTGAACCCTTAAATTAAATTGATTCATTTAATTCTTTTGATTCATTTGCTTCACTTGATTCATTTGATTAATTTGATTCATTTTATTCATTTAATTCATTTTGTTCATATCTTTAATTTTATTCATTTTAGGTTCAGTCATTCCATTTATTTATTTCATTCAATTTGTTAGTTTGAGTCAATTCATTCTATTAATCTTATACTTATTTCTAAATATAGTCTAAATTTTCATTAATTAAGCTAATATAATTTGATTCGTGTATTTGATAATTTTGATTTACTACTTCGCATGAGTTCTGCAAACTAATGAATGATCCAACAGTGATATGTGTAAGAAATGTCTCATCTCACTGCTAGGTGGATTAAATCGGTTTTTTCACTCAAAACTGCGCCATTTCGCTTAAATCGAAAGAATGCTACGTACATCACTATTGACATAAGGAATCAGAAAAACTTTAGTTTTTGGCGCTAGGTCAAAAATCACGGGAGATGGATTTCCGACCGTGGACCCCTTCCCAAAAACGCGCATGATGTGAAAATCCTGCAGAGCCGCCATTTTGTGATGAAATTGCTCGAAAAAATTATTTTATTTGATACAATACTTATGTTATAAATCCCATTTAACAAGATGTCCATTCACCATTTTATTGAGCAATAAAAAAATTCTCGAAATAATCAGACTATTAAATGGCATAAACAGTGAGTTTTAAATTAACTTTATTGCACAGTTTTTTAACATAACCGTGTATTGCTGATAAAAACACAGCAATGCAAATGGCAGCATCATGTTACCGGAAGAAGACAAAAATATGCAAAAATTTGTCATGCTTCTCTTGCATACATTTCGTTATTTTCAATCCTCGTTTCGGCTTTTTTCTGGTTAAATATTGCTCTCTTTGCTCGCAATAAAGATGGCAATAAATAAGCCAGTTTATCAGGTAGGAAAGACAAGCACTGTCGAACTACACTAATAAAATAAAATACCAATTAATGCGTAGAAAACTACGCATTTTCAATAAAAGTGGAATAACCAATTAAGTGGGTAAAGAGTTCGTATCCATAAATGAATACAGCTTTTGTACGTCAACCTGGGTATGTTTTACCCTTTATTTTTCGCAGAACTGTTACAACAAAACGCGAGAAAAATATCCATTCATGAAAATCGCGCCAGAATGAAAAATACTGCCAATAGAATTATTTCTGAATTAAAAAAACATAAAATAACATTCATTTTACATTATTGTCTCCTTAACTACCTAACAAAATAAAACCGCCAACTGGATATATTTTTAATGGCTGGATCTTTTGGCTGCTCTAAAAATGCCAAACACATATTTGCAACATCCTCAGTAGTTTAAACAGCCGTTTTTTATGAGCAGTGCCGAAATGTTCCGTTTCCGCCACGTACTCAGATGCAGGCCCGTAATTTGCAGCTTCCGCTACGAACCTTAGTTTGCAGGTTAACTCGCTTAAAATTATTCTTAATGACTTTTCACTTATTATTAAGATCAGTATATCCATTGACATTATCTCATCGAGTAGTTGTGAAATGAATGAAAAGCACCCATTGTTATAAGCAATAAAATACCCATTTTTTGACAGCTCGAATAACTTCCGGAAATGGGCAATTTGAATACATAAAATGGGAAAAGTTTTTTTACCGTGTTTATTTACCGCATTTTTTTTATTTCCTCGTTCTTTCCTTCTCTCTACACGCTTGATTCCATTTACACATCAAAGGGTTACAGTAGAGCACGTTTGGATAAATTGAGATCTATTCAATCAATTCAGATCAAAGTTGTTTTTGTGAATTAGAAACAGAGCTACAATAAGAACTGTTTTGATTCTTTTAGTTTTGCATCGCTAAGAGAATAAGCGGGACCATTTAATTCGTTAATATAAATCGATAACATATTTGCACGAATGATTGCCCATATATCTATTGTATCACACATCAAAGAAAGTAAATAATGGAAGAAAATTATTGTTTTTAGGGGATAGATCCAAACAAATGACAATTGGATAAAGATCGTAAAATGCAATATTTTATGAATTTACTTACACTGGTCGTTAGAAAATTGAATCAGAATGTTATCAGCTTAGAAATTAGCTCCACAAATACCCTAAGCTAAGAGTAAATAATTGATTTTAAATATGTGCAATGTTCCAATAAGAATAAAATCACATAAAACTTCTGAATACAAAATGTTTTGAAATTTATTGTGAACACAACGGTGATCAATATATTTATTTCGATTTTTGGCATAAATCGTTCCAATTTGCATTGATGCATTATAGAAATACATCTATATTCTGTCTGCCACAGCGCAAAAAAAAAATAAATATAACGCTCGTGAATATAAATGATCATTCTATCAAAGTTTAATTTTCTGACTGATCTTTGTTTACTTTTTATTTAAACCTCGCTGAAAAACGTGTATAATTTTAATTCGCAGACCTTCATTGCTAATTGAACTTTATTCCAAACTTGTGAAAATTCACTTGAAACGAAAATAAATGTTCTCCCCCACGTCGATAGGTATCATGTTCAATTAGAATGACACTAACTGTTCATTTTAAATTCAAATTGAAATATGTTAACCAATTTTTTAATTAAAGTATGAAATCTCGACAAACGTATAATATAAGCCAACTGTCAAAATTCTTTTTGAAAGGGAATTCCGGACAAACCGTTACTCGCCAATCACAGATGTTGGCAGTAAACAAAAGAGAATTTTTTTTTCTTCCATTAACTGCTATGAACTGTGTTTATCCAACGACGGTTTGTCCGGAATTTCCTTTCAAAGAGAATTTTGACAGTTGGGTTTTAACCAATAATCATATTTTTGTCGAGAAATAACTATCATGGCACCAATAGACCTTTCTCGTCAAAAAATTTTATATGATAGGATGCTTCCTTTTTTATCCCCAATTCGTTACTGCTGATTGCCACGATGATTTGGTACCTCTAACTATTGAAAAAATCAAAAATAGTGCAAGCTGCTCATTTAACCCCATATTCTGAATACCTATCTTGCCTTGTTTCCCCGTATTTTTACACCATTTGGATGAATTTCCTGTGGGGAATACTAATAGGATGCCAGATCTGCATATATATTAGTAAATCTGCAGATTTTGCATTTTCACTGCAGATGTTTTGCAGATTACAAATATTTAGCAGAACAAATCCTATGCCAGCCAATTTGTACACAAGCCTTCAACATTTTTGATCATTTAAAATATATACATACATACTACATTTCTATGTTAAATTTATTGAAGATTTTTGTAGCAATCTGCAGACTTTTATATTTTCACTGCAGGCTATTGTTTAAATAGACCTGGCATCACTGATGCTGAAATGATTCATTCATATACCTGTCAAAAACATAGAGCATTGCATGAAAATGTATAACCTCACTTTTCTGACAGTTCAGTGTGCTTGTTTACCTAAGACTTGTTTACATGGACTTTTAAAATTTACATTACTTGAATACTTTCGATGCTCTTTGAAAAACTATCAACTCAAGAGGGATGAGGATTGGAACAATGAGAACCTGGTGCTACATTATGCAACCAATTCGAATCGACCTTTTCACACAAGCTTGAATACAATAAACCTTTCGTTTCGAGATGCGTAATGTCACCCCATACATACATTGACCAATCGGCGCTGGATGCAAAACCCGGTGGCATATGCTGAATCGTAAGATCAAGCATTGGGCTATAAAACGATTGCTTTCTGGATGATGGATAAGGATTTGTACACATTTGTTTGTTTGCTCGTGGGTTAAGTCCTAACAAGATGATCCGATTTATTATTCGTTTTTAGGTGGTGAAGTTTACCTGAACTTTATAGGTAACGAATTCGGTCGATGATAAGTTGTTGAAATGATCGTTCAATGTCCATACCGAAAAACGTTTCCATTGGTCAGAATGCCTACCAGCGTATGATAGCTGCAAACATGAGGACAACAAGGTTATCGCTTTGGAATGGAACAATTATTTATTATTCGTGTTCAAGTTCCATTACAGCAAAAGTTTCGTCGATTGACGATTATCGCATTGTCGTTGATTTAGCCGGCAAATGCAAAACAGTGCTCGGCACTGACGATAAGGAGTAAGAAGGATTGGATAGGAGTGATAAGAATGCAGAGCATTATACATTCTGGAAGAATATCAGCACAGAGAACAGACGTCCATCTTCAGCATTCAACTTGTGTAAAATCTCTAACGGTTTCGAAGGTAGTTGGGATATCCAAACCAGGTGCGCTACTGTCGTCATGTTTTTTGTGGCTGAGTTCGACAGAATTGACAGCGGTTATTTCTCTACCCAGTCAAACTTGTCCGGAACCGGTTCGGACTTCCAGCATGAATTCCAGTTAAAATGCATCAACCGATAGAGTCGGAATCGGTTGTTTTCTTTGAGCAAGAATCCATACTGAATCCATTTAGGATTTCGAATCGGTTCCGGAATGGATTTGACGGATAGTTGGGATAAGTAGGTTTGGCGGCGCTAGTGTTTATCGTATATTAATTCAAATGTTTACACTCGTTTTTTAAATATTTTTATTCGATCATGGATGTCTGTTCTCTGTGATATCAGGGAGGAGAAATTATATGTAAATTTATATCATATCCCGAGTTGCCATCATTTTTGCACCGCAATAGAGCTTTCTGCAACTGCTGTCTTGCTCAAATTGGCAGGAAATAACTAGGCAGCGAATGATAAATTGCATAGTCAATTTATTTACTTTTTCGGAAGGATAAGTAATTAGTATGTTGTGAATATATATGTGTCACCGGTGCCGTGTGTTATGGTGGTACCGGACGGAACCGTTGGTCAGCAAACCGTCCTTGTCGTACTGGTCATAGATGCGACGTTTTTTCTCATCTGATAGCACTTGACATGTTTCGGAAATCTGTCTTAACGCTCTCTACTTAGCGCAGGATACGCGAAACCGCTGCTAGCTTTCGAAAGAAAATTCCTAGCTGCTGCTACTCTATCAGTCTTTCTCTCGACTGAGGACTACAATTTCGGTCGACTAAATTGTGCTATGAAAATTGTACTTCCTGGAATTTCACCTAACGAGATCAATTCATTGTGAGGAATTTCGCTGCGTTCCAATATTGCTTGCCTCTGTAGGTGATGATGTGTGTGTATTCACTTCGGCAGCCAGGTCTTATGTTTTGGGTAATTTTGCTATCTTATTCTGCTGAATAAATCATCTGGCTAAAGCCTCTACGTTATACTATGGTCACTTTAAAATCGCATTGCTATTTAATCTTGTAGCTGTTGGCAAGTCAGTCCTGGCACTGTTCTCGACTAATCCTGGCACTACACCGCTGACGTCGCACTTATTACGGTGATCAAACTTGGCGAGAGCGGCAGTGGTTTCGTCGGAATTGTTCACTCGACAAGCAGGAAGTGCAAGGACTCTGCTACTTATGCCTGAGCCCCTCGTTGAAACCTTCGTCCTGTCGGAGTGTTAGCTTCGTCCGATACCGGAGCGTATTGCTGAACCGAAGCAGTCTGCTACTGGCGCTGCTTCCTTCGAATCGGAATCGCTGAATATTCTCGTTAGCCGAATGTCCAACGTGGCCGAAGGCAAACCGGTTGCAGCAACACCACCAACCGTAGCTGAAATTTTGGCCTGCCAAGTCCCTGCCATTGACATAGCGACAGACGAGTGAGGCGCAGGTTGGACCATCGGTTGACTCGGTGCCGGACAGGGCGAAACAGCTGCAACAGGAGCGGACCTAGTATGGGGTGTAAAGGTCATCAATAGACCTTTCTTGTCAAATTTTTTTTTGTGCTATAACGCTTCTTTGCTTATTTCTGAGTCGTTACTGCATATTGCCGTGACGATTTGGTGCCTCTAACTATTGAAAAAATCAAAAATAGTGTGAACAGTTCGTTTAACCCCACCTTCTCAGGACCTATCTTGCCTCGTTTCCCCAAGTTTTTTCACCATTTGGATGAATTTTGCGTGGGGAAATGCAACAAGGATGTCAGTTCGGCAGATATATCAGTAAATCTGCAGACTATTCATTTTATTTGCAGATTTTTGCAGAATATAGATATTTCGCAAAACAAAGCATTCGTCAAATCAAATTTCAACCAATTTCGTATATTTTCGATTATTTAACATATCATTACACTATATTTCAGCAACAAACATGTTGCAGACATTTGAGATATTAACGGACTTTTTGCATTTCTGCCGCAAGCTCTTGTACAAATCGATCTGGCAGCTCTGGTTTTTTTTTTGAATAGGATGAATCCTGGAGAAAGTTTAGAATAGGACGTAAGTGACATTGAGATCCTTACTTTATCGTTCGATTATTGCAACGTCACTATAACACTTTGCACTAATAATTATTTTCAAATACATATCGAATATCGGTGGTTTTTACTAGAATATTATACTAGATGGCGAAACGACCGAATAATTAACAGAAAAGAAAGACCCCAAAGAGAATCTAAATGTTACTTACGTCCTATTCGAAACTTTCTCCAGAACTATTTGTTTTTTTCCGGTTATACAGACAGGTTCAGATATATTTTGAAAATTCTACCACAGATTTTTCCGCAGATTCTAACAAATAATTAGGCGTTTAGCTTTATTACAATGGTTATTTACGTCTAACGGAATTCCTGGGTAAGCAACATCTGTCAATTCATTTTCTCAGACTACAGCATTACCTCGATTATTTTATGTAGGATACATTTTCGCTCGAACAGTTGATCCGCTTGCAGTAATACGAGTTATGAATTCTCCTGTCAAAGTGCAATTCCTTCATGAGGAGCGGTTCTTCAAAAAAGTCAGGAAGAAAGATCTATGTTGAAATGGTCGCTGATAGTATGGATGTGATGTTGAATCTGCTTCAGTCGTCACCGGAGCTGCAGTTGAAAACGATAATGGATTGGGCGGACAACCAATGAAAATCATAAGCAGGATAAACTGTCACTACACTCGTATTTCTACGATCAGAGAAATTGCATAAAAGGCGACGGAAAGTTTAGAGGATCATCCGCAACTAGATTTCAACAAATTTAAAACACGTAGTATTTTTACAAAGGCTATTTCGTAATCACCAAGTTATTTACAGACTTAAAACTGCATCAACGTTGACTGCATGATTTAAAATCCTCATGATATATATCAAATCGAGTGTGCTGGCTATTATTTTCGGCGGAGGGCTACGAGCACTGGTAGCAAAATGATTAAAGATGACATAGTATGACAGATAGATAAATCAACACAAAAAGTAAATTCTTGAAAATGTACTCTATTATGTGACTCCAAAAAGCATTTTTATTTGTAATTGGAATTGAAAATTATGTTATTATTTAAAATCATACCAAATCGAAAAAAAATACTTTGTGAAGTATGCAAGCCACAATCGTCCGAAAGAAAAACAATCTTTCGCTAGAAAGTTTGCACACTTCTTATCAGTGAGATAAATATACACTTTCACATCAAATCTTCGCGACAATATAAACAATATCCTTTCCAATTTTTAATAAATTTGTCATGATACTGCATGTGTGGAAAATAATGACCAGCTAAATTGAATTGAGCACAGAACTAATCAAATATAATTTGAACCATTGGAATATTGTGAAACATGAGTTCCGCCGTAATGGAAGATTTTTTTGTTTTTTATTGAGTTATACCCGATGATGCTATTTTTCGACTTTGTCGCAACTTATTGCTATTTTATTTTATTTTAGAGGATTGTCTTGTCGGCATGCCCAGCTTGCTGCTGCTGAGAGTATGTTTCGTCCGCAGGCCTTCTGGGACAACGTAATTCTCTATGTGTAGGTACTTAATATTACCAGTGGCTATAGCGTGGGGTGTTTTTGGGGATGGCTATATTTTCGCCAGAGTTCGTATTATCCTTGTTGGAGTGTTTCTTTTCAAATGTGGTACTTTCCGAGGCCCAGCTCAACCGGAATGACGTTTGGTGCGCCCTCTATTTACTTGGATAATACTCTGTTCTTCAGAAATCCTGTGATCAGCTGATCAGCCAAGGAAACAAAGAGCACAGCAAATGTCATTACGGCCTAGCATGAGCTCGGAATGTACCGCTATGTAACGCAGTGTGTAGGTACTGTTCCATATCTATCCGTAATACTATGGCTGGTGGTGGAATTCGATCAGGGAGCTCCATCAGGAACAATTCTCTTTCCGTCGTTCAGTATGGATTCTTGCTGGAGGTGTTGATCGTTTCGTAGGAGGTGGAGTTGAAAAGATTTTGCATCGATCAGACCGCGTAGACCTTTGTCGATTACAGTTTTTGTGTCGACCTACTGGCATTTCACTTTTGATTTGTGTGCTGATGGCTGTTGCAAACAGATACGACCGATACGGCGCTTGAAACGTTTCAGCTAGATTTCAGTTACGTTTCTCAGAATTTCTTCCTGATTACCTTCAATTCTATTTGCTGCTGAAAGGGATTGTCATATTCCACATTGCAGTTGCTTCAACAGACCAACAGAGGCGAACAGTCATGGTACAGCTTGTTGTAGATCACTGAGGGCTGATTTCTTCACCATCGCTTAACTTTAAACCAGGTTCACCAGCACGTTTAAACCTGGGTTAAACGCTAAGCGAGCGTGAAGAAATCGGCCCTAAGTCGTCATACAGAGTTTATATTCGATTTTTGCTATCTTTGAACGTAGACTGCGAAGTGACCGACGAGGCTTTCGTCAATAATATGGCATTGGTAGATATCGGCTTTGTCTCTGCAGACAAAGCATTTTGTTGCTTCAAGACGTAGCTGTTGGTGGTTGTAAGAAAGACGCTTGTCTACCGAAAATTTCGATCGCCTAGTTAACACCACTGTCAGAAACAGCCAATTTTCCGCACGGTATTTGTTTGTTAGCATTGTTCTTTGTTGTTTATTGTCGTGTCTTTTGAGCTGGTATAAGCATTTCGTCATACTTTGTCCCCTGCGCGGCGAACGAGCTGGCCAATATTTCCATTGGCCAATTTTTCGTGGTTGCTGTTGTTTGGGTTTTTCTATTTTCTTTAGATTTGTCGAATTTGACAGGGTGAGGGTTCATTTAATTTTGAGTACATAATAATGAACATTGTATCGATATTAACCACTTCATTTGCAGTGTTGTCGACTACGCAATGAAAAATTAGCAAAACAGTGCTGCCGAAACGGATATTTAGAGTCCCACCATTCTTGATTTGGTGAAAATATTACTCAACATTCTTGCACTTTGCAATTTTCAAAAAAATATTTAAAAATCAGGAAAGGTTATAATGCTCTAATTTTCTCGTGAGTAGTCTTAGAAATATGAAATCTTTCGATACAAAATATAAAAAATAGGGGTTAAGTCTGACGAGAAAGGTCTATTGCCATAGATCACCAAAATGCTCTGCGACTAACATTGTGAACAAAACAAACCAAACGAAATTGATCGCAACAACGATAAAATAATCTAAATTCTACCCAAACATTTGAAAATGAGAAAAAGGCAAAAGAAGTTTTGGTCGAATTCATTATAATTCTATTTAAAAATTGAATACTGTTTTATTTAGTTTGATTGCGCTTATTGTTTACATCAGTCACACCCCTTAATTCATTGAGTACGTATTTCACTGCCTTTATAATCCTTTTGGAATCAGTTACAATAATCCTTTATAATCATTTTATAATAAGTGTATTGCTAGTTAGGACTTTTATATCAGCCGGGATCTTTTATAATTTGTTATAAAATCATTATCAAAATTCTTCATAATCCATTGTTGCGTTATGTTTATGTACGTGGCCAGATAGATAGTTTTTAACTGGGACGGAACGTGTGGATACGAAAAAACCTAATGTCAATTGTAACCAGGGGGAGCTGTCAAATGCAGCCAAAGGGAACCGTCAAATGCAGTCAGGGGGGACTGTCAAATGTAGCCAGTCCATTTAAAATATGTGAGGAAGAAAGAGTGGCTATGCAAGACAAGAGATAAAATGAACAGAAAAAAGAAAAAGAAAACATCTATCCACAGGTTCTGTCCCAGGATTTTAATAGAGAACATCAAAATTCGATTTGTTTGCATTTGGCAGTAGGCCTTTTTCAAATGTTTGGCTAGAAATTCCTTGCATCTTCAATGAATCATGTACAAGAAAAGTAAAAATGTTAAATTTAACGGGACAATGTATGATGCCGACATCAATTAAAAAATACAGCTGAGCGACCTTGTTGGGAAAGTGTTAACATTTGGCAGCGAACCAAACCAAGTTTCTCATACTATGATCGAATCAACAAAAATTCCAAGATCATGTAAACAATCTCTTTGAACTGTCAAAAAAGTGAGGTTAAACATTACCGTGCAACGTTCTCCACCGAGAGGTTCACTTTAGTTTGTTTACATAACCAATGAACTTTGTACCGCGACTCACCACTTCATTTGCCGCGTTGCCAGGAAGCCAAGCAAAAATATACAAAACAGTGCTGCCCAAACACATATTTTGAGTCCCACCATTCTTGCAATGGTGAAAAAAATACTCAACATTCTTGCATTTTTCAAATTTAAAAAAATCATTAAAAAATCACGATAGCTCTAAAAAGTCTCATTTCAGCGGAAATATTCTTAAAAATGTGTAGTATTTTGAATAAAAATAAGAAAAAAAGGGGGTTAGGTCGGACGAGAAAGGTCTATTACAACCGATGGTTTAGCCACCTCTACCTCAACGAGCGCCTATTCAAACTGAATAAAAACATGCATATTTATATCAATTTATTTTCTTTTGTGCATATTATGTCACTACAAAGTACTGCACATCATCGGCCAACTTTCAACTATCCAACACGTTAAAGTTCTATGTTCAGAAACATATCGGCAACAAGTTGACAAAATTGTTCTCAAACCCTATGGAACGAGATATTTGACGAGGAAAAGCTATTTTACTGCAAGAAAATATCGGAATGAATTTACTCATTTTCTTTAACTTGAATTTGTTGTTTTTTAACATTGACGTGTAACGCAGATCAGAACGCAGCCATATAAATGACAGCATCGTTTGATTAAAGCTTACCAAATATTTTAGACCGGTTTAAAAGTTAGTCCGGTTTAAAAACAGTTAGTACGGCTTTGTGCTTACGGCTATATTGTCTTTGATATACAACGGACAGTAACTTACACGCAATTGATCTGATCTAAAATACATACAAATTGCTTGTAATCAAAAAAATTATCTGAATATATTATATGTCTTACGGCTCGTCCTGGTGATTCTGGAACCCAGTTCTTCGGATCAGTGTGAATTTTCCGATATTGCATCACAATTGACTACATCGTTGATTCAGGAAGAACGCAATAACATTTTGAAGTCACTCGGATGCATGTAGGAGCTATTGGACTGGTTCCGATTACTCTAGAATCAAGTTCCGCGGAACACCTCGTAAATTTAATTTGATTTGGAAAATGGTCGAAATGTTCACCAAATATCTTTGTGTCTGAATGAGCAGATTCCGAAATCAGCGGATCCGATCGTAAAGTGTTCACATATATCCGTATAGAATATGAGAATAAAAATACATTAATCCGAAGAACTAAATTATATAATCACCGGAACCGATAGCAAACTATTCACATATATCCAGATGAGCTGCATTGTTCAAAGATAACAGTCGCGGTGACCGATATTCACTAAAAATGTTAACACGAAAAATCCGATCCCGGAAGCATCGGCAACAATCATCCGTATGTGCTTCAAATAAATTTTTTGCCAAAAAATCAATGAACCGGATTCCTGGCTAGTCCCGAAAATATCCACTCCTAATGTAAATGCATTCTCTAATTTTTTCATGAAAATCTGTGTTTTGAAATTGGTCTAAGTATGAGATGCGCTTTTTGGATGTATGTCCTATTAGACCGGCAACAATTTTAACTTTTTTTCGGAACACTGCTAATTCGAATGGTAATTGTCCAATACACAGCCTCTTAGAATCGGTTCCAGGGCACCCGAAACTATCCAATATGATCCCACAGATTAAAAAGGTTCACATAAGCAATTTGTGTGTAATCGGGATACTGATAGACGTAATTTCGTAAACAGTTATATATATATATATATATATATATATATATATATATATATATATATATATATATATATATATATATATATATATATATATATATATATATATATATATATATATATATATATATATATATATATATATATATATATATATATATATATATATATATATATATATATATATATATATATATATATATATATATATATATATATATATATATATATATATATATATATATATATACATATATATATTGTACAGACGCGGCCGACGGTGGCCACTGATTATCAAACATGCAGGCAATAGTTTATCAATCGAATGAGTTAATACAGTTTCTTAGGTTTATTGACTATATCCATTCTGCTCGTCACGCATCTGTTACGCGTAATTACCCCTGACTACTTCCCAACCTAGGCACAGAATGATCACCGTCCAAATCACTTTCACTTCAGCGTAATCTTCGCTCAAAATAATTCTTTTTCTAAATCCCTGAGTGGCTTTTTTCCGATGAAGCAGATCACTGCTCCTCACAATTATCTTCTACCGACTGACTTACTTTCGCACGACTACCTTATTACTCAACTTACTGGACCGCCGGACCCGAGTCGGGCGGTTATCAACTACCGACTGCCTTCCACGACCGACTTCCACGACGGACTACAACGACTGGATACTCCGACTGACTTCTTCCAATCTGACGCAAAAGACTTTTATCATTTCGTCTGTGTAGACTTCTCTCTGAGAGAGTCTCAGACCTAAACAAAACATTCTTTCCACGCTCGCGAGAGTAAAGACCCCGGTGGATGAATCAGTAGTTCACTATGACTCATACTCGGAAGCCTTTACTTTCTATAATAGCGTCGCCGTCTGCTGCTGGCAGCAACAAACTGTGTTTAATTAAACAAAGTGTTTATTCTTTTCCGTAAGCATATGGCTTGGAAAGCGCGAGTGCATCAAAATATCAGCTTAGCTTAAGGCTGTAGCTGGTGATGTAACCCAGGAAATTAGCTTCCATGGTGCACCACTTGGAGAAATTTTCCAGGGTTGATGCTGGCCGAAAACTATGGGCGCTGCATGCCCCCTTACTTACTGAGCTTGATGTTGCCTCGGAGAGACGCACCATCAAGACGATTGCGCGGGTTATTAGAAAAATTTATGTCAAAAAGTCTTTTGTGTCCTAACTCCTAAGATAGCCATTACAAAAATCATATTTGTTATTACTTTTGTCAAAACCAAATATTTACAATTTTCTATCATTATTTGACATTTTCTTAACATCCTAACTTTACGATGGTCCTAGTGTGCACCCCTGCTGTCCTTCTCGCGGCTCGTCCAATGCTTATACCGGTGTTTTCACCAGTGTGCTGCCTGGCTGCTTCCTCTCGGGTCGATAATGGTTTTCGGGACTTTGATCTCGGGGCACCTCCTCTGGTCCTGCACCCTCCTAGTGGTATACTGTCTTCATGTTTCGTTTATATTCGCACCAGTCAGAGTTTGGTGTTTCTGACTGTGTATAGTGCCTCATTATTGGAGCGGCTGACTGGGCTTTTGATTTTCTCCAGTCGTGTCTTCGTTCGGTAATTCACCGCAGTCGGACGTTATGGTAGTTCCGACTGGGGCAATATATATGTGTTGGCCAAGCATCAGTCGAATTGTAGTGTGTCGACTGTGCGGCATACTTCTTGTTCTTGTATCATCGGTCAGAGTGTAATGTTCCGACCGAAGTACTTTGTAGTTAATTATATGACCGTAGTCGGGTTGTGATGTCCCGGCTGTGGCCTTTTTGCTCGTATTTTGGAGTGAGCCGGGTATTGGCTGTACCGACTTCACTCCCTACGTCTTCTTCTTACTTCCAGTAGCGTATACTCATTTCGTGCCGGTTTGGCTTTCCGTTTCTTATTCTTGTTGTCTTCTGTGGCGCCCCTCAATCGTTCCCGTCACCACCTTCGACTGGTTCCATCCTTATCGAACGCGTTGGGTAGTCTAACAAAGCTACCTTAATCCATCCTTGTCGAACGCGGTGGGTAGTGCTCGTAACTACCTTCTCCACAGGGCACACACTTCTCTGGACTTCTGCTTCCACTTTATACAAAATCTCCTATGCTTAATAATTATTATTATTTTTGTCAATATACGTTATTTGCTTATTTGTTGTACGGTTTTGATAATTTGGCTGCTATAGATTATTATTGTATTAAAAATATAAACAAACTAATTTTTTTTGTGTTACCTTCATTCTCAACCTGTAATTTACTATATCTATTTAATTATTTCAATTTGTGTTTGTTTTCAATCATTTGCTTTAATCTTCAAAATTTGTCATATGTGAAATTACTTTTGTTTATAGTTTGTTTTAAAATGAAAACCGACTCGATTGGCAATCTTCCTAATCTTCTAATTTATTTTTGTCGGTGATTCTTTGCAAAAGAAAAAGAGTGTTAGTGGTTAGTATATTTCCCCCAATTCCTTCTTTTTCCCCAGATGTGTTTTTTTTTCTTTTGTTTTTTCGAGATCTTTTGCTACTTTGCTCATTTTAATAATTTCGAGTTCTTTTGCCTATTGTGCTCGTTTTTAGTAAATTTCTTTTTTGTGATATTGTTTTAGGCTCGAGATGGATAATATATTTTTTTTGTGTGTTCCTCGAGTTGTGTCTTTTTTTGTAATTGTGTTTTTTTTTCATAATAATTTTTTTTTTCATAATGCATTTTTTTTCTTAAAATTTTTTTTTCAAAAATGTTTTGTGTCGACAACATTTGTCGAAGCGAGGTAAGTGTTTTTGCGGGAATACTTCGTTATCTTCCTTCCTGTCTATTGTGGCTATTGTGTATTTGTTGCTTCGACATCTCCCCCTATCCAATTGAGGTTGACCCAGGAGGGTACCTGTAAATAAAGACTTAAATTCCCGAAAAGATACATGGTATTTGTAACCATGCGGTTATGAAGGAAAAGTACTCTGAAAACTTACTTACCATAATCAACTACATCCATCCTAGGGAGTACCTGAAAATTACAATCGCCAAGGTGGACTGATGCGCAACTTGTGAAACCAAATCGAAATTCTCCTATTAACATTTAGAAAGATAGAAAAAAAAATATAACGCTCATTTGCGACTCTTATGAAATTGAAAATTAAATTCTTCTGCAGTGTCTGTCTCTACTGCAACTTGTTGATAACTTTCTTGTTTTGGCATGTTTGCCCTTTTCATAAAATATTTCCCATCTGGGCGTTTTCTCGCCATTTGTTTAACTGCATTTTTTTTGTTTATATTTTAACCAGTACTTGGACGGATTCATGTCGCGTCTCTTTGGTAAAATGTAATCTTCTGAGCGTGTTCGCTACACGTCTCTTTATAAATTGTACGATAATGTCTTCTACTCCCACTTTCACGTTTTTCGTGACGCCTTCATCACCTATATATTGTAGTGTCCATTAACACTTTTCTTTAATTATGAAACTTTTTCCCTTGTTTTCACCGCTAAGATCTCCTAATGATTATTCCCTTCGTCTTTGTCTCGTATTCCTGTTCTTCACCCTTTTCGCCCTTACTTGGTTTGTCCTCGTTTGTCAACCTTTTCGTCCTATCTGAAATTTTAACACTCGTTCATACTTCATTCATTTATCATACATCCTGGCGTCTGTTTCCTTGTGTATCACTCACCCTTTTCACTCCAGGGGTCAGACTTTCCCTTGTTCATTCATTCTTGTGTTCCCATCTCGATACTTCGGCATTGTTAACTCCGGAGTTTCAAATCGTAGTATAGCTTACACGATCCGATTTAGAAAATACGCGACCTTTATAATCGTGGCTCTAGCTCTGGTCCTTTGACTCTGGCTTTTGGCTCTACTTTTATTTTGGCTCTGGTTCGCTGACTCAGGCCTTCCTCTATTTTTACTTTATAAATTGCACTCGGCTCAGGTCCTTTGACTCTGGCTCTTGGCTCTTGACTTTTATTTTGGCTCTGGTTCGCTGACTCAGGCCCTTCTGTATTTTTGCCTTAGTTTGGTTCAGGTTTCTTGGACTCTGACCATCTCTTGTATTCATTGTCAATGTTTTGCAACCTTCCTTTTGATTGCACTTTTTCCTGTGTTACACTTGCAAACAACCTTGCAAAATTTATATTACTTTTATTCGCAACCTTTCCTTCGATTGCATCTTTTTCATGTTTCTATTATATCCCATATTTTATACGACAGTCTACTTGACTCGTTAATAAAAAAAAATTTCCCACTTTCTGGCTTTATATTTTCTACCATTTTAAATTGCTTTTTATCGACAGACACTGCTTATTTTATTTTAAACTTTTGATTTTTTTAAAACTTTTAACATAAACCCTTTTTGCCTTTCTCATATAAAGAAAGGCTATGCAATCACTGTAAAAATCGACTTTTTAACGGAGGCCCGGAGGGCCGAGTGTCATACACCATTCGATTCAGTTCGTCGAGATCGGCAAATGTCTGTGTGTGTGTATGTATGTGTGTGTGTGTGTGTATGTGTGTGTGTGTCATTTAAACTCACACAATTTTCTCAGAGATGGCTGAACCGATTTTCGCAAACTTAGTTTCATATGAAAGGTATAACGCTCCCATAAGCTGCTATTGAATTTTTAGTTGATCCGACTTCCGGTTCCGGAGTTACGGGTTGAAGAGTGCGGTCACACAGCAAATTCCCATATGAACTGGTATCACCATGATGTTCAAATGATGTAAAACATATTAAAATTGATGTAACATTACTCTAGTTTGAGGGTCTGGATAACTAATGATCAATCAAAGCAGCTTTGACCACATTGGCTACCTATGACAGTTCATGACGCCCCCGGGGAACCCGCCAAGTTCCTAAGCTAATATCACACCCATTCCCCAACGAATTCTCTACCGATTTTTACAAACTTGATTTCAAATGAAAGATACAGTAATACCGTTGACTGCTGCTGAATTTCATTCTGTTCTGACTCTTGCTTCCGGAGTTACAGGGGTGTTAGTAAGGATGCACTGGAATTTCCCATGTAAATCGGTACAATCGTAATACCTCAGAGGCTAAAAACTATTGAAATTGTCACCAAATTACTTCTAATCGCAGATCTAGGTCACTGATTGCCAATCAAACATTCTTTGAATATATTATCCACTATCGACGATTCCGGAAGTCCGGAATTCCGAGCATATTCCACAAATAAAGTCTCATCGGTTCTTCGCTGATGACTGAACCGATTTTCTCAAACCAAGTCTCAAATGGAAGGCAAAATATGCAGCTGAGTATTGCATCAGAGCCCCTCCCCCCTGCCTTGCCCTTATATCTCCCTCCTTCATCACTCCCCTCCCCTTGGACCACCTTCACGCCCGCATTTCCTTCATCCACCCCGTATACCGAAATAAGATGAAGGATTTCTGACGCATCCTCCACTCCCACTCTACTAACCCCCCATTCCCTCCACTTTTAAACCCATTCCACCAACATTTCAAAATATAATCACATGAAGATAACATTGAACTCATGCTGATTAAGCTAATTAAATACTATTCTTTTGCCTTTCTCATATAGAAAGGTTACGCAATTGCTCCAAAAACTGACTTTCTAACCGAGGCCCGGAGGGCCGAGTCTCATATAACATTCGACTCAGTTCGCCGAGATCGCAAAATATCTATGTGTATGTATGTGTGTATGTGTGTATGTATGTATGTATGTATGTATGTATGTATGTATGTAAATGGATGGTATGATATGCAGATGGGTGTTGCATCGTTCGCCCCTCTCCTCCTTACAATTGCACCTCACCCCTTCATCACCACCCTCGGACCACCCTTACACTCGCATTCTCTTCATTGACCCCGCTACCGAAAGTGTATGTGTGTCATTTAAACTTACGCAACTTTCTCAGAAATAGCTGAACCAATTTACACAAACTTAGTTTGAAATGAAAGGTATAGCGCTCCCATAAGCTGCTATTGATTTTTTAGTTCATCCGACTTTCAGTTCCAGTGTTACGGATTGGAGAGTGCGGTTACACAGCAAGTTCTCATATAAACTGGTAACACCATGATGTCTAAATTATTAAAATGGGCTAATTAGCCGCTAGATTAGCCTGACTCCAAAGCAGATTACGAGTTGTCTTGATATAAGTCTACCTCATTAATATTTGTATGATGAGATAAAACATCAAATTTAAAGCATCTAAGCACTCTGGGAGTACAACAGAAAAGTCTTTTCATCAAAAGATAAAAATTGTTCGAGGAGGTTTGTGTACTGCTTGTTTCTGCAAACTGTATGTTTTTAAAGCGAGTGTTGACGGAAAACCCGTACGAATATAGCTAACTAGGTGTTGATCGGGTAAGTAAAATTTTAATAATATAGGAGATCGAGTGAGTCAAATCGCCTTTTGCTATAACTACTTTTCTACCAATTTCATTTAGCAAAGGAAAATAATCGTTTCTAAAAAACGTCAGTAACAACGTGACGCTGATGTTGGAAGCTAATTTTTGTATATTCGTGCTTTGACCAGGTAAGATTTCTTTTTATTTGGGTTGTTAAAACTAAACAAATTAGATGGATTTATCCAACAATACCGAAACATAAATCGGGATCTATCTAATTTCATTGTTCGAAACGCACTTTAAATTATTTTATTTCTACTTCCAGTTGAGTGTGGTGTTCAAAAGTGTAGTTTGGTTTTGATAAATCATTCGTTGTAAGTATCTAATAAGAAATCGCTTTTGGTAAGTAAGTTATACTTAATCACCTGCAAAAGTAATGTTCCCTTAAAAAGACGAAATTTTTGTGCTTTTTACTGATTTTTTGCGCAAAATGGGATAAAATACAATTGGGAAAAGTGGGACAATATGCGTACCCTAAGGTCTAGATCACTATCTGTAGCAAAACGTACAAATAATCTCAAATTTCTCTCTATTGGTCTCTGTATTCTTCACATGTAGTTGTCCAACGTGCTGAAGAAATTTCAAAATCTTTGAAAATATTTTTTTTCCTTTTTTATTTTGACTATGTTAGTCACATTTTCTTTTTTACATTTTAACGACATTCAATTAGCTAGAGATTACTGGGTAGGTAAAGTTATGAAAATTAGAGCCATAGTACTCAGATGAGAGCAAGGATGTGAAGTATACAGATCGGAAAACTAGAAGTGGCAGGGTCATTAGAACAGGCTTAATATCTTGCGGGCTTAACTTTTGTCTGCTACTGGTGAGGGTCGAGCTTAGGTAGGTAACTACAAATCACTCGAGTTCTCCAGCATCTTTACCGTGACAACCGAGAAGAAAAGCCACGCAAGATCGCCACTGTCACAAACCTGTCGACGATTAGCATCAATCAATGATGATTGCTGCTGTTCATCTCTGTTTGCCTTTCGAATGTCGGAATAGATTTTTATTAGACTATTGTCACTGCACTTACAGTCGTGGCGGGTTTGCCACATTGTGTAAGTTAATGGCTGTGTCTACAGCGGCTACCCACCGCTGCCAGTGGATTCCCATCAAAAATAATCATTGTAGGTAATGACTGACTTTTTGCTTGCTATTTTACCTTGTGGGGCAATATGACCAATCTTGAGGGGCAAAATGACCATGTCGCATAATCATTATATTTTATTGAACATTTAAAATTAATTTCACTTAGTTTACTAAGTATCTTATTTATCATTGATTTAGATTCAACATTATATCTTGATCAAATGTCTTTCTGAGTAATTTGTTCATGTAAATTTTATTATTCGTCAGTCGTAACATGAGGTATACGTCCACATGAAATAAATTGATAAATGGCCCATGTCGTAGAGTCATTTTCGTAGATTTTTTTAGTACAAAGTTTTTGGTAAAGTATTTTTTGGTAAAGTATTGTTATGTCTGAAATAGTTAGGAAAATGTGAATTATTTTTTTATTTATTTCTTGTGACCTAAGATTTGCTCAATTTTTTTGAAAACAGGGCTGCTCAATTTGATCCACATGAGGATATTGTGTCACTTTTTCCTAACGATAATAAAACATTAAATATTTACAGTTTCTGTCAGTCTTTAGAATTACAGGGACCATCATTTATATTTATTTGTGAGCCATTCGCCTTCTATTAGGGATCAGAATTTGTGGGATGTTGAATTGTATTTCTGTGCGACAGCGTAAGTGATCACTAATTAAATATTTGATGCACACGTAATTAGTAGTAGGGGAAGTGCGTCAAAGGCGGTGACCCCAAGCAAGATGACCATCCTCGTACTTTTAAAATTATTGGTCTAATACAGCTTTGTAACTAATAGAACACAAATCCTTCGGAACCACACATCACGTATATACTTATTATCTTAACTGTCAAAAATATCAAAAATTCAAAACAAAGATGAATAAACATGCTCGTAGATATATTTTTTGTCTGTATTTTTGTCTGTATTACTTTATGCCGATTCCAGCGTCGAGTATTTCTATTTCTCGTTAATTCATTGTGTTGCTTAAGGTGTTCTTCGAAACCTGGCTAAAAAAACTTGAAAATCTATAACTTAATGAAAAAGTGTTCACTTCGAGTAAGATGGGTGCTTCCTTGATAAATTTTCTATAAAAATGATCTATCAATTGAGTTTTAGTAGGCAATGGACCATTCGTGGAGGAATTATTTTGTTAATTTGTAAAAGTCTCTTTCTCCATACGAATTCCTATATAAACATTAAACCTTGGGTACAGAAATATAGTTTGACCAATCGACCATAGAATTTGCACAATTTTTCTAAGACCTAAATGGAACCTTTAAGAAAAATTCAAAATTAATAAAGTTTTAGTTGGCTGATATTCTAACTCGTCTCGCCGCTAACATCTAAATTGGCGAAAGTGATACTGGTCGCAATTCTGACCTAAAATCATAAATCGCTCTCGTAGTTCTCATACCCAAAGCGTTTGAATACGTCAAATTCAACTTGTCAACACTCTACCTAGAGGACTTTAATGTTGCTGAAGTCTATATTTATACAAAGATTCGTTACGGCTAAACTTATTGTTCCAGCTTGTTTACCGAAAATGCCAAGAACTAAAAAGAAGACCTTGTTAAAGAAAACAGGATCAAGGCGCTCTTATGATAGAAAAAGGAATGAAAATAAAAATGAATCAACAGAGTGTCATAACAACATTGCAAAAGATGTATTATGTGGATTTGATAATAAAAAAATAATGCGTAAGAAAAAAAAGCAAGAAAATATAAAAGAAAAACGATGCGACTCCACATATAAAGAGAACGAGAAAAGGAAAAATATTGAGCGAATGCAACTATTACGTCGTAGAGATACCTTCTCCATGGAGCGAAGAAAGAACAAACAAAGGATGCAGATGAAACGAATTGAAGATAAGAATTATGCAATCCAAGAAAAAGTTAAAAACACTCAAAGGATTAAACGAAAGAGAGCTAGAGATGAAGATTATACAGCGCAGGAAAAAAGGAAAAATATAAAAAGAATGAAAATCATGAGAGAAGTAGAACATTATCAAGCTCAGGAGAAAATCAATAATACACGAAGGATGGAACGAACAAGAAACGAGGATGAAATTTATGCAATACAAGAGAGAGATAAAAATGCTATAAGAATGCAAAAGAAAAGAAAAAGTAATGAAGATTATATAACACAGGAAAAGGATAAAAACAAGCGGAGAATGAAAAGGAAAAGAACGGAGGATGATAGTTATGTAACCCAGGAAAAAATCAAAAATAACCGGAGGATGGAGAAAATGAGAACAGAGAATGAAGATTATAGAACACAGGAAAACGATAAAAACGGTCGAAGAATAAAAAGAAAAAGAGCGGATGATGAAAATTATGCTACTCAAGAGAAAATCAAAAACAATGAGAGGATTCAGAAAAAAAGGGCCGAGGATGAAGGTTATAAACGAAACGAAAGAATTACAAATAAAGATCGAATGAAAGTCATTCGTTCTGAACAAAACTACACACAGAAGGAGAACGAAGCTAACATCTTACGAATGCACACCTTACGCGATGAAAATTCGTACAGAGAATCGGAAAGAAATCATGATAGAATGGCCAAACGTGTTCAGCGAGGATGTGCAATTATTACTCATCGTAATACCGTGTACAACCATCTGAATGAAGACAAGTCAAATATACAATCACGATTACTGTTGAAATTTATTGAAAATAGGCAACAAGTTCCAAATTACATGTGCTGTTGTTGCGAAGGAGCCTTTTTTGAAGCAGGTGTTGTGAAAATTACTCGTGAAAAGGTAAAATTAAAACTGAAGATCAAAGCCCGATTCAGTGAATCGATAATCGACTCTCGAATTTTGAATAGTTATGATGAACGAATGCAAAATTATGCTTGTCATACATGCATCAGATATATAGAAAATGGGAAAGTACCAAAACTGGCGAGTAGCAATGGATTGAAATTACCTCTAGTACCTGAATGCTTAAAAATTCTTAACGATATTGAAGAGAGATTGCTGGCTCCATTTGTTCCATTTATGAAAGTTATTCTAATGTCCCACCGAGCTTCAAACCCGCAAGTAGGAATGAAAGGCAGCGTCGTATACATTCCTGTAGATGTGAATGAAATGATTTTATCGCTTCCAAGAAATCTTCACAATGTTAATATTATGGCAATTCCCGTAGATTTTAAAAGAAATCTAGGACATTCTTCCAGTTATCTCCGCGGATATGTTCGTCCAGAAGTACTCAAAAATGCGGCAAATTATTTGCGGAGCACAGAGCTGTACCAAAAATATGGCGTAGAATTCGCAAATAATTTTTCGGATGAGTATGAAAATGACGCGAACATCGATGACTTAATCTCATTAAAAGATGGAAATGAAAATATTGCGTATGATGATGATATGGATAGTGAAAACGAATTTTACCAACAACTGAATGATGGAGATGATGAATGTCTCTTATTTGATTTCAACGAAATTGTGGCAAATAACTCAGTGGTTGTGATGGCCCCAGGGCAAAACCAGTGCCCCGTATCACCATACAGAAATCCTGACATAGAATATCTATGCTTTCCCAAGATTTTTGGGGGACAACCTCGGAAACTTCTTGATAAAAATATTACAATCTCAGACATTATTAAATGGGAAGTTCGATTTTTCGGAAATAAAATGGACCCCAAACGCGTATTATATTTAGCAAAAACCAAGCTGTTCCATGAAGCATTCAGCTCAATAAAAACTACGATGAGAAAAAAAACGAACGCGAGGGGAGTAACTGCTGTCGAAGCGTTAAACCCAAATTTCATAGCTGAATTGAGACAACATAATGATGGACTAAAATTTATGAACCACATACGCTGTACACCTGCTTATATGGAACATATTAAGAAAGTTGTCTTCGCGTTAATAAGACAACAAGGACCTCCCACATTTTTCGCCACATTTTCTCCTGTTGAGACCAACTGGCCAGAGCTAATTCAAGGATTAGTTCAATACACTTCTGGGGAAAAAATTTCGTTGCTATCAGCAATAAATATGTCCTACCAAGCAAAATCTAAGCTGGTGAATGATAATCCCATATTCTCTGCTATGTATTACAACAATAAAATTAAACAGCTGATGAAAACAATCAGAGAAGGAGGAATTTTTGAAGGACATGTAGTATCAGATTTTTTCCGGAGACGAGAATTCCAACAACGAGGATCGCCTCATGACCATGTCCTTCTGTGGGTGAAAGGAGCCCCCAAACTCGATTCAGACAATCCGGACAGTTTTGCTAAGGTTGTTGAATTTACCGATAAATTTATTAGTTGCCAATATGACGAAAAGAATCCATTTTGTAAATATCTTCGCCATAAACACACTGCAACTTGCAGTAAAGGCAAGCGTAACAAAAATTTATGTCGTTTCAATTTTCCAAAAATTGTTATGCCGAAAACAATGATTCTTGAGCCATTGCGCCCAGAAGAGAAAACTGTAAATGTTAAGGAAAATCTCAAGAAAATCAGAGAATTAATGGACCAATTCTATACAAATAAAGAACGTGTTGATAAATCTTTCGAAGATATTTTGAGAGATCTTAAAATGACACAAGAGGCATATATAATAGCTGTAAGATGTTCTATTGGCAGATTAACAATATTTTACAAGCGAAGAAGCTGCGAAGTAGATATCAACACATACAATACAACAATCCTAAATTTAATGGAATCAAACGTTGATTTACAAATAGTTAAAGATGAGTATGGAGTCGCACAATATATTGTTGATTATGTTGCCAAAGCGGAATCTGGCTTGTCAAGAGGGTTAAAAAATCTGCAAACAGAATTGGATAAAGGAAACCAAAGTTTGCAAGAACGTTTTCGTTGTATTGCCAACAAATTTTTAAATAGCCATTTAATGTCAACATCCGAAGCTGTTTATCATTGCTTGGGAACTCCTCTCACTGAATTTAGTCGTGCGTCCATTTTTATAAACACTGGTAGACAAAATGACAGAGTGGTGTTTTTAAAATCTACCAAGGAGCTCCAGCAACTTGATCCCGATTCAACTCAAATTGCCGGAAAGGATGTCATTACCCATTACGCTGAGCGAATAGGACTAGTAAATGTATGCCTAGCGGAATATGCCGCTTACTATTTCCGTACTGCAAATAGACCACGAAAGGATAAAAATTTAGTTTCAGATGACGAGGCTGAAATTGAAGTGGAAAATCAGTTCGATCATCACCGTCGAACAAAGGCTCGAATAATCCGATATGTACGGTATAAACTTGGGCAAGACCCTGATAATTATTACCGGGAACAATTATTACTGTTCTATCCTTGGCGGAATGAAAATGATGAAATTGAATCAGTGAACTGGTATGAAACATTCGTTAAAAATACTGAAGAAATCGAAAGAAATCGTTCTAAACTATTTGCCTTGAGAGATGATAAACTTGATAAAGCTATTCAAGCAGTTAATGTAAATAATATGCTACTAAAGGAAGAAGAAGCTGAAGAATTCGAAGCTGAAACAATTCCGAAAGACCAGGAAATTGATATTCTAGTGCAAGGCGGAATAGATCGCCCGAAAAAAAATGTACCTTTTACATACTCTGCGCCTCCAAAAGTAGATGTGGTTAACCTTTTCGATACTATAAGTAAATTGAACTCACGACAGTTGGAGATACTTATGCATGTATTTAAATGCTTTACAACTCGCAAGTTACCTCTAAGAATATTCATTTCTGGGTCTGCTGGGGTTGGTAAAAGTATGGTAATATCAGCAATATTCCGACTTGTTACATACCACTTGGAATACATGAATACAAATACAAAAGATCAAAGCTTGGATTCTGTCAAGGTATTACTATGTGCCTTTTCAGGAAAAGCAGCTTTCTTGATTGGAGGCAACACTTTGCATTCTGCCTTTGCTCTTCCATTACAGGAAAGTGCTAATATGCCGTACTTGCCGATGGATATTGCCAACAACTTAAGACAACAATTAATGTATTGTAAACTTATAGTAATAGACGAAATATCTATGGTAGGAAGTACAATATTTGGTCGGATTGATACTAGATTACGTCAAATCACTGGGGTGAACGATAGTTTTGGAGGAATGTCAGTAATCACGGTTGGCGATTTTCTTCAGTTATCGCCGGTTAAAGATTCGTCAATTTTTAGTGTTCCAAAACATAGTTTGATTAGGATGGAACTCTCACCACTTTGGGATGAATTTCAATTTTACGAGCTTACAGAAGTGATGCGGCAAAAAGATGATAGAAGCTTTGCTCTTGCACTCAATAACTTTGCTCGTGGAGAAATGACTGATGAAGATATTGACTTAATCAGAACTCGAAAAGTCGAAGAAAACGATGTACCGGACACTGCAATAAGACTATATTACACCAATGCAGATGTTGAGAAATATAATGACAAAAGAATTACAGCCTCATCTTCAATTGAAATTGAGTGCGTTGCCATCGATATTATAACTGGAAATCTCAAAAACCAACAAAAAAATATTAAGCTAGAAATGTGGAAAAGAAAGCCTACTAAAGATTGTGGAGGTTACCCATACAAACTACGTTTAAAACTTGGAATTAAATACATGATTACAGCAAATCTAGATGTATCTGATGGCCTTGTTAATGGTGCTACTGGTGTGCTAGAGGAGGTATATCATGATCCAGGAACGAATAAACCGAAAATTGCATTCCTAAGTTTTTCATCCAAACTTGTTGGAAAAAAAATTCGCGCGCGATATAACGACTTTATGATAAATGCTGGAATTAATACTTCATGGACGCCGATCATTAGAAAACAGTATAACCTTACTACCCATTTTCAAAGAGATTACCAACTGGTACGTGATCAATTTTCTCTGGTTCCTTGCGAGGCGTTAACAATTCATAAAAGCCAAGGGCAGACTTATGCTAACGTTTGTGTCGATTTCCGGAAATCTTGCAACTTAACCCGTCAGTTAGTGTATGTAGCGCTAAGTCGTGTATCGAAGCTTTCCGGCTTATATATATTGGGTAGGTTTTTCGGAAATATGAAAAGTAACAATACAATTGAAGCAAGTTTAAAGGAAATGCGAAGATTGCGATCGGAACGACAATTAAGTCTGGCATTCAACAACTTGACAAATGTAGATGGATTGGTAATATCTTATTTAAATGTCCGATCCTTACGTACAAGTATTAAACATATAATTTCTGATAAGTGGTATTTGAGGTGCGATGTTTTAGTATTCTCGGAAACTTGTACATATTCGAATGAAAAAATCATCATTCCTGGATTTGAACTCATTTATCGTTCTGATACACTTGGTCATCCTGAATATGTGAAGAAAAATATCGCAAAAGGTGTCATGTGTTTTGGAAAAGCAAACTTGAAAATGACAAACATTGAACCAGTAATATACTACAAACCGAACAAAGGAAAATATCATAGTCATATAGATTTAGTACACATGGATTTGAATGGAGTATCAATCATTACTGGATATAAATCACCAAAAGCTAGCTTTTCTGACTTCAAAGCTCAGCTAACGAAAATTAATAACTTCGAGAAACAGCTAACTATAATTATGGGCGATTTTAACTTCAATATTAATGACACTACAAGTGATGACGTGATGCAATTCAAATCTTTAATGCAAACTATGAAATTGACGGATAGTTTAACTGAAGCTACAACTATTCTTGGATCAAGACTAGACGTTCTATATTCTAACATCAATGAGCTGAAGGCTGGTGTATATGAATGCTATTTTTCTGATCACAAACCAATATTTTGTATAATACCAGAGAGGGAGAAAATTAATATTAATTCATCTGTGTTCAGAGGTATACCAAAAAATGATCACAGGGCTTCTGTAAGTAGTTGCTCAAGGGACATTTTATCTGGTAAAATAGCTTGCATGTCAGTGCAGTGCAGTGATAGTGATTTGAGCATTGTTGACCAAGATTTACATACAAAGGTTCTCGAGTGGTCGACTGAATCAGTCGAATCGGTATCAACTTTCCATAATTTTGACCAAGATGCAAGTAATTTGCTATTTGATTATCTTGATACATTAGACGTTTGGAATGGATCATGCATAGAAGAGATAAAACAGCTGCTTAAACCATACCATCGCTGTATAGATTTAAATTCACAATATTTTAAAACAGCTCGATTGCAAGTATATAATGCTGAACGTGATACATTATTCTCAGAGCAAATCCTGCCAAACTTTCGAGAAATCCCAATCACTGGTGACGGCAATTGCCAGTTCAATTCTATCTCGTATGCTCTAACTGGAAATGAGAGTTTCTCTGGCGATTTACGCATTTTAGCATTTAAAAGTGTCATAGAAAATATACAATTTTTCTCATCATTGCATTCAAGTGGTTTTATGGAAACCGATAGTATGGTAATGTTGTTGAAACTTTGTTGTGGTAATGGTCAATGGGGTAATCAAGATTCGTTATTTGCTCTGTGCATGAAACTTGAACGATGCATTTATGTTCTCGAAAAGACTGAGATAGCTTATAAAATGTATGTTATTAAACCGCGTGTTTCCTGTGCATCTCCTATAGTGCTACATCTTCGTAACGCTGGTTCTGGAAATGCTCATTATAATCTTATGCTTCCAATACAAGAAAACGTTACCTATGATTTTATCAATCTCGAGACATATGATTTGGCTAATTTGTTTACACACTGAAACATTACAAAACATAAAAAAATAAGTTCAAATAAAATGGCTCACTAGCTAAAGACTACTAAATTAGTAGAAGAGGCTGAATAAGAATTTTCATATTAGCTTAAATCTTCTACAATAGAGGTGGCTGAGTGTGCACATACCTTATTGAACGGTGCATATATCTTCTCGAAAAGACTGGCAGAGCTTATAAAATTTATGTTATTAAACCATGCGTTTCTTGTGCATCTCCTACAGTGTTACATATTCGTAGCACTGAAAGAATACAAGAAAACGTTACCTTTGATTTCATAAACCTTGAGACATCTATGAAATAAAAATACGTTGACATAAAAATGCACACTAGCTTTAGACTTCAAAAATTAGTAGAAGAGGCTGAATAAGAATTTCCATATTAGCTTAAATCTTCTACAATAGAGGTGGCTGAGTGTGCACATACCAATGCATTTTCCACCCATATTCATATCACCAAACACTGTCGTGCCTGGTCAAACCATTAAGAAATCGGCACGAAATCCCGAATGATTTCTGAATGTATTCCAGCTGTATAAAGTTGGCATCGAATTTTTCTTTGACCTGGAATTCATTCAGAAATCAATCAGGATTCCGAATCAATTTCTGAATGTATGGTTGGGGATGCGTTATTGGTTATGGTGGTAGTTTATGAGGCTGAATATCAGTACTAGCTAATTTCTTCAACTGAACCAATGATTTTATGCTAGCAAAATATTCATGCACATGAGTTGAAAAAAGAAACTGTATGTAGAAAGATCAGTAGTTTAGATTATAGATTCATGTTGTAGTTTTCTCAAATATAGATCTCTCTTATACTCATGCTTATGCTTGTGTTGTAGTTTTCTCAAATATACTGTATTTGTGTTTACTTGTGTTAAAGTTTTCTAAAGAGTGTATCCCAGTAAGTCAAGCTGATATTCTGACTCAACCCAGGCCATGTGACGTTGCCAAAAAACTCGATGAATACATATGGCCTCCGTTAAGCCAAACCGAACTGAGCGCCATAATTTTTCTCTAGCATTTTGCATGTTAAAATGAATTTTTAGATAACTTACCATTAACGTTAAGTTGAGGAACACTTATTTGCTTTCTTTTGCTATTTGTGTTCCCTAAAATAAATAGATGTGGGTCTTGCTAATGCTATTTTGGATGCGAAAGCGTTTTTAGACCATGTATTTCAAAATGGCGCTTGGTCTCTTTGGCCTAACACAGGCCATATCGTGTTTGATGATCCTCGTTTATTTCAAGATTAACGTGGGTTCGGATGCAACACATGAACTCTCTAGAGAACACACTATCGAAACTTGTTAAACGATATTCGTTCGCTTCATTTTTCGTCGTTATGTTAGACACTTTTGCAAACTTATCCCTATTTCCTGTGTTCCTATCCTTGCATGTAACTCCGCCAGTATATATTTCTCTGTAGTGTACTATTTGGAATGCATGATTTAGCAATCAAGTGAGTAAATAGCATAGTATTGAGAAATGTAACTGCCGGTCGCAAGCCCGAATAAAGGAGGAGTGATGCATTTCTGTTGTCTTTCACCAATGAGAGATTTTCTTTGATTACTTTTTCTTTTGTTCATTACTCGTTCGTTTCGACATTTACTACTAAACTCTTCGTATAATATTCTAGTGAAAACTGTCGGTTTTCGATATGAACTGAAAAATTAGCGCAAAGTCGTAATAATCGAAAGAGAAAATAAACAAAGAGAGGCTCTCAATGTTACTTACGATTTAATCTAAAGTTTTTCCAGAATAATTCGAACCGATTAGTTCTCTTCTGTAGTTATCAGATAAGGCGTGAACTTCTTTTCTACGGATTCTCTCATTCGACAAGGTTCTAGTTTTGATCCTTCAGCAAGCATTCTCTCGATATCTGGTAACCTTTTATTCCCCGATCGATAACAGCAGCAATATTTGATTCAATGTTACTCGACATTGGGCAAGTATACCAGTAAAGTATTTATTTTGATGCGCTACTCATTTTACTGAGTAATGTTTGTTTTAAACCATGATTAGTGTCAAACGAGTGTGTAGTCATTGACGAGTATTCAGTTTGTTTACATCGTGTTGACGTTTGTTTTTGCTCTAGAGAAAGTTGCATTTTATCTGTGTTTTACTTACCGTTTTTCGGCGAAAAAACTTCCAGTCGCTTGATGGACATTCCGTTTCGTATCGTGTACTGCTCACTAGTGAAATCCTTGTGAAAACTTTGAAATCCTTGTGAAAACTTTGTGAGTCTACGGTGAAATTGTGAGACTGCAACCTGTGTGTAATTCCCCACAAATAAATTTACTCGCTCACTTCGCCATCTGCACGCGAGTAGTGGAAAGTGTTCCCCACACTTCAAGTTTGCGCACAGCGAGACGAAATCTCGGGTGGGTTTTCAAAAGGTCGTAAGCGACAAAAGGCGGATTGAAATCAGCCATGAGTTTTAGTTGCAAGTCATGCGACTCTCCCGTTAATGGGATTGAGAAAATTGCATGTCGCGGCCATTGCGGATCGATTTTCCACCGCACCTGTATTCCCGGTATGCAGCGATCCGCACTAGACCTGTTGTCTAGTTTCAACAACAATCTGTACTGGCTCTGCGACGATTGTGCTCGCTGTTTTAACGAGTGGGTGCAGCAATCCGTTTCCGCTGCTCCCATTGTGAACACAAAAAAATTATGTGAGGCTGTAGATAATTTGAACACGGTCGTCTCAAATCTCTCGAGCCGTATTGAAAACCATTTTCCGGCCAATTATGGTTCTGTAACTCAAAGGGGGCTGTTTGTCAAGCGACTTCCGGAGGATCCGCCCACTCCGAAACGACGTCGCGAGAATAATGCTAAAATTCGCGCCACTGCTGCCGCGGTTTGCGGTACTAGAGCCATTCAGCGGGAAATCAGAACAGTTGCGGATGAGCGGGAGCAATTTTGGGTCTATTTGAGCCGTCTTGACCCGAGCCATACAGTGGAGGAAATCGTCGCCATGACCCAAGAATGCCTTGGAACAAGCGATGCACCCAAAGCAGTTTTGTTGGTCAAGAAGGACACCGACCTCACGAAACTCAACTTCGTTTCTTTCCGAGTTGAGCTTCCGAGCGAACTAAAGGACACTGCACTCAAAGCGTCCACTTGGCCGACTGGAGTACTCGTTCGGGAATTTAATTTTGACCAGCCAAAGCAGGATAAATTTCGCTAACGGGCTACTGGGATGCACCGCAGCTTGTATTATGGAAGCCCTCGATCCCCCCGCCACAGTCCAGCTACTGCAGCCAACGTTCACCAGTCGTCCCGGTCCTGTGTGCGGGAGTGGAGAAAGGGTCTTCCAAACTTCCCTCTGCGGCAAGTACCCATCCTTTCTGAATAATTCAAGCGCTAAAATGTTCCCCGATTCCAGTTCTCCGTTAATTGTACCGTATCAGCACCAGACGCCGTTCTTCCTGCCTGCGAAGCGCAGCTGTTTACGAGAGACACCTAGTTCAGCTGCATTGCACACATCCCACGTAATATCTCTTCGGTCACCGGGACGCACACTTGCCGCCAGCCGTGAGGAAGCCCTTAGTCCCCCCACCACAGTCGAGCCCTTCCTGCCAGCGACCAGCAGCCGTCCCGGTCCTGTGGTGGAGATGGGACGAGGGGTCTTCCGCAAACCTACCTCAGGCAAGTACAATGCATCTATGAGCTCTTCTTTGCCTCAAAGCTCTTCGATTTCCAGCATTGGTCAACGACGGGCTAAACTGCTGCTATACTACCAAAATGTTGGTGGTATTAATTCAATCGTTGAGCAATACCGTCTTGCAGTCTCCGACAAGAGTTTTGACATCATTGTCTTCGTCGAAACATGGTTGAACGATGACACACTTTCCAGTCAGGTGTTTGGTACTGAATACGAGGTGTTTCGTTGTGACCGGAGCCCTAGCAACAGCCGAAAATCCACCGGAGGCGGCGTATTAGTAGCGGTTAAAACCAGCTTGAAGGCAAGAATCGTCGAGAACACTTCTTGGGATTGTCTAGAGCAGGTTTGGACGATTATCGAGCTTGGCGACCGTAAGTTGTACTTGTGTGCGTTGTATGTTCCACCCGACCGCGCTCGTGATACCGAATACGTTGAAGCACACTGCAGCTCAGTTTTTACTATCCTCGAAGATGCTAACGCTGTTGATGAGATCATGGTACTAGGAGATTTTAATCTTCCTAGCATTTCATGGAAATCTTCCCGTAATGGATTTCTTTATCCGGATTCGGACCATTCCGTTCTCCACCCATGTGCAGTGAGGCTACTTGATAGCTATAGCTTAGCCACGTTAGTACAAATCAATCCTATTGCCAATGAGAACAACCGCCATCTCGATCTTTGTTTTGTCAGCGACCAGGTTTCCGCCACATCAATAGTGACGGCTCCCTTTCCCCTAGTAAAACCAGTGGCACATCATCCTCCACTGATCGCCACGATTGATAGCTCTGTTGTGCATGACTTCGATATATTACCGCTTTCTGTCTCCTACAATTTCCGTAAAGCTGATCATCGCAGTATCGCAGACCTTCTTTCCACTATCGATTGGGAAAATATTCTGGACCCCGAAGATGTCGAAACCGCAGTTCAAACCTTTTCAAACGTTCTGGTGTACGCTATTGACAGGCATGTTCCAAAGAAAGTTCACCATCGACAAACCGGCCCTCCATGGCAAACGAATACTCTGCGACGGCTGAAGTCTATAAAAAGAGCTGCCCTGCGGAGGTTTACCAAGTATCGCACAATATCACTCAGAGACTATTACGTCAGTCTCAACCATGCGTACAAACGAGCCAGTCAACACTGTTTCTATCGATATCAGCAAAATATTCAGCGTAATCTCAAGTCGCATCCTAAACGTTTCTGGAAATATGTGAACGAGCAGCGCAAGGAATCAGGACTGCCGTCGTCTATGACTTTCAATGGGAACACAGCTACTACATCTCGAGACATATGTTCACTTTTCTCGGAAAAATTCGCGAATGTATTCACAGATGAGGCACTAACTATTGAGCAAATCGAACTCGCGGCTAGCAGAGCTCCACTTGTGGGTCACACTCTGGGAGCTATCGATTTTAATGCAACGATGATTACCAGAGCTTCCTCTCGACTTAAGTCATCTTTCAATCCGGGACCCGACGGGCTCCCCTCTGCGATACTGAAAAGGCACATCGAAGTTTTGGTTGCTCTGCTTCTTCAGATCTTTAGAGCATCTATTACTAGAGGTATTTTTCCATCTTGCTGGAAATCAGCGAACATGTTCCCAGTTCATAAAAAGGGCAATAAGCGAGACGTCAATAATTACCGTGGGATAACTTCATTGAGCGCTGTCTCGAAGTTGTTCGAGCTGGTGATTATGGAACCTCTTCAGGCTCACTGCAAGCAGTACCTAAGTGACGATCAACATGGCTTCACGTCCGGGCGGTCAACTGCATCTAACCTGTTATGCTTAACATCCTACATAACAGAGAGTATGGAACGTCGCGCTCAAACTGACGTCGTTTACACCGACTTATCCGCCGCTTTTGATAAGCTAAACCACGATATCACAATAGCAAAAATGGAGAGATTTGGAATAAATGGCAGTGTTTTGCAGTGGTTTCGATCTTACCTCACAGACCGAGAGATAGCGGTTGTCATAGGAGATTGCCAGGGCCCTATATTCACTTCTACGTCAGGAATACCTCAAGGGAGCCACTTGGGACCGTTAATGTTCCTGATTTACTTCAATGATGTACATCTAATTCTGCAGACTCCCCGATTGTCCTTCGCGGATGATCTCAAGATTTATCGCATAATTCGTACAATTGAAGATTGCAGATTTCTCCAACAGCAGCTTCAAGCCTTTGCTGACTGGTGTACCATGAACCGCATGTATGTAAACCCGAAGAAGTGCACGGTAATATCGTTTTCACGGAAAAAGGATTCGATCTATTTTAAGTATCGTCTTCTAGAAACAGAAATCGAACGCGTCAGTCACGTGAAGGACCTGGGAGTGATTCTGGATTCTCAACTTACGTTCAAACAACACGTCTCCTACGCAGTCGGTAAAGCGTCTCGAGCGCTAGGATGCATCTTCAGGATAGCCAAAAATTTTACTGATGTTTATTGTCTCAAATCGCTGTACTGCGCTTTATCCCGATCAATCCTAGAATATTGCCCTGAAGTGTGGAGCCCAAACTACAATAACGGCGTTGAGAGAATTGAAAGCGTACAGCGTCGCTTTTTACGCTTCGCGCTCCGTAGATTGCCGTGGAGAGATCCTGTCCGATTACCTAGCTATGAAAACCGGTGTCAGCTGATTCAACTGGAACCCCTTTATGTTCGAAGAAATACAGCAAGAGCTTTGTTCATCGCCGACACTTTGCAAGGTCATATAGATGCCCCAGCTATATTAGAACAAATTAATATAAACGTCGCACCACGAACATTACGCAACAACATTATGCTTCGATTACCGTTCAGACGCACTAATTATAGTATGCATGGAGCCATCACTGGTCTACAAAGGATTTTCAACCAGGTTGCTTCAGCTTTCGATTTCAACGTGTCTAGACAAACTCTGCGTCAGCGATTTTCCAGACTTTTTAATCACATTTGACTTTTTTACCGTTTTTGTGAATTATTGTATGACCACTATTTGTGTATATGACTTGAATGTTAGTAATAAGTTTATTATTAAGACCAACATCATTGGGGCTTTGGTATGCCTGTTGGTGTATAAGACTAATAAAGAATAAAGAATAACATTACGCCTTATTATTGTTAATGGGGTTCCAGTTCAGCCGGAATTTAAATTTCAGGTTGCTTTGACGCAGAAAAAGATAACGGTCGCCTAGCAATAAATAAAACAAACTGTTTCGTTGCATCGGCCAGATAGGTAGTGTTTTTCTACGAACCGGTGATTTTTGCAACTTTAAGAAGGTTACGGGTAAGTCTCTTCTTAAAACCGGATCTCAGAGTGAAATTCTCTTTCCCTTTCTGGTTTGGTGTAGATTTATTCAAGATGAGTGAGCAAGAGATGGATATGCTGGACATAGAAGATGATCTAGTGGAGTTGTGCGAGGAGCAGAACGAAGAGCAGCGGAAGAAAATGAGCATTAAACAACAACAACCGCAACATCAGCAGCAACAACAACAGCCACAACATCAGCAACAACAGCAGCAAAAACAACAGCCACGACAACAGCAACAACAGCAGCAACAACGGCAGCAACAAAAACAGCAGCAACAACAACAGAATAACAATCGTCGGAAGCAACGAAACCAGCGTGACCAACGTGACCAACGGAACCAAGATCGGGCACGTGGAATTAGCCTGGTAAATATGTGCATATTTAACTCTAAGGCAAAATACTTATGTCATCTAAATTCACAGGAAACTCGTATGGAAACGTTCGAGCGACTCGCTCGTCGTACAACTGCTCTCGGAAAGAGCGTACGACGAGCAATTGAGGCAGAGCGGTTGCCCGGCCACCGTATGTATGACATTATATTTAATTTGATTTTCATTAATATTCCCTATTTCTTGCAGTCATTTTGGGATACATGAACCGATATAAAAATGTTTGTAAAAATATGGATTATGAGCTTAATAAAGAATGAAATTAATAAATAAAAATTAACCTGTCGTATTCCATTTGATTCAATTCGGCGAGATTCGAAAATATTTGTGTGCGTTTATGTGTGTATGTGGGGGCATATTCTAGAACTAAAGCCACATCGGTTCTTCGGTGATGACTGAACCAATTTTCACTAACCTAGTCTCAAATGAAAGGTATAGTATGCGGCAGGGAGTATCACCCTCCATTTACACCCCTATCTCCTTCCTACAACAAACCACCTCCCTCCCACACCATGGCATGGGTGGGAGGGAGGTGGTTTGTTGTAGGAAGTGTGTCCCCCTCCCCATCCCACTAAAAGCCCACCCACCACCCAGCATTCCAAAACATGTTATCATGTAGACAAAATTGAACTCATGTCTGCTGATTGAATATTATATTTGTATTTTTGAAGTGTGTCAGCCTTGACATGTTGCTCATCAGGTTCGTGGCAGTCGTGCATATGTATATACGTGCCAAGTATGATAAGAATGTGTCATTTCCACATTTATATTGAACATAACCAGCTTTATTAAATGATTGTTTAGATATATGAGAAAGGCACAATTACACCACTAGGTGGATTAAAACAGGTTTTTTTATTAGAACTCAGTCCATATACCTTTTTAATCGGTTGACATGTACTTTCTCGAGTCTATTTCCGTTTTTAATTACGGCTGTTTGCTCACTTGGCAGTTCGACCACTTCGTATGGTCCTCTCCATAGATTTTGCAATTTCTGTCCTACACCTATGGGGTTGGCTTTAACTAACACCAATTCGCCCCACATGGGTTGCCATACGTTTGTGTTTTTATCGTATATTTCTTTTCTTTTTTGTTTCGATAAAATCAAATTTTCGCGTGCTTGAGTATGCATGCGCTTGAATGTAGACCGCATCTCATTCACATAATCTTCATAATATACGCCATCACTGTCCCATTTGTATACTGAGTTCGGGATGTTTGCGCGTTGACCATATAGTAATTCGAATGGTGTGTAACCAGTCGATGAATTTAACGTTGTATTATATTCAAACGTAAAGAAAGGCAAGTGTTGATCCCAAGTTCTCGGATCCTTTCCAACGTACTGCCTTAGATAGATTTTTAATTCTCTATTGGACCTTTCCACCAAATTAGCTTGTGGGTGGTAGGTACTTGTGGTGATTTTCTTTATTTTTAAAATCTTACATACATTTTTCATTAAGGAACTTACAAAATTTGTTCCATTGTCTGTAACTAACTCCAAGGGAGTTCCAAATTTACAGATGTAGTTTTCTACAAAAGTTTGGGCAACCGTCGAACTTTCCTGGTTCTCCATCGGTGCTACTGTTAAAAATCTAGTTAGGTCGTCTTGCATGACTAGACCGTATTTATTTCCCCAATCTGATTTGGGTAATACTACAATATCCATGTACAATTTTTCGAAAGGTGCAATAGAAGTAGTTGTAATTTTCATCGGAATCTTGTTGGACCTACCAATTTTATTCTTTTGGCACGAGTCACATTGTTTGACGTAGTTTTCTACGTCTCTACGCATGTTTTTCCACTCGAATAGTGGGCTTATACGTTTTAACATTCTTTTACTTCCGACATGTCCGGCCAGCGGAGAGTCATGAAACTCTTTAAGAACAGTTTCTCTCTCTTCTACTGGCACGTGCATTCGCTCTTTCTCTGGTGCATATAGAGTGAACACCTTATTGAATTTTCCTGCAATGAATCTTAAAATATTTGTTTCCAGTGTAGTTTGTATATTTCTGTAAGAGATAATTTGAATGTTCTTATCTCCTTTCATATGTTCGGGACAGTTTGCAAACGCGTCTACTAACCCTTCAAAAAATACTTTTGTGTCGGCTCTTGATCGGCTCGACCCGTTCAATATCATTCCCCATATTTTTCGGTTGGGTATCGCAAATACTCTACCGTTCAAATAATCCTTCAACCCATGAGGTAGGTCTGTATCTTATCCCCATTTGACTTTTTGTCGAACTCATTCGATTTACTGAGTGCGATGTAGTCCAAATGCTGGGAGATAAAAACTGTGTGTTCTTTTAAAAATTCTGCTCCAATAATCCCTGGAACACATAGGTCTTTTACCACATAAAACTTAATTTTATAATCGGAATTCCCAATTATGAAATTGGTCTCTACTGACCCAATGGTTTCTGTCTGTGTCAGATTAAAACCGGTAATATTTACTTTATCTCTATAATTGATGAGTCTGGCTCCAATTTTCGAGAGCGTGTCCCATCTTATTACATTAAGGAATGCTCCTGTATCAAGCATATACTTAACTTTAGTATCTGGCCTTGCAACTGAGGCGATATTTACTAGTAACTGATTGTTCCTAGTACATTCTATATTCAATTTTTCATATTGAGAAGTATCTCTTCCCAATTTATTATTGCCGTTATCTGGCCTTGTCTTGGGCCTTTCGTGGCCATTGTATCTTTCGGCAGGCAACTGCCTGTTAGTATTTGCACCCTGTCTGGTTGCGTAATAATTCCGTAAATTTGTATTTATGCTTCTTTCATTCGTGAAGCAATTGACGCCCAATTGGCTATTTTGGTCTTGATAGTGACCTATGTTAGAAACATAATCTTGCCTTCGGGGCTTCTGATTCTGTTTAAAAATTTTAGTTTTTGTATTTTGATCAAAATCTGACCAGTAAGTTTCCGCATGATTCTGCGGTGAATATTTGAAATTACTTTCGCCTATTTCTGGCCGATAATTTCTTTCAGGTAGCTCATAATCTCTACCTTCATCTATATATTCAATTGGATTTCCGATATATCTTTTCGGTGTCCAACATTGTTGCGTAACAGTACGTGTACGCGATAATTCTAACAATTCCAGCCTGCTTTCTATCTCTTTCAGACACTGGTTTTCAATATTTACTTCTTCTAAGTAGTCCAGTAATTGCACTAGTGGCATCCCTCTGTGTCCACGCGCAAATAATTTTAACTCTTCATTTCGCAGACCCGCGATAAAATGTAATCTAAGGCTAATAATCATTGGCATATCTTTGATGCCAGTCCCTTCATTATAAACATCAATTTGGTCTTTTATTATTTCAGCCCGTATTCTATATTCTTTAAACGATTCGTTCGGACTTTGTCGAAGGGTCTCAATTTTTGAAATTACCTCTTCTATCCGTTCTCGTTTACTAAATTTCTTTATTAAATTTTCTCTTAATGCTGGCCAAGTATCGGCTTTAATTTTCAATATTTGGGCTGCTGCATTCTTTCTTAGTTTTAAGAGTACCACGTAGATCAACTCATCTCGTGACACTCCCTGGGGTATTTGCTTTTCAAAGTGTTCTATATGATAGATGAATGCATCTAGCTCATCGGTAGATCCATCAAATTCTGGAATGCATTGAATTGCTTCCGTCTTCGGAAACTCGTAATCCATCTTTTCAAAATAGAATAAATATTTAATATGGTTGCCAGCTATTAAGTATAATTGGAATATTAACTGGATTAAATCCTTTTATTATTATATTTTTATATTTATTGAAATATTTTCGTTCCACAGCACACTCTGCTGCCATGCGATTTTTAATAAATTTTTCAATATTATTAATTTATTCATTATTTCGAACAAAACCTTATAACAAATATTATGCTAATCATAATTAAGCCACCCTGATGTTCTAAAGTAAGCTTGACTATGGTCAAGGCTGGCTAAATAAACTACATCATAACTGCACGTGATTCATAAAGTAATAAGTCACCTTGCGCAAAGCAACGGGTGACATAATATAGTCAGCATATAACAGTGTTTTTACCCACAGGTAAACACCGTATTCCAATGGCCTACATGGTTTTAAGTTATTATTTTCGCGGTCAAGTTATTGAAACCTGACCTTCAATTTTCGACGCTTGCATTTGCTCGAACCTGACCTTTAATTCGTTCTTCCAACTGGTTTTGCGCTATGTAGTTAGTTCTGCCGTTGTTTATTCAAACAGCTGTGCTGCATAGCGGAGCGAAGAATTCATGGGTTCATGGGTTTGTTTTTATTTTTTTTTTGTTTCTTTTTATGGCAACCTATAGCATGCCACCAATGGCTCTTCGCAGTCGTGCTTTTTATGAAGCTCCTGGTAGGAGATTGGTAAGAATCGCTCGAAAGTGTTAAAAAAAACAGCTGCAATGCAACTTTGGAATGTGAACTGTACCTAGCAGTACCCAGATTGGGTTCAAATCTATATTGATAATGTGAAACTCAGTCGAAGCTCGTACGCTTCTGTTTATTTATTAATTTGATAAAAGCAAACACAAACACATATCGTGCTGTGTGCTTTCCCATTTTTAAATTGATTCGTCAGAGGCTTGTTCTGAGCGATACTAACAATGTATGTTTCCTTGGTATCCTGGTGATGATTAATTCTTATTAATTTCCGAACTTTCTGTGTTTTCGAATGACCGACTTAGTACCCTCCGGCTTTATGCCAGGAGGTCGGGTTGCATTATATGCTTTTTTTGTGCGAGACGGTTTTCATATTCAATGAAACGTTGGGAACGTTTTGCGTGTCACTTACAAAGTCGGTTTCTCGTTAATTCTTTTGGTTTTTTGATTAAATGACTAGTAGTCTTGATTACTCTATCGCCTTTTTGGTTTGATAACGACGTAGACCTTATTTTTGCCTCATCGATTGGTTTAATTTTCGTAGACTTTTCAGTTTTCTTCACCACGCGATTTCTTAATTGGATTACCCTATCTGTCATATCTACTTGATAGGTGTAGCATTTCTAAAATTCATTTTGCATGTATATCTCTTCTCTTGGATTTCTCAATTTCATATATAGTGGGTGGAAGAAATGTTTATTATTGTTGTTTCTTGATTGCTTGCTCTGTGACCCCCAATGTACGGGCGACATCAAAGGCATACGTAACAAAAACGTTACTTTCGTGAAACAGAACGCTGCTGCTATAGCATGAACTTGACCTACTCCCAGGTCTCGATCAAAGACGTAGCTCGTACGTTTTTGTTTATTAATTAACTCGTTAAAGGAAAACACCAGTACTTATGGTGCTGTGTGCATCATATACGCGGCATCCAATGTCTGACCGTGGTTTCGTTTGTTTAGAAAACAACTGCATTGCTTGCGACGGTTTTCGTCGACGCAATGGATAAATTAAATTTGACAGCTACTTTTGCGTGTCATCTACAATGTGCTGCTCCGGGTCATGATACCCTGGTAGCGCTTTCAGTGGATCTTTAATCAGTGATCCTTATATCCTTAAGGATGGTTGATATTAATAAAAAGATTGACCTGATAGCTTGGACTCGCCATTTCTATCGGTCTGTTAGTGTTAGTATAAAAAATTTGTCATCGAGTTAGTGATTATTTGCTTGAATAATTTCTTTAAACCCCGTATAGCACCCCTATCCTATTTGTATTGAACTGACACAGGTCAACATCTCGGCGGGCGCACAATTCATGAGCCCCACTGACAGTTCAAATTGTTCCGCTTGTCTCGCTCAAAGCCCGATTTTTTGCTAGCCAGATTCCGAGCGGTATGACTCAATTCTATTAGATATTTGGTAAAAAGCGAGAATATTGGATACACACCTAGAGAAAATAGTGCAAATTTACGTCTCCTGACCCTGACATATACGAGCATCAAAAATGACTTAGTCCCACGTTTGATTCCAATTTTATATGACGCTTAACTTCGTAAATCATGTAATTCCACTCCCCATACAGCGTTTGTTCTGAATGGTAGGAAGTGTAACCCTATGTCATTGCGCATGTAAAGCATATGTTTCATGCAAAATTAAACGGAACACGGCAATGTTCCATCATTTCGTCAATTACGGTTCGTTTTTTTTTGGTGTGTAGCTAATTGAAGAAATAAAGTAAAAGTGGTTCACTTACCTGAATTGCATTGTTGCTCTGCCCGTTCTTGCCGAGATGATGCAGACCACTATTTCTACAGCACATGGAGCGCCGCTAGTTCCACAGCACAACTTCACGTGATGCCAAATCTGTTGGAAACTCTTTCCAAACTCTTATCAAGCGCAAAACGATGTATTTGTGCGGGACCGTTGACGCACTCTGTCAAAGTTTTGCGAACAAAGAAACTTGCACTGAATCGATTAGATCTGCTGAGTGTTTGCCTTTTTCCACATTTAAGCTATCGCATTTTTCGTGACTGGCTTGCGAGTTTTCTTCAGTTTTCAACATCAATATTACGCAGACGATTTACGCATTTTTTTTTCATCACATTCAATATTAACACGATCAGAAATCGTCGAATTTCTGCTTTTCTCGGATCTACACTTATGGATAAGGTTTCCTCGCGACGAGACTTATTTCAGGCATTAAAACTGGTTACCACCAACAAGCAAACTTTCTAAGATATGTCCAAATCCACAACTTTCACTCACTGTCTACTCCAATCGTTTTTGGCGTTTCCTAGCCTTTCACTTTTGCGGCTTCAAGTCCGCTGTCACCAGAATGTACAGACGCGGCCGACGGTGGCCACTGATTATCAAACATGCAGGCAATAGTTTATCAATCGAATGAGTTAACACAGTTTCTTAGGTTTATTGACTATATCCATTCTGCTCGTCACGCATCTGTTACGCGTAATTACCCCTGACTACTTCCCAACCTAGGCACAGAATGATCACCGTCCAAATCACTTTCACTTCAGCGTAATCTTCGCTCAAAATAATTCTTTTTCTAAATCCCTGAGTGGCTTTTTTCCGATGAAGCAGATCACTGCTCCTCACAATTATCTTCTACCGACTGACTTACTTTCGCACGACTACCTTATTACTCAACTTACTGGACCGCCGGACCCGAGTCGGGCGGTTATCAACTACCGACTGCCTTCCACGACCGACTTCCACGACGGACTACAACGACTGGATACTCCGACTGACTTCTTCCAATCTGACGCAAAAGACTTTTATCATTTCGTCTGTGTAGACTTCTCTCTGAGAGAGTCTCAGACCTAAACAAAACATTCTTTCCACGCTCGCGAGAGTAAAGACCCCGGTGGATGAATCAGTAGTTCACTATGACTCATACTCGGAAGCCTTTACTTTCTATAATAGCGTCGCCGTCTGCTGCTGGCAGCAACAAACTGTGTTTAATTAAACAAAGTGTTTATTCTTTTCCGTAAGCATATGGCTTGGAAAGCGCGAGTGCATCAAAATATCAGCTTAGCTTAAGGCTGTAGCTGGTGATGTAACCCAGGAAATTAGCTTCCATGGTGCACCACTTGGAGAAATTTTCCAGGGTTGATGCTGGCCGAAAACTATGGGCGCTGCAATATATATATATATATATGTATATATATATATATATATATATATATATATATATATATATATATATATATATATATATATATATATATATATATATATATATATATATATATATATATATATATATATATATATATATATATATATATATATATATATATATATATATATATATATATATATATATATATATATATATATATATATATATATATATATATATATATATATATATATATATATATATATGCATATATTTGTTAATCCTCGAATCTGGTATTATTTGTTGTAACTGCATACAGAGTCGTATTGGGAGTATGGCAAACTGCACACCTGAAAAGTTTTCGTATGCTGAATGCTGCACCTGAAAATATTAAAGTAGATATTTTTTCTATATTTTAAAGACTCGTTGGGTAAATATTTGGTAGTTGGGATTTTTGCTCTGTTGAAAACAATAAATTTATATTAAATTTGACATGTTGATGAAAAATTAGAAAAAATGTCAAATTTAACCCTAGAACGTTACGCTTATTTTTTACCATAGAACGTTGCACTGAGGTACAAACGTACTGATCGCAATTTTTGCAGGTAAAAATGCAAACAATGTAAATGTGTTATGTACCATTTCTTCGTTTTTTAATTGCGAAAACAGGTGTGTAGTTGAAAGTACGGTAATTATTGAATCAATGTTACATAAATTGGCTTATCCCAGGTCGGTAAATGTCGAATTCTCGTTTTCACACGGCTGTGGAGAGGAGTGGGGGTACGGTCCCAACTGGAATATTACGTTCAACGTCGCTAGGTTGGGTTACTTCAACATCGGTGTTTGAGGATATGTTTTCCTCGTAAACGATCATGTCTGATGGATCGTCAAGTGCAAAAGCCTGCAATTTGAATTGAAACCAGTTATTTTATCAGATCACTTACATACAATAAAATTAGTTACCATTTCTTCATTGTTCTTCAATTCATCGATTGCAAATTCGGCAGTCGGCTCGTTTTCCGGATTCGTTAAAAATTCATTAAAATCCTTGACAGTTCCCTGGCTAATTTTTGGTACTTTTTTAGCAATGTTCGTATGGCGAACCTTTTTGACTTCCGGTTGTGCATCCTTTTCATCCGCTTCCGTGTCCGGCATTGATTCCATTCTGTTCAGTTCATTTAGAGCCTTGTCGTAAGATAGGAATTCGCGTTTCAGCGTACACCTGATCTTTTCCCAATTCGCATTCGGACAGGAGTTCTCATCTCGGCACAATTTGATTACTGATGAATTTTTCGGCCAATGAAGAATGCCCTTATTTTCCCATCGTGATGGTACAGCGCAGAGGCACATCTCACCATTTTCAACCGTTTGAATAATTTTAAACGGCATGTTGATCAATTTTAGCCACTGAAGGAACGAAATGAATAAAACCACTCAACTTAAAACTTCGTTTTTAATTTTAAATTTAAAGTAGAAAACTTTTGTTTCTATGTGTTCGTGCTGCTACACTTTTTACAGTACACAGCTACGGCGAGTAGCGTAGAACAAAATGTCAATTAGGCAATCCATGAGACGTTTCTGATCAGCTGATTATTTCTTGTTTACTTATTCTGACGTTACTCCGAGGGGTGCGACGTCCGACCATATCGTTGATTCGATCCAACATCAAACGAATCGGACTAACAAAGTTGTTTGTCGGACGAGTTTTTCTGTTCGCAGGAGTATACTTGTTGACAGAACCCACTGCTGAATTGTCAAACAAACGTCTAATGGATTGCCTAATAGCCTACTGCTCGTCGGCATCTATTGCAAACCGCCTTGTCGCCTTTTCGTTTACCGGGTAGATTTCAAAGAGGTACATTTCTAGAGTAACATGTGAAAAGATCATAGGTGAAAAATGAGAACAATTACACGTATTTAGAATATGTTAAATTATAAATAAGATTTAGTATATTTTTTTTCGAATTGCCCAGTTACCTTCATGCAGAGAGTATAACGCGTATGTAAATAAATACGAATTTTATCGGTAATATTATGTCAAACATCATGGAATTCAACAAAACGTTATTTATTGGTTTCTGTTCCGTTTAATTTTTAATGAAAGATGTTTGAAATGTGCCAAGCACGTTTTTGACAGTATATCCCAAAAGCAACGCTTTACTTATTGTGTAGAAACGTTTACTTCAGTAAATCTATATATATATATATATATATATATATATATATATATATATATATATATATATATATATATATATATATATATATATATATATATATATATATATATATATATATATATATATATATATATATATATATATATATATATATATATATATATATATATATATATATATATATATATTTGTACATATCATTTGACAACTCTTTCCAGATTACCTTGGTATGGGTCCCTTCTCATTGCTCCATTCCGGGCAATGAGAAGGCAGACTCCTTAGCTAAGGTGGGTGCCTTAGAAGGAGACGTTTACGAAAGACCAATTTGCTTCATCGAATTTCTCAGTATTACTCATCAGAGAACCCTCGAAAGTTGGCAAACTTCGTGGAGCAGTGGAGAGCTGGGAAGATGGCTACATTCGATAATCCCTAAGGTATCGACAAAACCTTGGTTCAAGGGGATGGATGTGGGTCGTGACTTCATTCGTGTGATGTCCCGACTCATGGCAAACCATTACACACTGGATGCACATCTCCGGCGTATTGGGCTCGTGGATAGTGGTATCTGCGCTTGTGGCGACGGCTATCACGACATCGAGCACATTGTCTGGGCGTGCACCGAGTACAGTTCCGCTAGGGTCTCGGCTAATGGATACCCTGCGGGCCCGAGGAAGACCAACCAACGTCCCCGGTTCGAGATGTGCTGGCAAGCCGCGATGTCCTCTATATGTCCCTTATATACACCTTTGTGAAAACCATCAATATACAAGTCTAACTGCCCCTTGTTATTTTCCTTATCATTCTCAGAACCCTCTTCCACCTGTATCAAAGCATCTGTATCGAATGAGCCAACAAACACGGGACCTACGGCACGAACATAACACGCTTAACTCGAAATGTAGCCGATCCACATCTGAGCCGTACTACGAAATCGTCTGGAAAAACCCCTGCCATCTTGAGGAGGACCACCCGGCGTCCCAGTACATGATTCCCCTGATGAAGGCCACCTGAGTTTGTGATCCATCCGTTGATCTCACGATGCCTGAAACTGAAATAATTTTCTCTCCCTGCCATCTTTGTCTACCCTCTCTCCCCTGACTCTTATACCCAGAAGTAACACCCCTACACCCCCCCCCCCTCCAATATCATCACGAAGCATTTAGCTCTTCTTGTTTCTTCTAGTTTTTACTATTATATTATATAATCTCGTTGAAAATTCCCAACTCTACTACCCACAAAAATAACTATAATTACGAATCTTTACAAAATTCAATCATGCCCTCTAGTTATTCCTAGTTTTAAGTTAGTCGTAAAAAATTGTCCCCCTTAGTTAAACATTATTTGCTCCAATAATCTCACTGATAAAAATGTCAAACCATATTGCCACGGAAACTAAATGACCCCCCTAATCTTACGAAAATAATATTATCACCTTGTGTAGATATATAAGATAGCTATAAAATCGCATTAGTTTCATTTTAAAAAAATCAATATGTAATCCCCTAGTTTTAAGCAACTTAAAATGTAAAACAAAACAAAATTGGCACCTTTAAGCTAACGCAACGTGCCTTATCAAATAAACGATTTGAATAAAAAAATGTGCGGTTCAACTTCTATTGTGAATATAGCGATAATTTTGAGATTCACAGCAAAGCGCCTCAAAAGAATTGCTGTTTTAGCGAAGTGTTTAATATAGTTGACCAATTTAAACTGCTTAATTCACCACAATATAGATTCAAATCAGCTTTGTTGCATTGAATATTAGGAAAGCATTCCGAAAATAGCGTATTATTATTATCCAAAATAATGTTATTTTGCTAAATTCTTCTGATATTTTTTCTTAGCAAGGGACAAAAAATGGCAACCATATTAATGGATGAAAAGCTTTTTACTCTTCACATAAACGGTAATAAATCAAGTTGCCTACAACCCCTACAAGACATAGTGTGAAATGCCTATTTTAACCATACTAAGGAAGGCGCCTCACTGATTCATTAATTACTCGGCCTACAAACAATGGAATGGGTACAAATTGGCATCAATAGCTTTGCTTCGTTGCTAAGTACCAAGATAATAACATACAATATATATATATATATATATATATATATATATATATATATATATATATATATATATATATATATATATATATATATATATATATATATATATATATATATATATATATATATATATATATATATATATATATATATATATATATATATATATATATATATATATATATATATATATATATATATATATATATATATATATATATATATATATATATATATATATATATATATATATATATATATATATATATATATATATACATATCATTTGACGCTATATGACGTTGTTCTAGGCCGTTCTCTGAAAAAATAGTGTGGGTTACATTGAAACATCAGTACAGCTTTCACATCCAATTTTAAAAGAAGACCGATTGTGTTGCATCCGTATATGATTGGTTAGGGTTATAGGCGATTGCAATATTTGTATTTCTATCAGCTGCTAATTTTCAATAGGTTTGTTTGAACTTGAAGGATGAACAAATCTTAAATCTTGCCCTATTATGTTCACAATTGTTCGTTGCAATATTCATACAAACAGCCGAGCAGCGAATATCTCTCTACTGGTACATTGACAAAAAATTTTAAACAAAACTACTCTGAACATATTTCTTACTGTTCATGTATGCTGGAAAATACAAAACATGTCAACATTTAACCTAACCTTGGTGTAGGAAAATGTGACAACTTACGTAAACATAGCTTAAATATATTCAGCACTGTAGATAATAGCGATTTGTTTTTAAAATATGCTAATGCTGTGAACGTTTGGCTATTTTTTTTAACTTTTAGCTTTTCATTTTGGACAGTTCGAAAGTTATTTTCTTTCTAATAGTTAAATTTAACCGATAGAGCGACCTATTTCAAATGTTGACATTTAGATAGTTATTTAGAATTGATAGCCGTGAACACCATTTTCCATGTTATCAATTGTCGATATTTTTATATTAGTTTGGTACTTATTACACCGAGTATGACAATTGTAGCCTCAAAGCGTAAACAAAGCTTGAGACATAATTTTGTCGTTTTCATTTTTCCCCCTTCATTTTCTATTGAAAAATACTAACAATCTCAATTAAGCCAAAAGATGAAAATTTCGCCAAATAGTTCGCAGATTAAAAGCAAATGCATCATACTTGTATTTAATTCGACATAGTTTTGATGTTGGCCCATTTCAAATGTTGCTCTAGATTTGTCGAAACAAATCAAACAACATATGCGTTGTTTCATGGCAGTTTTATCACGTAGGGTGATGAGCCCATTATTGCTATGTTTCTATTATCACGCTACCCATTTGAAGCCGTTGGTTAGAGCAGTGTCTGTCATCTTTGTTTAACGCATTGAGTCAAATGGTAGCGCAACAATAGGGGCACTCGATTCGTGTTTTCGTTGCGCTCAAACGTGAGAATTTCACTGTTTTCAGCGATTGTATGTTATTATCTTGGTACTTAGCAACGAAGCAAAGCTATTGATGCCAATTTGTACCCATTCCATTGTTTGTAGGCCGAGTAATTAATGAATCAGTGAGGCGCCTTCCTTAGTATGGTTAAAATAGGCATTTCACACTATGTCTTGTAGGGGTTGTAGGCAACTTGATTTATTACCGTTTATGTGAAGAGTAAAAAGCTTTTCATCCATTAATATGGTTGCCATTTTTTGTCCCTTGCTAAGAAAAAATATCAGAAGAATTTAGCAAAATAACATTATTTTGGATAATAATAATACGCTATTTTCGGAATGCTTTCCTAATATTCAATGCAACAAAGCTGATTTGAATCTATATTGTGGTGAATTAAGCAGTTTAAATTGGTCAACTATATTAAACACTTCGCTAAAACAGCAATTCTTTTGAGGCGCTTTGCTGTGAATCTCAAAATTATCGCTATATTCACAATAGAAGTTGAACCGCACATTTTTTTATTCAAATCGTTTATTTGATAAGGCACGTTGCGTTAGCTTAAAGGTGCCAATTTTGTTTTGTTTTACATTTTAAATTGCTTAAAACTAGGGGATTACATATTGATTTTTTTAAAATGAAACTAATGCGATTTTATAGCTATCTTATATATCTACACAAGGTGATAATATTATTTTCGTAAGATTAGGGGGGTCATTTAGTTTCCGTGGCAATATGGTTTGACATTTTTATCAGTGAGATTATTGGAGCAAATAATGTTTAACTAAGGGGGACAATTTTTTACGACTAACTTAAAACTAGGAATAACTAGAGGGCATGATTGAATTTTGTAAAGATTCGTAATTATAGTTATTTTTGTGGGTAGTAGAGTTGGGAATTTTCAACGAGATTATATAATATAATAGTAAAAACTAGAAGAAACAAGAAGAGCTAAATGCTTCGTGATGATATTGGAGGGGGGGGGGGGGGTGTAGGGGTGTTACTTCTGGGTATAAGAGTCAGGGGAGAGAGGGTAGACAAAGATGGCAGGGAGAGAAAATTATTTCAGTTTCAGGCATCGTGAGATCAACGGATGGATCACAAACTCGGGTGGCCTTCATCAGGGGAATCATGTACTGGGACGCCGGGTGGTCCTCCTCAAGATGGCAGGGGTTTTTCCAGACGATTTCGTAGTACGGCTCAGATGTGGATCGGCTACATTTTGAGTTAAGCGTGTTATGTTCGTGCCGTAGGTCCCGTGTTTGTTGGCTCATTCGATACAGATGCTTTGATACAGGTGGAAGAGGGTTCTGAGAATGATAAGGAAAATAACAAGGGGCAGTTAGACTTGTATATTGATGGTTTTCACAAAGGTGTATATAAGGGACATATAGAGGACATCGCGGCTTGCCAGCACATCTCGAACCGGGACGTTGGTTGGTCTTCCTCGGGCCCGCAGGGTATCCATTAGCCGAGACCTAGCGGAACTGTACTCGGTGCACGCCCAGACAATGTGCTCGATGTCGTGATAGCCGTCGCCACAAGCGCAGATACCACTATCCACGAGCCCAATACGCCGGAGATGTGCATCCAGTGTGTAATGGTTTGCCATGAGTCGGGACATCACACGAATGAAGTCACGACCCACATCCATCCCCTTGAACCAAGGTTTTGTCGATACCTTAGGGATTATCGAATGTAGCCATCTTCCCAGCTCTCCACTGCTCCACGAAGTTTGCCAACTTTCGAGGGTTCTCTGATGAGTAATACTGAGAAATTCGATGAAGCGAATTGGTCTTTCGTAAACGTCTCCTTCTAAGGCACCCACCTTAGCTAAGGAGTCTGCCTTCTCATTGCCCGGAATGGAGCAATGAGAAGGGACCCATACCAAGGTAATCTGGAAAGAGTTGTCAGATAAAGCACTCAGTAGCTCCCGTATTTTCCCCAAAAAATACGAGGAGTGCTTTCCATGTTTCATCGAGAGAATAGCGTCAATGGAACTGAGGCTATCCGAAACGATGAAGTAATGGCCTGCGGGTAATGTTTCAATGACTCCAAGGGTATACTGAATGGCAGCTAGTTCTGCGGCGTAAACTGAAGCAGGGTCACTGAGTTTGTAGGAGGCGGTGAACTTTTGATTGAAAATACCGAAACCAGTGGACCCTTCGAGGTTTGATCCGTCAGTATAAAACATCTTAGAACAGTCGACTTCTCGGAATTTATTATAAAAAATGTTTGGAACCACTTGTGGGCGTATGTGGTCCGGAATTCCACTAATCTCGTCTTTCATGGATGTGTCGAAGAAAACAGTAGATTCAGAAGTATTTATGAAATGCACACGGTTGGGATTGTAAGAAGAAGGGTTAATATTCTGCGCCATGTAGTCAAAGTACAGGGACATGAAACGGGTCTGAGAATTGAGCTCAACAAGCCTTTCGAAATTTTTAATCACGACCGGGTTCAAGATATCGCATCGAATGAGCAATCGATATGAGAGTTCCTAAAATCGATTTTTCAACGGGAGAACGCCCGACAGCACTTCGAGACTCATCGTATGCGTCGACTGCATGCACCCTAAGGCGATACGCAAACAACGATACTGAATTCTTTCGAGTTTGATGAAATGTATGTTCGCGGCGGAGCGAAATCAGAAGCATCCGTATTCCATTACCGACAGTATCGTTGTTTGATACAACCTAATTAGGTCTCCTGGGTGGGCACCCCACCATGTTTCGGTTATTGTACGAAGAAAGTTGGTCCTTTGCTGGCATTTCTGTTTCAGATACCGAATATGGCATCCCCAAGTACCTTTCGAGTCGAACCAGACCCCTAGATATTTTACTGTGAAGACCTGAGCGATAGTTTGACCCATTAATAGAAGCTGTAGTTGTGCTGGTTCACTCTTCCTTGAAAATACAACTAGCTCAGTTTTCTCCGTGGAGAATTCGATACCCAGCTTAATAGCCCAAGCAGACAAATTGTCCAAGGTATTCTGTAATGGTCCTTGTAGATCGACAGCTTTGGGTCCCGTAACAGACACCACGCCATCGTCTGCAAGTTGCCTTAACGTGCAGGAATTGTCAAGACATTCATCAATGTCGTTGACGTAGAAATTGTATAACAGGGGGCTTAGACATGAGCCCTGGGGAAGGCCCATGTAGCTAAATCTTGATGTCGATAAGTCACCATGCGAAAAATGCATGTGCTTTTCCGACAACAGGTTTAGTAAAAAGTTGTTTAAAGTCGCTGAAAGACCATGCTGGTGCAGCTTCTCCGAAAGAATGTTGATCGAAACTGAATCAAAAGCCCCCTTAATATCTAGGAACACTGATGCCATCTGCTCTTTGTTAGCATAGGCCATTTGAATTTCAGTTGAGAGCAACGCAAGACAATCGTTCGTCCCTTTGCCTTTGCGAAAGCCAAATTGTGTATCTGACAGTAAGCCATTTGTTTCGACCCAATTGTCGAGGCGGGATAGGATCATTTTCTCGAACAACTTCCGGATACAGGATAGCATTGCGATCGGACGGTACGAATTGTGGTCGGAGGCTGGTTTTCCTGGTTTTTGGATGGCGATGACCTTCACTTGTCTCCAATCGAGTGGGACAATGTTAGCCTCGAGAAACTTATTAAATAAGTTCAACAAGCGTCTCTTGGCAGAGTCAGGCAGATTCTTCAACAAGTTGAATTTGATTCTGTCTGGCCCCAGAGCTTTATTGTTAGACGACAAGAGAGCAAGTGAGAACTCCACCATCGAAAAAGGTGTTTCGTTCGCGCTATCGTGAGGAGACGCGGCGCGGTAAATCTTCTGTGTTGGGGCGGAATCCGGACAAACCTTCTTGGCGAAATCGAATATCCAACGGTTTGAATATTCTGCACTCTCGTTAGTACTGTTTCGGTTTCGAAAACGCCGGGCCGTGCCCCAAAGAGTGCTCATCGATGTTTCTCTCGTTAGTCCGTCAACGAACCGGCGCCAGTAACTACGTTTCTTGGCTTTCATCAAACTCTTCATTCGCGTTTCTAACGTCGCATATTGTCGATAGCTAGCGGGTAACCCGTCGTCCCGGAAGGTCTTATACGCGGCGGCCTTCTCCGCGTACACGTCTGAGCACTCTTTTTTTTTTTTTTTTTTTCTTAAAATACGTTTATTTAGGCCCAAATGCTGTAGCTTAACGAGGCCGATAATTCATTTTTTTTTTATATTACATGTCACATGTTAGTGGGGGAAGGGAAAGCCGTATTTAGGGGCGGCTTGCTCCCCTCTTATGTAAGTAAAGGAAAAAGGTAGGAAGTGGGATACATATTGTGTAATTGACATCGTCGTTTGCTGATTGATCATTGTGGCGGATATGCACACTTTGTTGTAGTGTTGTAGTTTCCAGCCTGTAATCGCAGGGGCGAGGGGAGGGTCGATATTTCGGATAATTATTGGCACTCTATATCATCTGCATGTGCGGTATGTCATGATGTTCTGGATAGACGGTTATCAAGAAGAGTGTGCACCGAAGACTCGTGAAGCAATGCCATATTGTAGATACAGGGATAGGTTGGTGAGATTCTACTGTGAATGAGAGAGGGTAAAATGTATTAAACTTGGACATCAATGGTTTTCAAAAAGATATAGATAAGAAAAATATAGGGGTGGTCACGGCTTGCCAGGACGTCCCGGACTGGCACATAGGGTGATCTACCTCGGGCCCGAAGGGAATCTATTAGTTGGGACCTGGCAACACAGTACTCTGCGCACAGCCAAACAACATGCTCGATGTCGTGGTAGCCGTTCTCACAAACACAATGATTACTTTCAGCAAGCCCTATACCACGGAGATGCGCGTCAAACGAGTAATGGTTGGACATGATCCTTGACATCGTACGAATAAAGTCCCGGTTCACATCCAACCCCTTAAACCAAGCATTCGTTGATACCTTCGGGATAATGGAATGTAGCCACCGTCCCAGATGCCCATTGCTCCATGAGGTTTGCCAACTATCGAGCGTCCTCTGACGAGAGATACTGAAAAATTCGTTGAAGCAAATTGGTCTTTCGTAAGTGTCGCCTTCTAATGCGCCCACCTTGGCTAAAGAGTCCGCCTTCTCATTGCCCGCAATAGAACAATGTGACGGGACCCAAACCAAGGTAATCTGGTAAGATTTTTCAGATAAAGCACTCAGATATTCCCGTATTTTCCCCAGGAAATACGGTGAGTGCTTTCCAGGCTTCGCCGCACGGATGGCCTCAATGGAGCTGAGACTATCCGAAACGATGAAGTAATGGTCTGAGGGCAGGGTGTCAATGATCCCGAGAGTATACTGAATGGCAGCTAATTCTGCGACGTAAATTGAAGCAGGATCATTGAGTTTGAATGAGGCAGCAAGATTTTCGTTGAAGATACCGAAGCCTGTGGACCCGTCGAGAATTGATCCGTCAGTGTAGAACATTTTGGCGCAGTCGACTTGATGGTATTTGTTATAGAAAATATTTGGGACCACTTGTGGGCGAATATGATCCGGAATTCCATAAATCTCTTCCTTCATGGATGTATCGAAAAATACAGTTGGATCAGAAGTATCTAAGAGATGAGCACGGTTGACGTTATATGTAGATGAATTGATGTTCTGTGCCATGTAATCGAAGTACAAGGACATGAATCGGGTCTGAGAATTAAGCTCGACAAGCCTTTCGCAATTTGCAATCACCAATGGGTTCAAAATATCGCATCGAATGAGCAATCGATATGAGAGGTCCCAGAATCGATTTTTCAGCGGAAGAACGCCCGCCAGCACTTCGAGACTCATCGTATGGGTCGAGTACATGCAACCCAAGGCAATACGCAAGCAACGATACTGGATTCGCTCCAGTTTGATGAAGTGTATGTTCGCAGCGGAGCGAAAGCAGAAACATCCGTACTCCAACACTGATAATATCGTTGTTTGGTACAACCTGATTAGGTCTCCTGGATGGGCACCCCACCATGTTCCAGTTATTGTACGGAAAAAGTTGATCCTTTGTTGGCACTTCTGTTTCAGATACCTAATGTGACATCCCCAGGTACCTTTAGAGTCGAACCATACCCCGAGATATTTGAATGTTGAAGCCTGAGCAATAGTTTGGTCCATTAATTGAAGCTGTAGTTGCGCTGGTTCACGCTTTCTAGAAAATACGACTAGCTCAGTTTTCTCCGTGGAGAACTCGATACCCAGTTGGAGAGCCCATGCAGACAAATTGTCCCAGGTATCTTGCAGTGGTCCTTGCAAGTCGACGGCTTTAGGACCTGTAATAGAGACCACACCGTCATCTGCAAGCTGCCTTAGCGTGCAGGAATTGACAAGACATTCGTCAATGTCATTCACGTAAAAATTGTAGAGGAGAGGGCTTAGACATGAGCCCTGGGGAAGGCCCATGTAGCTAAATCGTGATGTCGATAAATCGCCATGCGAGAAATGCATTTGTTTTTCAGACAACAGGTTTAGCAAAAAGTTATTTAAAATTGGCGAAAGACCATGCTGGTGCAACTTCTCATAAAGAATGTTGATCGAAACTGAATTGAAAGCCCCCTTAATATCCAAGAATACTGATGCCATCTGCTCTTTGTTAGCATATGCCATTTGAATTTCTGTTGAGAGCAACGCAAGGCAATCGTTCGTCCCTTTGCCTTTGCGGAAGCCAAATTGTGTATCTGACAGTAAGCCATTTGTTTCGACCCAATTGTCGAGCCGAAACAGGATCATTTTCTCGAACAACTTCCGGATACAGGACAGCATTGCAATCGGACGATACGAATTGTGGTCGGAGGCTGGTTTTCCTGGTTTTTGGATGGCGATGACCCTCACCTGTCTCCAGTCATGTGGGACAATGTTACCCTCAAGAAACCTATTAAATAAATTCAACAAGCGTCTTTTGGCAGAGTCTGGCAGATTCTTCAACAAGCTGAATTTGATTCTACCTGGCCCCGGGAATTTATTGTTACATGATAAGAGAGCAAGTGAGAACTCCACCATCGCAAACGGTGTTTCGTTCGCGGTATTGTAAGGCGACGCGGCGCGGTAGATTTTCTGTGCCGGGGCGGAATCCGGACAAACCTTCTTGGCGAAATCGAATATCCAACGGTTTGAATATTCCACGCTCTCGTTAGTACTGTTTCGGTTTCGCATACGTCGGGCCGTGCCCCAAAGAGTGCTCATCGATGTTTCTCTCGTTAACCCGTCGACAAACCGGCGCCAGTAACTGCGTTTCTTAGCTTTCATTAAATTTTTTATTCGCTTTTCTAATATCGCGTACACTCGATAACTAGCAACTAACCCGTCGTTCCGGAAGGTTTTATACGCGGCAGCTTTCTCCGCGTACACGTCTGAGCACTCTTTGTCCCACCACGGGTTGGGAGAACGTTTTTGGGTGTTCACGTCGGGTACTCGTTTCGTCTGAGTTTGAATCGCGCTATCGAGAATCGAGTTGGACAAAAACTTATATTCTTCCTCCGGGGGAAGTACCTGTGTTGAATCGATAGTTTTGGATATCTCAGCAGCGTAGCTCTTCCAATCAATGTTTCGTGTGAGGTCATAGGGAACATTGATTGGTGCCGATGGTCTTGAACCAGTGGTGATTGCAATTACAATTGGTAAGTGGTCACTACCGTGGGGATCAGATATTACCTTCCACTTGAAATCTAACCGTAGTGATGTCGAGCATAAAGATATGTCCAGTGCACTTGCTTGCGCAGGTGGTCTAGGAATCCGTGTCATTTCCCCTGTGTTCAGAATTGTCATATTGAAGTTGTCACAAAGGTCTTGAATTGTCGAAGATCAATTATCGTCGTATAGACAGCCCCACCCCGTACCGTGAGAGTTAAAGTCTCCAAGAAGCAGGCGGGGCGAGGGAAGGTGTTCAATCACGTTGGAGAATCTTCGATATCCCATCATGGCCCTAGGAGGAATGTAAATAGAAGCAATGCAAAGATCTTTGCCTTTGATTGTTGTTTGACAAGCGACAACTTCAATGCCTGGCGTCGAAGGGAGGTTGATTCGATTGAAGGAGTAGCACTTTTTGATCCCTAAAAGTACCCCCCCATATGAGTCTTCTCGATCCAAGCGGATAATGTTAAAATCGTGGAAGTTGAGGTTTATATTAGAAGTTAGCCATGTTTCACATAGGGAAAATGCATCACAATGATTGTAATTTAGCAAGTGTTTTAATGAATCAATTTTGGGGATAATACTTCTGCAGTTCCACTGTAAAACAGTGATCAGATCCCTGATTCCGTCTAATAAGTTAGCCATCGAAGGATACGATCGCTGTAAGGAGGGGCCATTGTTCAGTCAACTGTTTTAAAAATGTTCTTACTGTTGGTAGAATAGCAACCAGCAAGCTTTTCATAGGATCGGTAATGTTGAAAGCTGTGAATATCCAGTCCACAATGTCAGAAAATTTAAGAAATCCCGTTTTAGGTTGAGTTTCTGACTGTAGAATTGGAGCACTTGGGATTTTTGGTGCCCCGGGGAGTGCTGGGAACTCCTGGTTGTATCTCAATTTCCCAAAACCAGGAGGTATTATCTTCGGATTTGTACCAGCACTTCCAGTTGATGAATTATTTTTATTTTGTACCCTTGTTTGGGACAACCTAGGACCCTTACGAGGAAGTTCAGGTGAGTTTTGATTAGGTCTTTTCCTAGAGTTTCCAAGCGGAGCCAAAGAATGCCCCTCGCAAGGGTCGTTAGAGGCGTTATCGTCAGTTGGCAAGAGAGCGAATGGGTTTTCGGAGATAAGTGGAACAGCTCTTTTAAGCATTTCTGCGTAAGAGCGTCTGGAGCGATCTTTGGCGGATCGCTTCAGTTTATCCGCGCGAAGTTTGTACGTTGGGCATGTCAAAAGTGCATGCGGATTCTCCCCACAGTAAACACACTTCTCAGCGGGGCTACTGCAAGTATCATCCGCATGGCGTTCCCCACATTTACCGCACCGTTGCTTGTTGCTACAGTAGGTGGCCGTGTGACCTAGCTGCTTGCAATTGGAACAATTCATGACCCGCGGTACAAACAGGCGTACAGGTAGACGAGCTCCTCCCACTTCAACGTAGCTCGGAAGTGCAGATCCGGCGAAGGTTACGCGAAACGAGTCTGATGGATAGTAATTACCATCTTCGATGGACTTTGAGTGCAATTGCTTGCACTCCAAAATCTTAACTGATTGAAGGTTAGGGTCCTTAAAGCGGCCAGCCCCATCATTCATCAGATCATCGACAGTTAGACCTGCATCACTTACCACACCGTCGATCTCCACATCACGAGAAGGGATGTAGACGCGATACTCCAGCGTAAAGAGGCTATTGCTAACGATATCATTGGCCTGTTTCAAGTCAGTAACGACTACGCGCAGTTTATCTGACTGAACCTTTTTAATCTCGGTTACGGCCGAGTAACGTTTTGTCAGCTCCCGTGCAACAGTTATGCTGTTTAACGGTTTATTTTTGGGCCGAAAGTATACCACCCAAGGACCAGCGGATCCATCCTGGTAAACCTTGACTCGGGGGGGCTGTGAGACATTGGGGGAAAGTGGGGGAAGTGGATCGACCATAACATTATCTGTCTCAGTATCAGATATACGTTCTTCTTCTTCATAATATTCCTCTTCGGAGGGTGATCCTTCTGTTTGTTCCATTTTGTTGCGGGAGCAACACGCTCGACCGCACAGTTGGTTCCTGACGAGCTGGTAGGTGAATTGATCCTTCGTTTGTTTTATCCGTCACCCGCGTGACCTTCACACAGTAGAGCTGATATAGCTCGTCTAAACAAAGCCGTCTTTCAGGCAAGAAAAATGTTTAGTAACGCACTTCACTGCACTACTTTAACTGATATCGCAGGTAACAATAATCACTCGCGGGACTGTTTATTAGTAATGCTTTACTGCAGCCTCTGCCACAGCAAGCACCTTCGTACCACCGAAAAAACTAAACCACACCGGAGAGAACAAAAAGCACTTGTTTCCCGGTACAAAGTTGGGTTACGAATATGAGCACTCTTTGTCCCACCACGGATTTGGAGAGCGTTTTTGTATGTTCGCGCCGGGTACTGGTTTAGTCTGAGCTTGATTCGCGCTGTCGAGAATCAAGCCAGCCAAAAAGCTGTACTCTTCCTCCGGAGGAAGTTCGTGGGTAGATTCGATGTTGTCGGATATCGCGGCAGCATAGCTCTTCCAATCGATATTTCGTGTGAGGTCATACGAAATATTGATTGATTTCAATGGCCTTGAACCGTTATTGATTGAGACTACAATCGGCAGGTGGTCGCTGCCGTGGGGATCAGGAATTACCTTCCACGTGCAATTTAACCGCAGCGATGTCGAGCAAAGGGACAAGTCTAAGGCGCTCGGGCGCGCTGGAGGAGCAGGAATCCGTGTCATTTCACCCGTGTTTAAAATTGTCAAATTGAAGTTATCGCAAAGATCCTGAATTAAGGAAGACCGGTTATCATCATAGAGGCAACCCCATGCTGTACCGTGAGAGTTAAAGTCTCCTAAAACTAGTCGCGGTACTGGCAGGGATTCTAAGATGTCTTGTAGCCGTCGGTGCCCAACCGCGGTGTTGGGGGGAATATATATGGAAGCTATGCAAAGGCTTTTGCCTTTGATTGTTACTTGACAAGCGACAACTTCAATACCTGTTATCGAGGGAAGGTTAATTCTGTAGAAGGAATAGCACTTTTTGATCCCCAAAAGCACTCCTCCATAGGGGGTGTCTCGATCCAGGCGAATAATATTAAAGTCGTGGAAGTTGAGATCTATGTCGGAAGTTAACCAAGTTTCACATAATGCAAATGCATCGCAACTCAAATTATTTATTAAAATTTTGAAGGAATCGATTTTCGGGATGATACTTCTGCAATTCCACTGTAGAACAGTGATCAAATCCGTGACCTCGTTCAATGAGTTAGCCATCGAAGGATACAATCGCTGAGAGGAGGGGCCATTTAGCAGTCAACTGCTTCAAAAATGTTCTCACTGTAGGGAGAAAAGCTAACATAAGACTTTTAATAGGATCAGTAATATTGAAAGTTTTTATTATCCAGTCCACTATGTCCGAGAGTTTTATAATTCCAGTGCTGTGATTACTCTCGAACTGAAACAAAGGAACACTTGGGATTTTTGATGTTCCTGGAAGTGCTGGGAACTCCTTCTCTGAGCTTAATCCTCCGAGACCGGGAGCTAATTGCTTCGGTTTGGTTGCAACACTTCCAATAGATGTCACTTTCGGAGCCCCGTCAAGGGACACCTTCTGGCCTTTACAAGGAACTTTACGAGAGGAAATGTTCCTCCTCTTCCTATAAATTCTAGGCACCCTAGTAGATGTTCCCTCTTGTGGGGTACCAGCCTCGCCCTCGTCAGGAGGCAAGTGAGTATAGATGTTTGCTGAGGATGGTGGCGTAGCATTCTTTAACATTTCTGCGAAAGAATGTTTGGATCGTCCCGCAAGGGAACGTTTCAGTTTATCCCCGCGTAGTTTGTACGCGGGACATGCCGAGATATCATGCAGACTCTCCGCACAGTAAGGACACTTTTCGGCTTGCCTACTGCACGAATCATCTAGATGATTCTCCCCGCATTTTCCACAGCGGGCCTTATTGCTACAATGGGTGGCTGTGTGACCCGGTTGTTTACACTTTGTGCAATCAACACAACAAGTCGTCGTCAAGTTCGCACGCTTTTATCGTTCGATCCAGGTGCCGTGCGCGATATTTCATTTAGTTTTTTATTAATTCAGCTTTTCGTGTGTGTACATCAATCATAATGAGTTGCGAAATTTGCACTTTCGACACTTCCGCCGATACAGTTATGTGGACGTGTATAGGTTGCCCAAGAAAATTCCACGCCGCTTGCATTGGAGTGACTGTTCCGAGGGGATCACTGCGGAAGAAGGACAAGAGGGTGGACATCAACTCGTATCTATTACCGTGCTGTGAATCATGTCAAGAATTGATGCAGGCCAAGATTGAGTTCAAAGGGCTTATTGAACAACAACAACTTCTGGAATCACAACTGCAAGCCAATACGGAAGTAATGCACCGGCTCGCGTTTCAACTGGAGAAGCCTAACATAGTTCACGAAGCGATCGATGGCCTAGAAATTTTGCTTACAACAATAAAACAGGAATTGATAGCAATAAACAAAAACAGCAGTTTGACTGGAAGTGTTGTTGCCATTAAAAATCACATTACCTCGCTATTCGATACAGCAATGACGACAACGAAAAATAATGTCTATAGCACGCTGAAAACGGTAACGTCAGAGCTATCAGCTGAACTGCGCACCATGAATGATGAAATAAACCAGCTTAATCAACTGTCTCTGGACACAGCGGCTAGTATTACTATGACGTCAAACCCGACGCTGGGGATTGATATTCTTGACGAGCTTAAGTCTCTGTCAGCGAACATATCCACCAGTCAAAACTTCACAAATTCTGCGCTAACTATTGATATCCTCGACAAACTTAAGGCGCTTTCATCAAACATAACGGCAAGTCAAAACGCTACATCATCGATTGATTCATGCCCCAGTTTGGAAGCCGAATTAAATAACGACAAAAATATCGATAACTCAGGTTGGCGCTTTTTGGGTACAAGGAAAGTATGGAAAGCAGACTGGAGCGATTACGATGCACGCAAATTAAGAAACCTGAACCAGCAAAAACAGGCCGAAAAGGCTAGAAGACGTAAAAAAAGATCGAGGCGAAATAATAATAATAACGTTAATGAAAAAAACAAAAGCACCACAAATTTTCCTCGACCTGATCAAGAGCAAGCAGCGCGCCACTCACGACAGCCAGTTAATAGTAACCATACGAGTAATACCAATCGCAGAATCATATTTAGGGCCGGCAACACCCACTATAACAAAAACCATACGAGTAGTCACTACAACAATAGTTTCCTGCCACCGGATAGAGTGCTTCTTGCGGCTGCAAAAGATCATTTCTCAGGACCCCCGACGAACTATAGGCCAACAATTCAGTTTCAAAGAGGACCGACATTGAATCCCTATCCAGTGAATGATTTACCACGGTCGACGATGCAAATGCACCCAACATCGAAGCGCTTGTCAACAGTTTTGTGTAAGGCGTGCCATTCTCAACATTCGTGTTTTCGATGACATTGACGCATTCCCTAGAAGAAGGAAATGACGAGGACACCGCAGTTTGCCAAGATTCGACGCCATTTGAACGACAACAAAAAGAGGTAATCTCGATTCCTCAAGTAGAGTCGTCAGTAGAAATTTTAATTTACTGTCAAAATTTTAATAGAATGAAAAGTGCATCGAAAATGAATGAAATTCACAAGAATATTTTAAGTAGCTCCTATACAATTATTTTGGCTACAGAAACTAGTTGGGACGAAAGTGTTAGAAGTGAAGAAGTTTTCGGGAACAGCTACAATGTGTTTAGAGCTGACCGAGACATTCATATGTCTGAAAAGAAGTCAGGAGGGGGAGTTTTAATAGCAATTACATCAAAATTTAATGCAGAAATCATTACTACAAGGAAATTTAAAGAATTTGAGCATGTGTGGGTTAAAACCCATCTGGCAGGTGAAACACATATATTTGCCTCTGTGTACTTCCCCCCAAATAATGCCCGCAAAGATACATTTGAAAAGTTTTTTCTTATTGCCGAAGACATTATAACCAAGCTCCCCCCAAAGGTAAAAGTTCATATTTATGGTGACTTCAATCAACGAAGCATTGACTTCTTTCCAGACACTGAAAATGAAAGCATTCTACTTCCAGTCGTTGGGGATAACGAAACTCTGCAGGCCATATTTGACAAAACTGCAAGTTTAGGACTTAACCAAATTAATCATGTTAGAAATCAGCAAAACTGTTATTTAGATTTATTATTCACAAACATTCTTGAAGACTTCTGTGTCACCGAATCATTAACTCCACTATGGAAAAATGAAGCGTTTCATACAGCAATAGAGTTTTCTGTATTTGTACATGATAACAAAAGACCCGATGACTGCGAGTACGAAGAGGCCTTTCAATTTCAATTGGCAAATTTTGACAACATAAAACAAAGACTAAGCAGTATAGATTGGCAAACGTTGTTTAGAAATGAAACAAGTATCGAAAATTCAGTAGACGTCTTTTACACAAAATTGTTTGATATAATAGTTGAACAAGTACCACTGAAAAAAATTAGGCGACAAGGCAACACAAAATATCCAGTTTGGTATAACGAGCAAATTAAAAATTTAAAAAATCGTAAACAAAAGGCCCACAAAAAGTATAAAAAAATCAGAAATGAAAGGAACTTATTTAACTATTTGGACATTTGCGATCAACTAAACCTATCCATTAAAATAGCATTTGAAGAGTATAACTCAAAAACCGAACTTCAAATAAAATCTTGCCCAAAAAATTTCTTTAATCATGTTAAAAATAATTTAAAATCGGAAAACTTCCCTTCAAAAATGAAACTTAAAGAAAATGTCGGTGTCAACGCGGAACAAATCTGCAATCTTTTCGCAACCTTCTTTCAAGACATCTATACCACATTTTCTGAAGAAGATCGTGATCGCGAATATTTCGGTTTCTTCCCAGAATTCACCACAGACATTGGCGTCAATCATGTCAGTGTGCAAGATATTATGGAGGCTCTAAACAAACTAGATGCCTCCAAAGGTTCTGGACCTGACGGGATCCCACCCGTATTTATGAAGAACTTAGCGTTGGAACTCACAGCTCCTCTGTTTTGGCTTTTTAACATGTCGCTTGAATCTGGCATTTTCCCCAATTTATGGAAAAGCTCGTACCTGGTACCCATTTTTAAAAGTGGCAAAAAATCTGATATATGTAACTACCGTGGAATTGCCATTATGTCATGTATGCCTAAACTCTTTGAAGCAATCGTTAACGAAAAACTATTCAATCAAATCAAAAAAAGAATTACTAACATGCAGCATGGGTTCTTCAAAGGACGTTCAACTAATACAAATTTACTAGAATTCGTTAACTACTCATTGATTGCAATGGAGAATGGAAACTACACTGAAGCTCTTTACACGGACTTTAGCAAGGCATTTGATCGTATCGACATACCCTTGCTATTATTCAAACTAAAAAAATTAGGAATTGAATCAGGTCTTCTCAAATGGCTCGAATCATATTTAACTAACCGTCAACAAATAGTTAGATTTAAAGGGAAGAAATCGAATCCCATTCAAGTCACATCAGGAGTTCCTCAAGGCTCCCATCTAGGCCCTCTTTTGTTCATTTTATTCGTAAACGACATATCATACATTCTCAAAAACATAAAAGTTCTTATCTATGCCGACGACATGAAGCTCTTTTTAGAAATTAGGAACGAACAAGACATAAAGATACTACAGGAAGAAATACATATGTTTTACCTCTGGTGTAACAAAAGCCTTCTGCAACTAAACGTAAAAAAATGTAATGCAATAACTTTTAGTAGGAAACGAAATACACCTGACATTTCAATCACTCTAGGAAATCAAGTGGTACAAAAGTGCGAAAGAGTTAAAGATTTGGGAGTCATTCTAGATTCAAAATTAACATTCATTGACCATTACAACACAATCATCAATAGAGCAAATAACATGCTTGGATTTATAAAGCGTTTTAGTTACAATTTTAATGATCCATATACAATTAAAACATTATACATCTCGTATGTAAGGTCAATACTGGAATATTGTAGCATAGTTTGGTCACCTTTCTCAATCACACATGAAGAAAGAATAGAATCAGTACAAAGGCAATTTTTATTGTTTGCACTTCGCAAAATAGGTTGGACACGATTTCCTCTCCCATCTTATAAAGCTCGCTGTATGCTCATTAACATCCAAACACTAAAAGAGCGCCGAGAATATGCAATGGTTTCATTTCTAAACGATATAATTTCGTGTCGTATTGATTCAGTCGAACTTCTATCTAAACTTAATTTTTATATACCTTCCCGGCAGTTACGAATCCGAAATACATTTATAACAAACAATTATCGTACAAATTATGCCAAGTTTGGACCATTAAATCAGATGATGGCAACTTACAACAAGCACTGCGAAGCTATTGACTTAACAATGACAAAAAGCAAATTAAAAAAATATTTCAATTCTATTCGCTTATAAAGAACATCCTAAAGTAGTGCTATGTAAACCAGATAGTGTTTAGTTTAGTTATTAGTATTTTATGTTTTAAGTGTATACTATATTTTATCGTTGTAACAAAACGGTCTACTCTTGTTTGACGACAATAAATAAACAATAAACAATAAACAATTCATGACCCGCGGCACAAACAGACGCACAGGCAGACGAACCTTGTGCAAGAGGACGAAATTTGGCAAAGCGGTACCAGCGAAGGTCACCCGATAAGAGTTTGATTGGGGGTACGTTTTTGAACCATCCCCCGCAACTACTACTGAGTGCAAACGTTTGCACTCAAGTATTTTAACTGGCTGAAGTAAGCGGTCTCTGAATCGGCCAACCCCGTACTTCAGCAGATCCTCGCACGTCAAACTCTCATCGGTTACGACGCCTTCGGATTGTACTCTTACAGCCGGAATATACACGGTATAATCCCGCGTAAAGTGCTCACAGCAAGCAATATCGTTTGCCTGCTTTGAGTTGGCTAGCAACACCCTTATCTTGTCCGAGCGGACCTTTGAAATTTCGGTCACAGCCGAGAACCGTTCCGTCAGGTCTCTAGAAATCTGAAGAAGATTCAGTGATTTAGTCTTGGGCCGAAAGAAGACCACAAATGGACCAGTTGAGAGTTCTGGATAGCATTTGGGCCGGGGGGAGCCTTAGAAGTTGAACCCGATTCAACTTCCATTTGACCATCCGGAGAGGGAACCATAGAAAACGTCAACGCACGGGGTCAGCGCCCGCGCAGACGGAAGAAAGCAATAAATGTGTTACAAAAGACAAAAACCACTTAGCTTTAAACTGGTGTCCAACGACGAACCGATCCAGCTTATACAGCTGGCTATTGTTTAATCCTCACACGCGAACAAAAGACTGAGGACCGAATCGAACTGGCAAAATAACCTTGAATGCGGATTAACACTATTCTTTATCGCCTCACACAGCACTACGGACTAGAAAAAACAACCTCTGTCTCGATGGAGAGCTCGAAAACGTGTTGAACCGCACATTGTTTAACGTTGAAAAAAGGCTTAAAATTTATTAATTAAATGGTACATTTTCTATCCTTGATTTTACCTGATTAAAATGCAATACTAACACGCACACTTAGATTATTCGTTCCGTCTACAGATTTGTAATAAAGAATAATTTTATTTTTATTTATGTTTACGTTTCGGTTTCTATCAAAAGCAATAATAAATCAGAAAAAATCAAAGCGGTTTTAAAAAGGCAAATAGTCAATCTAAATAGATTTAATGCTGTTCTTAAAACGGTTTTAAAAACATCTTACGGAATATTCAAGTTGCTTCAGAAGAGTTTTGAAGTAGGTTTATACGTATTCCTAATCATACTTTCACAACCTTTTTATTTATTTATTTACTGGTCTTCGAGTTACTCGTACAGACAGTTTCTTAATTAATATTAATTCTATGTTTAAAGGTAGTCTTAGTAATGCTAAAATCATATTTGTCAGCTACATTATTAAAATTACGACAGCATACATTGAACGGATTGTTTTGAGAAAAAAGAGTACGATACATTGGTAACCGAAAGAAATCAGTTCGTCTGGTGGGTCTAGGCGGTACGTTGAATCGGAGCTGGTTCAGCAACTCCGGGCTATCTATATTGTTTCCCAGAAGATCAAACACGAAGAGCCGTTGCTGCATTATCCTCCGACTTGCAAGAGTCGGCAAACGTAGAAGATTGCATCGATGTTCATAGGGTGGTAGACGAATAGGATCAGTCCAAGGTAGTAACCGCAGAGCGTAACGAACAAAGTGACGCTGAATTCGTTCGACGCGGTTGATTTGTACAGCATGATAGGGTGCCCACACAAGTACACCGTACTCGAGAATGCTACGTACAAGGGCGCAGAAGAGCGATTTTAGGCAGTATACATCGTTGAATTGTTGCGTGTTTCTTTTGATGAACCCCAATACGGCATATGCTTTGGCTGTAGACATTGCAATGTGCTGCGCGAAACTCAATTTGCTATCGAGAAGAATGCCTAGATCCTTAACTGTGTTTACACGGTTGATAATGCTTGTTGACATTCTATAATCAAACGTTGTTAAGTGCCTGTTACGACAGAACGGGATCACATTACACTTTTGTACGTTTACTTCCATCCCGTTTTGCGTGCACCAATTTAGCAGCGAATCGATATCGGCTTGGATGGCACAGCAATCGACTGCCGAAGCAATTACACGAAAGAATTTCAGATCATCCGCGAACATGTACTTAGGGGACTGTATAGTGGAGCACAAATCGTTTACGAATAAAATAAACAGTAGCGGGCCTAGATGACTTCCCTGGGGAACACCCGACTCTATCACAAACGGAGATGATCTCATTTCATCGATACGAACGTACGCACAGCGTTCGGTGAGGTACGACAATATCCACCGTGTCAACCATTCAGGAAGTCCCATTCGTTCGAGTTTGGCCACCATTAGCAAATGAGGCACTCTATCGAACGCTTTAGCAAAATCCACATAAACGGCATCAATTTGTTGACGTTCACCAAGCGCGCTATTTAGTGACGAAACGTATGCCATAAGATTTGTACTTGTCGATCGTTTTTTCACAAATCCATGCTGCCACTCGGAAATAATATGGTGCACCTTCGGATACAGCATATCATGAACGAGGCTTTCGAAAACTTTTGGTAAGCAACTCAAAATTGAGATGGCACGATAATTCTCAACATCATTCACGCTACCTGTCTTATGGATCGGTGTAATAGCTGCTGTCTTCCAGACACTCGGGAAAATTCCTTCGAACAATGATTTGTTGAAAATTATACTCGCAGGAACAGCAAGCGCTTCAGCACATTTTTTAATGAAAATAGGCGGCAGACAATCCGGACCAGCTCCTTTGGCACCATCTAGTGACTGTAGTTTCAGCTCCACATCGCGTACCGAAAAATTGAAGAGCGACATGTTCAGATCGAACATCGGTAGGCTATTCAAATACGCTTCAGACAAAGGTGGTCGGTTATTACTTTGCACACTTTGAAAAAAGGATGAGAATAGGTTTGCCGATTCAAACGGGGACTCAGCGGTAACATCCTTGTAACTGACACGTTGTGGGATTCCCTGCGACTGTTTCCGATTTTTCACAAACGACCAGAACGAATTAGGATCCTGCTTAAGGTTTTCCTCCGTGCGACGAATATAGCAACGAAAACAATGCGTAAGCATCGAGTTATATTCGCTCTCAATAGCATGCAACTCAGCTTTATGTCTATCATCTCTCCAGCGAAAAAAACGTTTTCTAACTTTACGGAGGCGGTTCCGCAGATGCTGTAACTCAGTATTCCACCATGGTTGCCTGCTACCGTGAGCACGACGGGGTCGTTTCACAGGTACATTGTCACGAAGTATAGCATCTGTTTTTTCATATAAACATGATACAGCTTCATTAACACTGCACCCATCCAAAATCTCATCCCATCGAATGTCGGCGAACAATCTATTAACCAGATCGAAATCACAACGGGTGAAATCAAAGCCAGACGGGTATTCAAAATCAATTGCATTTTGCTTCACATCGTTCGTCTCAAACAGCAATACAAAAGGTCGGTGGTGCTGGTCGATTTTAAGCAGTGGTAACGGTGGCTCCAACAATTCCACACAACTATTATCGCTAATAAACGCTAAGTCGAGCAGTCTTCCATTCACGTTCACTTTATCGTTAATTTGAAACACTCCGTTGGCTAAAACAGACTCGACCAGAGATATTTCCTGTTCCGACGAAGCATTCAATGGCAGCAAACAGTTTAAATTTTCATCCGACATCCAGCGTAATTGAGGAAGATTATAATCCCCAACAGTCAAAACTACGTCTCGATCACCCGCCAGATCCATTAATTTTTTTACACATATTGCATGTTGATCGTATAAAGAAGGCTCACTTTTGGGCGGGAGATATATAGTGCAAACTATCATATCAAACTTCGGCGATGAGATTCGAACAATAATCTGCTCCAACTGCTCACAGCCAGAAATGTGAATAGCAGAGCTCTGAAGGTTGTTTTTTACTCCTATCAAAACCAAGATTGATAAGATTGAGCCAAACAGCTATAATATGATATTATAGCAGTGTTGAGGAGGTTTTTATGGAGTTGAAAGTTTTAATGCTGGTTTTATAAATTGGGTCCTAAAAACCGTTAATAGCATTTAATAAAACTAAAATTGCTACTTGGGTATGTCGATTGAATCTTTCGTGAAATTTTGTCTACTTTCTGAATATATAATAAGTTTTGATGTATCCGGTCATTTGATAAAGTTATAACATATATATGGAATGAAGATTCGTGAAATCGTTGTAACGTCACGAAAGAATGTGTCTACATATTTGTTTTTATATTACAAACAATCATTTAATTGTTGTTAGTTGGCGTTCGTAGTTATGGATGTAGTATGAAAAAAAATGTAAGTTTCTAATCGAAGGTTCAGTTGTATGTCTTCTAAATTATGTTCTATCGCCAGGGCCGTCGAGTGGGTAGGAGAGGGGGGAGGTGTTTATTCAATTTATGTTAAGGTTGTTAAACAATTCGCACGACACTGACGGTCAGCTCAATACCGTGTACAGTAAGCCAACGCGGATTCCTACATACTGCGCTGTATCCGCCTAGTAGAAATAGCTTATGGAATTTCGACAAATTGGGGTTGTGGTTGAATATTTCGTTTACGTCAACATTTAGCGCCACACGTTCTTTGGCTAAGTTTTTGTGCTTACTTAGAACTACAATATAGAGCAGCTGGATATCCAATTAGTTGAGAGCTCTGTCGCCAGGGGTGCTATGAATAAAGAGTAAATAAATCGCACCTCGTCGTAAATGCGACTATCATTGAATAGGTTTAACATGAAATATATCAAAGATCTCATTATTTTGAAAGGTCTCAGTAAAATTTGTCCAGGAAGTCAAGAGCATCTGGTGGGTGGAAATAATAATTCGGAATTGTCTCACCAGGCGGCACTCGCGCGAATTCAAACATTCAACAAATGTTGAAATTATTCTTTATATCAATATTGTGATTATTTAGAAGGATACTGTTTTCATTACCAGATGGTGACAGACTAGTTTGGAATACTATCTCTATGTGACGCTAGTGGGCATATCAGCTTTCAGTACGAAAATAAAATAAAATTATTAAAAATGATTCAAATGCACAAAAAAATTTTACGAAAAAAAATAATACAGGGGAACCCGGGGGTTTAAGACAGTGGGGGTAATTCGGACCCCTCGATTTCTCAGAAAATAGCAAGACTTTCTAACTATCGTACATATTCGTGGAATACATTCATTTTGAGAGCTGAAGTTGATTCTTTGTTCTTTGTAGAAAGGAGATACAACGTGTTTCGTTGTTTTGCCATTCTCAAAACAAAAATCATTATAATGGAAAAACCGTGATTAAAACAACAAATAAAAATGAAAAAATAAAAGATAAGTGTTTTGGAAAACTTGAGGTTCCTATTTTATGGTATGATTTTTGTTTGGGTGAAAACAGAGATATTTTAGAGACGCTTACTACTTTTGTGCGATATGAACGTACGGGGCTATTCGGACTCCCTATTCCGTTAACCACCGTTCAGCGGCTTGCGGCTGCGCACACCATTGCACACGCCACAGCAAAGCAAATACATGGGCTGCCAATCGACAGCTGTAACATACCAGATTAAGTTTTTGTGAAGCATTTTTTTTTTGCTTCTTATGGCTTGAGGACAGTATGTTTGCGGGTGGTGTTTTTCGACTTCAAATCCATTTTTCTCTGGAACCGTAGCGAATATCGAAAAACCCAGCTGACAAAAGTTTTGAAAATTAGTTGTGAGCATTCTGTGAAATTTTCAGAAAGATTGGTTGATTTTCCTGCTTAGCTAAAACGGCAAAAAATAGCAGCTCTCGAATCGGCCGGCCCGATTTTATCCACAGTTTTTCACTACTTCAAAACATCGTATCGCCAATCGCACCTGATAATCCCTAGATAATTATGTTTAGATGCGATTAGTACAATAAAATATTACTTTAGTGGCCTGAATTCGAAGTCTAACATTTTTTCGTGAAAAGTAATCATTTTCACCGCATCCACCATAGCATTGCAAAATTTTCCATCCAGTGAAAGTTTGTGCTCTCCTTTTGGTGAGCGGCATGAGAAAGAAGGAGAGAGAAATGAAAATGGCGAGGGCATGCGAAGGGTGCCAAACATTCTATGATTTCCAGCTATTGCGGCACATTTTACATTTATTGATGCACTAGCATCAAAATTATGCTATTCACTTTTGAGTTGAATTGATATGCGAGAAACTAATTTGACTGTAGATTGAGACGCAATGCTTGCTGATACTTTACGGAATTGTCTTTCATATATTTTGGAATCGACTGTAAATGTTTTCGAACGTAACGGTAAAGTTATCGTAAAAGCAATCATGATTATATCGAAAAAAATGTTGGTGTTTCTTTTAGTATCAAATGGCCAAACAATTGAAATAGATGCTAGCGTTTTAAAATGATATTGTAATTGTAATTGATAGCTTCGGCTTTCCATCAAATACCATAATTATCCTCTGAATGCATTCTAGGCGCCCATATTGAGCCTATATATAGTCAATATTATAAAAAATATGCTGAGACATAATATAATCAATACACATTCTTGATATGTAGCTAGAACCGGCGAAAGAAGTTGAATCCCCGTGTGGAGTACAAAGGTCGGAACGAAATAGCGAATGGGGCGCGCTTTTCAGATGTATGTCCTATACTAGGCATCTCAGAATCGGTTATAGCGCGCCCGAAACTATCTAATATGACCCCACAGATTAAAAAAGATTCACATAAGCAGTTTGTGTATAATGAGGATACTGACAGACGTATGCAGTTATTTTATCTATCTTAGATATATGTCTTTTGGAATGTGAGTAATACTACGTTCACACTACTGAGTTAAAACATGTTATAATAATTAGCAACAAGAAATATGTCATCAAGATAGCGTTAAAACACGTTTTAACTCGTAGTGTGAACGTAGTATAAATTCCCTATAATTTGTTCTGATCACCTAAAACTATGGACCATACGTATTTAAGAATTTATGGGATTTCTGTCATAAAAGCCATTTAAAGTCTATTAATCCTCGCATCTGATAATATTTGTTGTAACTGCATACAGAGCCGCCGGAAGCCCTATTGGGAGTATGGCAAATAGCACACCTGAAAAGTTTGCGTATGCTGAATACCACACCTAAAAAATTCGAAGTAGATATTTCCTTTCTTTATTTGAATGACCCGTTGGGTAAACATTTGGTAGCTGGGATTTTCGTTTTGTTGAAAACAAATTTATATTAACCCTCCGGAAGTTGCGCATATGGTCCACTGAACGAGCAGCCGCTGGTGCCCTAAGATGATTTCGCTAGATTTTTAGAGCAGCGTACACTAGTGCACTAGCGCGACTGCCGGAACGTTAACCCTAGAACTGGTGTACACATTTACCCCCACTCTACTCCACAGCCGTGTGAAAACGAGAATTCGACATTTACCGACCTGGGATAAGCCAATTTATGTAACATTGATTCAATAATTACCGTACTTTCAACTACACACCTGTTTTCGCAATTAAAAAACGAAGAAATGGTACATAACACATTTACATTGTTTGCATTTTTACCTGCGAAAATTGCGATCAGTACGTTTGTACCTCAGTGCAACGTTCTATGGTAAAAAATAAGCGTAACGTTCTAGGGTTAAATTTGACATTTTTTCTAATTTTTCATCAACATGTCAAATTTAATATAAATTTATTGTTTTCAACAGAGCAAAAATCCCAACTACCAAATGTTTACCCAACGAGTCATTAAAATATAGAAAAAATATCTACTTTAATATTTTCAGGTGCAGCATTCAGCATACGAAAACTTTTCAGTTATATATATATATATATATATATATATATATATATATATATATATATATATATATATATATATATATATATATATATATATATATATATATATATATATATATATATATATATATATATATATATATATATATATATATATATATATATATATATATATATATATATATATATATATATATATATATATATATATATATATATATATATATATATATATATATATATATATATATATATATATATATATATATATATATATATATATATATATATATATATATATATTCATATATTTGTTAATCCTCGAATCTGGTATTATTTGTTGTAACTGCATACAGAGTCGTATTGGGAGTATGGCAAACTGCACACCTGAAAAGTTTTCGTATGCTGAATGCTGCACCTGAAAATATTAAAGTAGATATTTTTTTCTATATTTTAATGACTCGTTGGGTAAACATTTGGTAGTTGGGATTTTTGCTCTGTTGAAAACAATAAATTTATATTAAATTTGACATGTTGATGAAAAATTAGAAAAATGTCAAATTTAACCCTAGAACGTTACGCTTATTTTTTACCATAGAACGTTGCACTGAGGTACAAACGTACTGATCGCAATTTTCGCAGGTAAAAATGCAAACAATGTAAATGTGTTATGTACCATTTCTTTGTTTTTTAATTGCGAAAACAGGTGTGTAGTTGAAAGTACGGTAATTATTGAATCAATGTTACATAAATTGGCTTATCCCAGGTCGGTAAATGTCGAATTCTCGTTTTCACACGGCTGTGGAGTAGAGTGGGGGTAAATGTGTACACCAGTTCTAGGGTTAACGTTCCGGCAGTCGCGCTAGTGCACTAGTGTACGCTGCTCTAAAAATCTAGCGAAATCATCTTAGGGCACCAGCGGCTGCTCGTTCAGTGGACCATATGCGCAACTTCCGGAGGGTTAATATAAATTTGTTTTCAACAAAACGAAAATCCCAGCTACCAAATGTTTACCCAACGGGTCATTCAAATAAAGAAAGGAAATATCTACTTCGAATTTTTTAGGTGTGGTATTCAGCATACGCAAACTTTTCAGGTGTGCTATTTGCCATACTCCCAATAGGGCTTCCGGCGGCTCTGTATGCAGTTACAACAAATATTATCAGATACGAGGATTAATAGACTTTAAATGGCTTTTATGACAGAAATCCCATAAATTCTTAAATACGTTTGGTCCATAGTTTTAGGTGATCGGAACAAATTATAGGGAATTTATACTACGTTCACACTACGAGTTAAAACGTGTTTTAACGCTATCTTGATGACATATTTCTTGTTGCTAATTATTATAACATGTTTTAACTCAGTAGTGTGAACGTAGTATTACTCACATTCCAAAAGACATATATCTATGATAGATAAAATAACTGCATACGTCTGTCAGTATCCTCATTATACACAAACTGCTTATGTAAATCTTTTTTAATCTGTGGGGTCATATTAGATAGTTTCGGGCGCGCTATAACCGATTCTGAGATGCCTAGTATAGGACATACATCTGAAAAGCGCGCCCCATTCGCTATTTCGTTCCGACCTTTGTACTCCACACGGGGATTCAACTTCTTTCGCCGGTTCTAGCTACATATCAAGAGTGTGTATTGATTATATTATGTCTCAGCATATTTTTTATAATATTGACTATATATAGGCTCAATATGGGCGCCTAGAATGCATTCAGAGGATAATTATGGTATTTGATGGAAAGCCGAAGCTATCAATTACAATTACAATATCATTTTAAAACGCTAGCATCTATTTCAATTGTTTGGCCATTTGATACTAAAAGAAACACCAACATTTTTACATTTCTTATAAAAGAAATGTATAGAATTCGCTCAAACTTTCAAGATTTTTTCCGAGGCCCGGAGGGCCGAGTCTTATATACCAATCGACTCAGCTCGACGATTTGGGACAATGTCTGTGTGTGTGTGTGTGTGTGTGTGTGTGTGTGTGTGTGTGTGTGTGTGTGTGTGTGTGTGTGTGTGTGTGTGTGTGTCTGTGTGTGTGTGTATGTAACGGACAAATTCTCATTCGTGTTTCTCAGCAATGGCTGAACCGATCTTATCCAAACCAATTTTGAATGAAAGAACTAAAAAACAGTATGAACGCTATTAATTTGTTTTTGATTCTGATGTTTAGTTTCCAAGATATGAATGTTTGAATGCTTAAAAATTGCGTTTTTTGCAGTTTTTTTGAATTATCTGCCGAAATTGACAATATAGATTAACAAATTATATGTTTTTAGACAGCTTTAACGAATACCTTTCGAACAAGCTATAGATTGTTGAAATCGGACTATTATCAAAAGAGATATTTAACATTAAATGCGGACGAAAGATTTTTATCATTTCCCATTGCCAGAAATATGACCAAAAACATGTAATCTATTATTAACGCCAAAACGGCTTATTTTAGGTCAATAGTATCTTCGGAGAATTTAATGGAGGAAATATGCCCTTTCTTTTGGTATTGTGCTTTTGCTGATTGATCCCCCTATGAGTGAGATATTTTCACAAATTTTCTTGGAAGTGATTATATCGAAATGATGCCTTCTACAAATTTGTAGCTCTTACTTTTGCGAATAACTTTACTGAAGACTTCAAATATCTATTTTGAATACTTGAAAAGTTATGGCTTGTTGTTTGTGGATTACTCTTTGTCGCCTATTTATTGTTCAATATAGAAAAAATCCATTGAAATAAGCCAAACATTATTTCGACAAATCGAATTTTGTTATGTCATTTTTCTATCTACAACCGCTAGAAATAATCACCGAACACTTCCAAGTTGTCTGGAAGGAACTTGATAACTTATCAGTGCAAAAATGTTCATTTGTGCGAACCTTCTGACTGCAATTTTTCTATCTAATGACCATCGGATCGATCTGAAACATATCGGAAAATGAAAAGCGAAATAAACAACTCCAAGCAATGGCGTAGCCCCGAGAAGGTTTTGAGGTTTAACACTATACAACGCTCCCCACCCCCCCCCCCCCCCACCACACCCAAAAAAAATATTGGATTGAAGTTGAAAATTTATTGATGCAGACTGATTTAATTCAATATTACAATAACAATTATCTGATCCGTAGATTGATAACCTGTTGTTGTAAACATCATGAGGACTTTTGATAAATTGTCGAAATGGGGTCCTGATATGTAACTGATCTTGATTTCACAGTTGTCTAATAGCATCAATATCAAATTCCTGCCTGAAAACATTCCAATAGAAAATTACAGAGTTCTGCAATCAATCATAGTCCTCAGTTTTATTTTCAAATTGATCTCGTTTTTGTGGAGATGTACTGTAATAAGGGTCTTTATTAAATAGGAAGAGAAGTTAAAATTGATTTAATGTCTATGAAACATAGAACTGCTCACCAAAAAAATGCATAACTTTCAACATTTGCTAAAAATGTTCTTGCCTTTCTCATTCACTCTAAAATTCGTCAATCTAATCCCGACCCGGAGGGCCGAGTGTCATATGCCAATCGACTGAGTTCGTCGAGATCGGAAAATGTCTGTGTGTGTATGTATGTGTGTATGTGGAAAAAATGTGACCTCTGTTTCTCAGAGATGGCTGGACCGATTTGCACAAAGTTAGTCTCAAATGAACAACCTTCCCATCGGCTGCTATTGAATTTTTTATTGATTGGACTTCCGGTTCCGGAGTTACGAGTTGAAGAGTGCAATCACACAGCAAATTGCCATATAAACTGAAATGAAAAATTTTCAAAATCAAATTTGTATTTTTGATGCCAAATGACTTTAAAATGCATGAAACATTGAGATGTTTGACAAAAATTGAATTTTTTGGGCTTTGGTACGTTTTTGTCTTTCTCATATAGAAAGGTTATGCAATCACTCTAAAAATCGTCAATCATACCGGCCCGGAGGGAGTATGCAGTGAGGGGTTGCTACTTTAAAATCAAAACTAGTTTAAAATTTCTTAACAAGTTGAAAATTTTCGGCCGGATCTGGACCTCCCGGACCTTTCTCCATGATCCGCCGCTGGTTTCAAGCGATGTTTCAGTATCACATAGTATCTCAAGATCGTGGCGTCGATCCATTGTATGTATGTGCAAATCGTACTGAACATGTAATATTCATTTCCACCATTGTATTGAACATAACCAGCCATGGAATCGTAGTCTGGACAAATGAGACAAGCACAATTGCACCACTAGGTGGATTAAGACAAGTTTTTTTGGAAATGCGTCGAGTTGAGACGAAAACGTAATATGATTAATAACGAGGATAACACTTTCCGAATGTAGAGAGAAATTTATGAAAAATAACGATGTCCATTCGATTCTAGCAGGTTCTCATCGATTTTGATGAGCATTTGATTTTTGTTGTATGACCAATTATATGTATAGGTCAAATGTTTAAAATCAGTAATTTAAGGTCAAGATAGCATCATTTTGAAACCGCCAACTTCGGAGGTTTAGTATCTTCGAAGAGTTTTACAAACGTTAAACAGCGCATCATTTGATAAAATAATTTTGACGGTATATCGTCCAAGAAGTATTTATGGTGATTTTTCTCAGGTTAATATTCATGACTACAATAAAGTCTCAACAAATTCGCTAGACACAAACTCTGTTACTATTTTCTGAAAAATTAATTCTGCATAATTTTAAAACTTCAAAAATTACGGTTTCGGAATTATGCCGTTTGGACAGTATGATCGATTTTCACCAAACCCCCACCAAACCGAATTTCTGGCTACGCCGCTGACTTCAAGTAAGTAGAAACAAAGTCGTTCTACACTCGTTCACAAGAAACTTCTTCGAATGCTGAATATCTATTATAATACATTGAAACCCTGATTTTATCAGCCAAATATGAACATATGTTTGATGGGCTCTAGCAGACGAGCAAGACTGAATTCGGGTGAATCCTTTCTTGAGCATGTTTTCCTTATCATGAAGATGGAAATATGCAAAAATGAAAAGTTCATCATAATCAGAAATAGTTATCAGACTACATCAAGGGACGGGAAGAATATTTTAACAGCTTTAGTTTATTATAAAGAAAAAAAATTGCCCGCTTTAGTAAATGTCCCCATTTTGTCAGCCTAATATACGCCATGAGACTGATAAAAATGGGTCTTTATTGTATGTATTATTCACTGTGTTTCACATTAATAGGTACATTTCATTTTTGGGGATTTTTTATTATATCGAACTACAACAATTTTTAGGTAATTTTCAAGGGGTTTTTTTTAAACTTCTTCCAAAATTTGGCGAACCTATTCCAATTCGTATACCAATTAATTGGTATACTTAAGGGTTTATATGTTGCAGATAGAGAAAATACTGAAATTTTCAGCTTTTTTCTGACACAATATTACGAAAGATTATTAAACAATTTTTCTTAATAAGTTTGTGAAAATTATGAACTATTTGAAATTTTTTTAATAATTTTATTTTTTATTTAACCGTGATTTTTTAATAAATAGTGACCATCGCTTCACAACGTAGTCTATTTTTCATGGCATGCGGTGAGCACGATCTCTCGAATTGCTGAACTGAAAATTATGGAATAGAAATTAATTTTTGGTATTCTTTACTTTACTCGCCGCGCAGATAGCTCTGAATTAGACCCGCTGGTGCCCTAAGACGATTTCGCTAGATTTTCAGAGCACTGTGCACCCAGTGCATTAACGCAAGTGACGGAAGGTTATCGAAAAGTTTCGTGAAAATGAAAATTCCAGTAATGGTGATGATTTTCCCAAACGGTTCGTTTTCGAGAGGTTTTTATTTGTTCTTTGGCATTAGGATTAGCGATAATAATTCAAATCAAGGATACTACTGGGAAGTCACCTTTAGAAAAAGTCGATGTCGAAGTAAAATTTGGAAGTATGCACGCATGCACTTCAGAGATAGCGTGATATCCGGAGCTGCGATTTCATTTCAACCCTTTTTTGTGAAAATGGCGATACTTACAAATGTAAACATAAGGCTTTTTTCATACATGCGAATGAGGGCTTTGAAACGCAACCAATTAACCTAAAATTTTGATTCTACGATATTGCTTTCTTAAACTACAGCAAAAAATACAACGGGCGAGACTGTATTTTTGTTTGTTTATTTAAAGTTTCGCCCTCCACGTTTCATGCAAACAAACAGGGCGATACTTTTTTGCTAGCAGTTTATAACCGAAACTGTCATTTTCGTATTTTTTTAGGATTATCAAGCTGATACCAGCTGTAAATAGTAACAATGATCGCTATTGAAAAAACACGGAAGAAATCGGTGGTGTAGAACGGTGGTTATTGTAAAAAGACGTAAGGGCGATACTTCAATGCTGATAGGTGGGACCGAAAAAGTAAACAATCGCCAAAGGGGCGATACTATCATTTTGTCAATTTCAATAGCAAAAACAAATTTTAATTGCATAATTTCAAATACTTTATGAAGTTTTGGGTTTCGATCACTGAATCATGCAATCTAGGATGTAAAAAACACAATAGTTCTTAAATAGGAAATAAAACCAAGTCTTGAAATATTCACTGTTGATTTTCTTTGAATGGTATCACTGCTAGTATCGCCCTTTTCAAGAAAAAGCGTTGATTTCTTAGTTCTCAGTCGCGTTGGTGATTTGAGTAAAGTATAAACTTCAAATCGATTAAAAAAATGCGATTTTTTGGCTCAGTACAATATATAACCCCTTTAGGAAAATTCAATTTTCCCACCTCAATTTAGATATTTTATTAACAGAGCATTAACAATAATTCGATGGTATGTCTATTTTATGGGCCATTTTTTCGCTTTCCCATTGATTTGGTTTGAGATTTCTAGCACTGATGTTGTCCTATGCTGATTTGATCGATTCTCTGAGTCCTGCCACTATCCCATGTAGTAAGTGTTATCAAAAACATCGCGAAGCATCAAGTTCTAAATGTTCTCAAACGATATAATATCCGAAGAAAGTGATAAGAGTTATAAGAAATGTCTCATCACACTGTTAGGTGGATTAAAAGCGTTTTTTTCGATATAATCATGATTGCTTTTACGATAACTTTACCGTTACGTTCGAAAACATTTACAGTCGATTCCAAAATATATGAAAGACAAATCCGTAAAGTATCAGCAAGCATTGCGTCTCAATCTACAGTCAAATTAGTTTCTCGCATATCAATTCAACTCAAAAGTGAATAGCATAATTTTGATGCTAGTGCATCAATAAATGTAAAATGTGCCGCAATAGCTGGAAATCATAGAATGTTTGGCACCCTTCGCATGCCCTCGCCATTTTCATTTCTCTCTCCTTCTTTCTCATGCCGCTCACCAAAAGGAGAGCACAAACTTTCACTGGATGGAAAATTTTGCAATGCTATGGTGGATGCGGTGAAAATGATTACTTTTCACGATAAAATGTTAGACTTCGAATTCAGGCCACTAAAGTAATATTTTATTGTACTAATCGCATCTAAACATAATTATCTAGGGATTATCAGGTGCGATTGGCGATACGATGTTTTGAAGTACACACCAAAAAAATCTGAATTTTATCGTTGACGTAATTGCAAACATGACACAATTCAACAAACCGTAATTTACGAAATGACGGACCATTGCCGTGTTCCATTCAATTTTACATGAAACATATACTTAACATGCGCAATGACATAAAATTACACTTCCTACCATTCAGAACAAACGCTGTATGTGAAGTAAAATTACATGATTTACGAAATTAAACGCCATGTAAAATTAAAATCAAACGTAAAACTAAGTCATTTTTGATGCTCGTATATGTCAGGGTCAGGAGACGTAAATTTACACTATTTTTTCTAGGTGTGTAGTGAAAAACTGTGGATAAAGTCGGGCCGGCCGATTCGAGAGCTGCTATTTTTTGCCGTTTTTCCGTCAGGAAAAAATGTTAGCTAAGCAGGAAAATCAACCAATCTTTCTGAAAATTTCACAGAATGCTCACAACTAATTTTCAAAACTTTTGTCAGCTGGGTTTTTCGATATTCGCTACGGTTCCAGAGAAAAATGGATTTGAAGTCGAAAAACACCACCCGCAAACATACTGTCCTCAAGCCATAAGAAGCAAAAAAAAAATGCTTCACAAAAACTTAATCTGGTATGTTACAGCTGTCGATTGGCAGCCCATGTATTTGCTTTGCTGTGGCGTGTGCAATGGTGTGCGCAGCCGCAAGCCGCTGAACGGTGGTTAACGGAATAGGGGGTCCGAATAGCCCCGTACGTTCATATCGCACAAAAGTAGTAAGCGTCTCTAAAATATCTCTGTTTTCACCCAAACAAAAATCATACCCTAAAATAGGAACCTCAAGTTTTCCAAAACACTTATCTTTTATTTTTTCACTTTTATTTGTTTTAATCACGGTTTTTCCATTATAATGATTTTTGTTTTGAGAATGGCAAAACAACGAAACACGTTGTATCTCCTTTCTACAAAGAACAAAGAATCAACTTCAGCTCTCAAAATTAATGTATTCCACGAATATGTACGATAGTTAGAAAGTCTTGCTATTTTCTGAGAAATCGAGGGGCCCGAATTACCCCCACTGTCTTAAACCCCCGGGTTCCCCTGTATTATTTTTTTTCGTAAAATTATTTTGTGCATTTGAATCATTTTTAATAATTTTATTTTATTTTCGTATTATTCATTTGGTTCATAATATTAATTATGTATTTCATTCATTTTAGCAACTATACATTTATTTATTCATTTAATTACGTTCTTCCTGTCTCTCAGTTGTGTACGTATATTGCATAAATTTTGAAAAAAATGAAGGAACAAAGCAGTGCAATGAGAAATGTCTCATCTCACTGTTAGGTGGATTAAATAAGAAATCCAAACCTATACCTATGTGATGGTTGCTGGGACTGAAATCTATCAGGCAGGTCTTCGCCTTTCACACTTAACCGAAGATCCAGGGCTGGGGATGGTTTTCAAGTCCGTATAGTTGAAGGTATCACTTCTTCAAATTCAATACACGTCGAGCGTCAACTGAAATCCAAGCCCAAGTCGTTCTGGAAGTATGTTAACGAGCAGCGAAAGGAATCCGGTTTGCCATCTTGTATGTCGTTTAATGGAGTTTTAGGCACCGACACTAAGGAAATTTGCCAACTGTTCTCCGACAAATTTTCAAGCGTTTTTTCCAACGAGCGCTTGCCACCACAACAAGTCGCTGCCGCCGCTAATTTAACTCCTTCTCTAGGACGAACCATCAACCGAATTTGTGTCGATAATGCTGCCATTCTTGCAGCAAATGCCAAACTGAAAGCATCTTGTTCCCCAGGTCCAGATGGTGTTCCCTCGATTTTTGTCAAAAAGTGCATCAGCGGGCTTCTTGAACCACTTCGGCGAGTCTTCGAGCTATCACTCACTACTGGTACATTCCCTTCCTGCTGGAAAGCAGCGCACATGTTTCCAGTTCATAAAAAAGGAAACAAATCGAACATTGACAATTATCGGGGAATCTCGTGTTTAAGTGCTGTATCAAAACTGTTCGAGCTGGTTGTGTTAGATCCTATTTTCTTTCACTGCAAACACTACATTGCAGATGACCAACACGGTTTCATGCCTAAATGATCGACAACGACAAACCTGCTCTCGTTCACAACATATGTAATGGATGGATTCGCTGACGGATTGCAAACCGATGCTATTTATATGGATCTATCTGCGGCCTTCGACAAAATCAACCATGATATCGCAATAGCGAAGCTGGACAAACTCGGCATTCATGGACAACTTCTGCGCTGGTTTCGTTCCTACCTCGATGGAAGGCAACTCCAAATCAGCATTAAGGACTGTCTATCTGCACCATTCTTCGCTACATCCGGCATACCACAAGGAAGCCATCTCGGTGCAGTAATATTCCTCCTTTACTTTAATGACGTCAATTTCACATTACAAGGACCCCGCCTTTCTTTCGCCGACGACATGAAAATTTTTCAACAAATACGGGATAAAACCGATGCCGAGCTTCTTTAGAGGGATCTGGACAGCTTTAGCACGTGGTGTGATCAAAACAGAATGGTTTTAAACCCGAGCAAATGCTCAATCGTTACGTTCACGCGGAAACGCCAACCGACTCAGTTTAACTACCATTTCTTCGGCTCGAGCATTCCAAGACACTCTCACATCAAAGATCTCGGAGTCATCATGGATTCGGCATTAACATTCAAACCACATACGTCATACATCGTGGATAAGGCATCACGACAGCTTGGGTTCATCTTCCGAATAGCGAAAAACTTCAGGGACGTATATTGTCTTAAATCGCTTTACTGCGCGTTGGTCCGCTCAACGTTAGAATATTGTTCAGCTGTTTGGAATCCGTACTACCAGAACGGGATTGACAGAATCGAGGCTGTCCAACGCAGGTTCATACGCTTCGCCCTTCGTCATCTCCCATGGCGAAACAGATTTCAGCTGCCGAGCTATGAAAACCGTTGCCAGCTTATACACCTCGATACACTCAGCATTCGGAGGGACTGCTCTCGAGCCCTGTTCGTCTCGGACTTACTCTCTGCCAGAGTGGATTGCCCTACAATCCTCGGACGTCTGGATCTTCAAGCCCGCGTTCGAGCTCTACGCAATAACTCCCTTCTGCGAGTTCCGTTCAGGAGAACCAACTATGGTTGCCAGAGCGCTGTAACCGGACTCCAACGAATTTTTAACAGTGTGGCGACGGCCTTCGACTTCAACCGGACGCGGAATGCTATAAAAGCGAAAATGTTGTCAATTTTAAAATGTAATTAGTTTAAGCAACCACCATTGGGGCCAAGGGGCTTGTTGGTGAAGGTAATAAACATAAACATAAACAATACTGCCTAAAGTCAAAATGTGACAGCTAGTTTCTATGACAAAATATGCTTTCTTTAGCTATATCATAAATATTGGGAGGGGATCGCGTGTCATTTGACACTAGCACTGGCCCGCGCTAGTGCACCAGACCACAAGCTGAAAGCTGATATGCCCACTAGCGTCACATAGAGGTAGTATTCCAAACTAATCTGTCACCATCTGGAACTGAAAACAGTATCCTTCTAAATAATCACAATATTGATATAAAGAATAATTTCAACATTTGTTGAATGTTTGAATTCGCGCGAGTGCCGCCTGGTGAGACAATTCCGAATTATTATTTCCACCCACCAGATGCTCTTGACTTCCTGGACAAATTTTACTGAGACCTTCCAAAATAATGAGATCTTTGATATATTTCATGTTAAACATATTCAATGATAGTCGCATTTACGACGAGGTGCGATTTATTTACTCTTTATTCATAGCACCCCTGGCGACAGAGCTCTCAACTAATTGGATATCCAGCTGCTCTATATTGTAGTTCTAAGTAAGCACAAAAACTTAGCCAAAGAACGTGTGGCGCTAAATGTTGACGTAAACGAAATATTCAACCACAACCCCAATTTGTCGAAATTCCATAAGCTATTTCTACTAGGCGGATACAGCGCAGTATGTAGGAATCCGCGTTGGCTTACTGTACACGGTATTGAGCTGACCGTCCGTGTCGTGCGAATTGTTTAACAACCTTAACATAAGTTGAATAAACACCTCCCCCCTCTCCTACCCACTCGACGGCCCTGGCGATAGAACATAATTTAGAAGACTTACAACTGAACCTTCGATTAGAAACTTACATTTTTTTCATACTACATCCATAACTACGAACGCCAACTAACAACAATTAAATGATTGTTTGTAATATAAAAACAAATATGTAGACACATTCTTTCGTGACGTTACAACGATTTCACGAATCTTCATTCCATATATATGTTATAACTTTATCAAATGACCGGATACATCAAAACTTATTATATATTCAGAAAGTAGACAAAATTTCACGAAAGATTCAATCGACATACCCAAGTAGCAATTTTAGTTTTATTAAATGCTATTAACGGTTTTTAGGACCCAATTTATAAAACCAGCATTAAAACTTTCAACTCCATAAAAACCTCCTCAACACTGCTATAATATCATATTATAGCTGTTTGGCCCAATCTTAAAAAGGTTGTGAAAGTATGATTAGGAATACGTATAAACCTACTTCAAAACTCTTCTGAAGCAACTTGAATATTCCGTAAGATGTTTTTAAAACCGTTTTAAGAACAGCATTAAATCTATTTAGATTGACTATTTGCCTTTTTAAAACCGCTTTGATTTTTTCTGATTTATTATTGCTTTTGATAGAAACCGAAACGTAAACATAAATAAAAATAAAATTATTCTTTATTACAAATCTGTAGACGGAACGAATAATCTAAGTGTGCGTGTTAGTATTGCATTTTAATCAGGTAAAATCAAGGATAGAAAATGTAACATTTAATTAATAAATTTTAAGCCTTTTTTCAACGTTAAACAATGTGCGGTTCAACTTCTATTGTGAATATAGCGATAATTTTGATATTCACAGCAAAGCGCCTCAAAAGAATTGCTGTTTTAGCAAAGTGTTTAATATAGTTGACCAATTTAAACTGCTTAATTCACCACAATATTGATTCAAATCAGCTTTGTTGCATTGAATATTAGGAAAGCATTCCGAAAATAGCGTATTATTATTATCCAAAATAATGTTATTTTGCTAAATTCTTCTGATATTTTTTCTTAGCAAGGGACAAAAAATGGCAACCATATTAATGGATGAAAAGCTTTTTACTCTTCACATAAACGGTAATAAATCAAGTTGCCTACAACCCCTACAAGACATAGTGTGAAATGCCTATTTTAACCATACTAAGGAAGGCGCCTCACTGATTCATTAATTACTCGGCCTACAAACAATGGAATGGGTACAAATTGGCATCAATAGCTTTGGTTCGTTGCTAAGTACCAAGATAATAACATACAATCGCTGAAAACAGTGAAATTCTCACGTTTGAGCGCAACGAAAACACGAATCGAGTGCCCCTATTGTTGCGCTACCATTTGACTCAATGCGTTAAACAAAGATGACAGACACTGCTCTAACCAACGGCTTCAAATGGGTAGCGTGATAATAGAAACATAGCAATAATGGGCTCATCACCCTACGTGATAAAACTGCCATGAAACAACGCATATGTTGTTTGATTTGTTTCGACAAATCTAGAGCAACATTTGAAATGGGCCAACATCAAAACTATGTCGAATTAAATACAAGTATGATGCATTTGCTTTTAATCTGCGAACTATTTGGCGAAATTTTCATCTTTTGGCTTAATTGAGATTGTTAGTATTTTTCAATAGAAAATGAAGGGGGAAAAATGAAAACGACAAAATTTTGTCTCAAGCCTTGTTTATGCTTTGAGGCTACGATTGTCATACTCGGTGTAATAAGTACCAAACTAATATAAAAATATCGACAAATGATAACATGGAAAATGGTATTCACGGCTGTCAATTCTAAATAACTATCCAAATGTCAACATTTGAAATAGGTCGCTCTATCGGTTAAATTTAACTATTAGAAAGAAAATAACTTTCGAACTGTCCAAAAATGAAAAGCTAAAAGTTAAAAAAATAGCCAAACTTTCACAGCATTAGCATATTTTAAAAACAAATCGCTATTATCTACAGTGCTGAATATATTTAAGCTATGTTTACGTAAGTTGTCACATTTTCCTACACCAAGTTTAGGTTAAATGTTGACATGTTTTGTATTTTCCAGCATACATGAACAGTAAGAAATATGTTCAGAGTAGTTTTGTTTAAATTTTTTTGTCAATGTACCAGTAGAGAGATATTCGCTGCTCGGCTGTTTGTATGAATATTGCAACGAACAATTGTGAACATAGTAGGGCAGGATTTAAGATTTGTTCATCCTTCAAGTTCAAACAAACCTATTGAAAATTAGCAGCTGATAGAAATACAAATATTGCAATCGCCTATAACCCTAACCAATCATATACGGATGCAACACAATCGGTCTTCTTTTAAAATTGGATGTGAAAGCTGTACTGATGTTTCAATGTAACCCACACTATTTTTTCAGAGAACGGCCTAGAACAACGTTTCATTTGCCTGCCGCTTGCCAGCATTTATTTTAATTCGCCTAGTCTCCATTTAGTTAACTGGTAATTTACGTCGATGCATATTTTTGTCAATTATATCACCAAGCCATTTTGTAGTTGATCCTTCAGATGCAGCAGATATTAAAGATCTTGAGCGTCAAATGATATGCACAAATATATATATATATATATATATATATATATATATATATATATATATATATATATATATATATATATATATATATATATATATATATATATATATATATATATATATATATATATATAGATTTACTGAAGTAAACGTTTCTACACAATAAGTAAAGCGTTGCTTTTGGGATATACTGTCAAAAACGTGCTTGGCACATTTCGAACATCTTTCATTAAAAATTAAACGGAACAGAAACCAATAAATAACGTTTTGTTGAATTCCATGATGTTTGACATAATATTACCGATAAAATTCGTATTTATTTATATACGCGTTATACTCTCTGCATGAATGTAACTGGGCAATTCGAAAAAAATTATACTAAATCTTATTTATAATTTAACATATTCTAAATACGTGTAATTGTTCTCATTTTTCACCTATGATCTTTTCACATGTTACTCTAGAAATGTACCTCTTTGAAATCTACCCGGGAAACGAAAAGGCGACAAGGCGGTTTGCAATAGATGCCGACGAGCAGTGGTCTATTGACACATAGACCACATACAAATTATTTCCCTCGGGCAGGGTGTCCACCGAGGACTGACGCTGATTTTCGAAACAAAAAGTATGGTACACATCACAAGGAAGACACTCCACTGTTAAGACTCAATATAGACATGGTCAAGGATTTCCCAGTAGCAGACTCTCTACATCTAATAGATTTAGGTATCATGAAAAAACTTCTGCTTGGGTGGCGAGACGGTAAATTTGGTAGCCTTAACACAAAATGGCCTGCAAATGTTGCAATCAATCTTTCCAAGAGACTGCTGGAACTCAAGATGCCACGTGAGATTCACAGGGCACTTCGAGGACTTGACTGCATAGCGCATTGGAAAGGTCTTGAATTTCGAACTTTTCTCCACTACATATCAATAGTTGTTTTAAAACCAATTCTATTGCCGGAAGTTTATGAGCATTTTTTATCCTTATTTTGTTCTATTACAATTTGTTCCTCAGAAAATTTTACTGATTTGATTGAGTTAGCGAACATGCTCACGATCATTTCAAGACATTTTACGGAGAAGATTACATTTCGAGTAACGTTCATAATCTGAGCCATTTAGTGGATGATGTCAAACGATTCGGAATTTTACCAAAAATCAGTGCGTATCCTTTTGAAAACAAACTGTTTCAAGTTAAATATCTAGTTCGATCAGGAAGGCATCCACTATCGCAAATCGCTAAACTACTCAGTGAATTGAATCAAATATCAAAAAATGTCGACTTGGGATTCGGTATGAAAGACACTCAGCCTGTGTTAAAAAAGAATTAATCGATTTAGATGTGTTGGACAATGATATAATCATTGGAAATGAAACGAGAGTATTTGGACAGATTGAATTTAAGGATTTTTCATTGTGCAATGACATCGCTAATCAGTGGTTTTTGACTAAATCAAATGAGATCGTTGCTATGAACTTTGCTATCCAGGACAGCCACAAGAAAATACAAATAAGAGGCTGTTGTTTGAAACAACTTCATTCATTTTTCGAAACTCCTATTCGTTCTAGTGTGTTGCACATTTATCGTTCTAATCGAACAAATAACTTCATTAAAAATTTTAATTTGAGTGATATCAAATGTAAAATGGTAATTATTCCAAATAATAACTCTGGAGACGCAATTTTTATACCTTTACTTCATACTTTAATTCATTGATGATGAAAAATAAAAGAAACATTGCATTGTGAAAATAAATTAAATTATATCGAAGGAACAAATATGTGTTATCCGTTTTTCTATGAGGTTCCGCTAATATTACTCTTCTTGGTTTCATATTTTAGGTTCTTCGGTCGGTTCTTGTGTGTTGACGCAACTTTGGAGGCCAATCGTTGTTTGCTCTTTTTCATTATACCCTTCAAGAACTTCTCACAGGATGCTTCTGAGAACTCTCGGTCTGCCAACTTAATGATTCAGAAGAAAAGTTCACGGAACTTGGTGTAAAATTTAAGCGGAATCTTAACTGAACCCACGTCAGATTCAATCGCTCCATTTGGTAGACCTAGGTTATGTTTGATCGCAATTTTCTCGAGTTTGTCCTGTCCAAGAGCACATGTTTATCATTTCTCGAGTTGCCATGCAGTCGATAAGGCGGTACGCACTGTCAATTCCATCCGATTTACCAGTAGTTCCACAAATGGAACTTAGTTTTTCAATATAACGCAACATGTTTGATTCGTTTTTGAGATCGGCTTCCAAGTGGTCCAATTCCTCACGGGAACTGACTGGTTTGAACGTGACCTCAATAACTTCAGGACGAGATTTGGATTGCACGCTGTTCTCAATTGATATTACACTTTTGTTGAGCATATCAACGGCGGTTGCGAGTTGTGCCAAGAAAGTCATATTTTTTTGTTGATTATTATTAATCACTACTTGGTTCGCTACGATCGTTGACAGTGTAGCGTTAGGGGCATTGCCACACATTTCCGGCTCTGATAAAAACTCTACGGTCCCAACTGGAAGATTACGTTCAACGTCGCTAGGTTGGGTTACTTCAATATCGGTGTTTGAGGATATGTTTTCCTCGTAAACGATCATGTCTGATGGATCGTCAAGTGCAAAAGCCTGCAATTTGAATTGAAACCAGTTATTTTATCAGATCACTTACATACAATAAAATTAGTTATCATTTCTTCATTGTTCTTCAATTCATCGATTGCAAATTCGGCAGTCGGCTCGTTTTCCAGATTCGTTAAAAATTCATTAAAATCCTTGACAGTTCCCTGGTTAATTTTTGGTACTTTTTTAGCAATGTTCGCATAGCGAACCTTTTTGACTTCCGGTTGTGCATCCTTTTCATCCGCTTCCGTGTCCGGCATTGATTCCATTCTGTTCAGTTCATTTAGAGCCTTGTCGTAAGATAGGAATTCGCGTTTCAGCGTACACCTGATCTTTTCTCAATTCGCATTCGGACAGGAGTTCTCATCTCGGCACAATTTTGTTACTGATGAATTTTTCGGCCAATGAAGAATGCCCTTATTTTCCCATCGTGATGGTACAACGCAGAGGCACATCTCACCATTTTCAACCGTTTGAATAATTTTAAACGGCATGTTGATCAATTTTAGCCACTGAAGGAACGAAATGAATAAAACCACTCAACTTAAAACTTCGTTTTTAATTTTAAATTTAAAGTAGAAAACTTTTGTTTCTATGTGTTCGTGCTGCTACACTTTTTTACGGTACACAGCTACGGCGAGTAGCGTAGAACAAAATGTCAATAGACCACTGCTCGTCGGCATCTATTGCAAACCGCCTTGTCGCCTTTTCGTTTACCGGGTAGATTTCAAAGAGGTACATTTCTAGAGTAACATGTGAAAAGATCATAGGTGAAAAATGAGAACAATTACACGTATTTAGAATATGTTAAATTATAAATAAGATTTAGTATAATTTTTTTTCGAATTGCCCAGTTACATTCATGCAGAGAGTATAACGCGTATATAAATAAATACGAATTTTATCGGTAATATTATGTCAAACATCATGGAATTCAACAAAACGTTATTTATTGGTTTCTGTTCCGTTTAATTTTTAATGAAAGATGTTCGAAATGTGCCAAGCACGTTTTTGACAGTATATCCCAAAAGCAACGCTTTACTTATTGTGTAGAAACGTTTACTTCAGTAAATCTATATATATATATATATATATATATATATATATATATATATATATATATATATATATATATATATATATATATATATATATATATATATATATATATATATATATATATATATATATATATATATATATATATATATATATATATATATATATATATATATATATATATATATATATATATATATATATATATATATATATATATATATATATATATATATATATATATATATATATATATATATATATATATATATAGATTTACTGAAGTAAACGTTTCTACACAATAAGTAAAGCGTTGCTTTTGGGATATACTGTCAAAAACGTGCTTGGCACATTTCGAACATCTTTCATTAAAAATTAAACGGAACAGAAACCAATAAATAACGTTTTGTTGAATTCCATGATGTTTGACATAATATTACCGATAAAATTCGTATTTATTTATATACGCGTTATACTCTCTGCATGAATGTAACTGGGCAATTCGAAAAAAATTATACTAAATCTTATTTATAATTTAACATATTCTAAATACGTGTAATTGTTCTCATTTTTCACCTATGATCTTTTCACATGTTACTCTAGAAATGTACCTGTTTGAAATCTACCCGGTAAACGAAAAGGCGACAAGGCGGTTTGCAATAGATGCCGACGAGCAGTGGTCTATTGACATTTTGTTCTACGCTACTCGCCGTAGCTGTGTACCGTAAAAAAGTGTAGCAGCACGAACACATAGAAACAAAAGTTTTCTACTTTAAATTTAAAATTAAAAACGAAGTTTTAAGTTGAGTGGTTTTATTCATTTCGTTCCTTCAGTGGCTAAAATTGATCAACATGCCGTTTAAAATTATTCAAACGGTTGAAAATGGTGAGATGTGCCTCTGCGTTGTACCATCACGATGGGAAAATAAGGGCATTCTTCATTGGCCGAAAAATTCATCAGTAACAAAATTGTGCCGAGATGAGAACTCCTGTCCGAATGCGAATTGAGAAAAGATCAGGTGTACGCTGAAACGCGAATTCCTATCTTACGACAAGGCTCTAAATGAACTGAACAGAATGGAATCAATGCCGGACACGGAAGCGGATGAAAAGGATGCACAACCGGAAGTCAAAAAGGTTCGCCATGCGAACATTGCTAAAAAAGTACCAAAAATTAACCAGGGAACTGTCAAGGATTTTAATGAATTTTTAACGAATCTGGAAAACGAGCCGACTGCCGAATTTGCAATCGATGAATTGAAGAACAATGAAGAAATGATAACTAATTTTATTGTATGTAAGTGATCTGATAAAATAACTGGTTTCAATTCAAATTGCAGGCTTTTGCACTTGACGATCCATCAGACATGATCGTTTACGAGGAAAACATATCCTCAAACACCGATATTGAAGTAACCCAACCTAGCGACGTTGAACGTAATCTTCCAGTTGGGACCGTAGAGTTTTTATCAGAGCCGGAAATGTGTGGCAATGCCCCTAACGCTACACTGTCAACGATCGTAGCGAACCAAGTAGTGATTAATAATAATCAACAAAAAATTATGACTTTCTTGGCACAACTCGCAACCGCCGTTGATATGCTCAACAAAAGTGTAATATCAATTGAGAACAGCGTGCAATCCAAATCTCGTCCTGAAGTTATTGAGGTCACGTTCAAACCAGTCAGTTCCCGTGAGGAATTGGACCACTTGGAAGCCGATCTCAAAAACGAATCAAACATGTTGCGTTATATTGAAAAACTAAGTTCCATTTGTGGAACTACTGGTAAATCGGATGGAATTGACAGTGCGTACCGCCTTATCGACTGCATGGCAACTCGAGAAATGATAAACATGTGCTCTTGGACAGGACAAACTCGAGAAAATTGCGATCAAACATAACCTAGGTCTACCAAATGGAGCGATTGAATCTGACGTGGGTTCAGTTAAGATTCCGCTTAAATTTTACACCAAGTTCCGTGAACTTTTCTTCTGAATCATTAAGTTGGCAGACCGAGAGTTCTCAGAAGCATCCTGTGAGAAGTTCTTGAAGGGTATAATGAAAAAGAGCAAACAACGATTGGCCTCCAAAGTTGCGTCAACACACAAGAACCGACCGAAGAACCTAAAATATGAAACCAAGAAGAGTAATATTAGCGGAACCTCATAGAAAAACGGATAACACATATTTGTTCCTTCAATATAATTTAATTTATTTTCACAATGCAATGTTTCTTTTATTTTTCATCATCAATGAATTAAAGTATGAAGTAAAGGTATAAAAATTGCGTCTCCAGAGTTATTATTTGGAATAATTACCATTTTACATTTGATATCACTCAAATTAAAATTTTTAATGAAGTTATTTGTTCGATTAGAACGATAAATGTGCAACACACTAGAACGAATAGGAGTTTCGAAAAATGAATGAAGTTGTTTCAAACAACAGCCTCTTATTTGTATTTTCTTGTGGCTGTCCTGGATAGCAAAGTTCATAGCAACGATCTCATTTGATTTAGTCAAAAACCACTGATTAGCGATGTCATTGCACAATGAAAAATCCTTAAATTCAATCTGTCCAAATACTCTCGTTTCATTTCCAATGATTATATCATTGTCCAACACATCTAAATCGATTAATTCTTTTTTAACACAGGCTGAGTGTCTTTCATACCGAATCCCAAGTCGACATTTTTTGATATTTGATTCAATTCACTGAGTAGTTTAGCGATTTGCGATAGTGGATGCCTTCCTGATCGAACTAGATATTTAACTTGAAACAGTTTGTTTTCAAAAGGATACGCACTGATTTTTGGTAAAATTCCGAATCGTTTGACATCATCCACTAAATGGCTCAGATTATGAACGTTACTCGAAATGTAATCTTCTCCGTAAAATGTCTTGAAATGATCGTGAGCATGTTCGCTAACTCAATCAAATCAGTAAAATTTTCTGAGGAACAAATTGTAATAGAACAAAATAAGGATAAAAAATGCTCATAAACTTCCGGCAATAGAATTGGTTTTAAAACAACTATTGATATGTAGTGGAGAAAAGTTCGAAATTCAAGACCTTTCCAATGCGCTATGCAGTCAAGTCCTCGAAGTGCCCTGTGAATCTCACGTGGCATCTTGAGTTCCAGCAGTCTCTTGGAAAGATTGATTGCAACATTTGCAGGCCATTTTGTGTTAAGGCTACCAAATTTACCGTCTCGCCACCCAAGCAGAAGTTTTTTCATGATACCTAAATCTATTAGATGTAGAGAGTCTGCTACTGGGAAATCCTTGACCATGTCTATATTGAGTCTTAACAGTGGAGTGTCTTCCTTGTGATGTGTACCATACTTTTTGTTTCGAAAATCAGCGTCAGTCCTCGGTGGACACCCTGCCCGAGGGAAATAATTTGTATGTGATACGTAAGAGTATTCTCCAATTGTTGTGCATTTCTGGCACCCATTTTGCGCATTAAAGTAAGCGGTCCCTGAAATCGCAAATTGAGTTCATAACTTGCAGTACTTCAAAATATGTCTGTGTATGCAAACCTTTTATGAACGCCCTCGCTGGAGAATCGCACACGAAACACCTAATGGATACTATAACTTTGTGGCCATTAATATAAATTCCCTCCTGATAAATTTTCTCCATCTCAGCAACGAATGGTGACAAAAATGTTCCAACGTTTGTTGGTTTTTGTTTGCCTGCGTAAATTCCCACAATCATTGGTGCAACTTGGGGGTATTCGTCAATATTAATCAAAATCGGCCAAAATTCGTCCTTCGAGCTTCTGTAAACCGGAAGTCCATCAATATTAATTTTTAATGATATATTTGATGGCCCAGTGCTTTCCGAGAGCACCCTCTCAAGACAGTTCTTGACCCCTTGGTGCCAATATTGCCCGTTCTCCATCTGTTGAAGGTCCACCGACTGGATCGTCAATAAGGTTCTTGGATCACGGGGTAATATATTCGAAAGGCGAATGTTCAGAATAGCTAACAATTCATTCAAAACTGAATGACGAATGTTGTTCTTGACCGCCCAACAACGCAGATTATCCAGAAGACGCAAGTTGGCGAAAGTTTCATCTGCCGGATCAGGGTCAATGTATTCTTCCTCATATGCAGGCAGTTCCCATCTTTCCGATTCATCCAATAAGTGCAACTTACGGTTTTGATCCAGTTCGTAACCGCCATCCGTTTCCCTGGAACCAGCACTTTCTATAGAGCTGCTTGTTTCTGGTTTCGGGTATATTGTACTACGGACAGGTTGTTGCACCTTTTGGAACAAAAGTGGGTTTATGTTAAGAATTTTATAAAAATTCTTCTTCACTTTTCGCTTGAAAGTGCCAGAAGTTTTAATTTTTTTCCAAGAATTCATGTTTTATATGTAACTTTTAAATATTTTTAGGAAAATGATTGTTTATTTTGTTTACAAAATTGAAAATTTAAAACAGCTTTGCGAAAGATTGTCTTTGACTGCATTGCTTTATTAAGGTTGGTTCTAAAGCAAAATTAAATTTGCTGGCAGTGTTTTATAACAGAGTTAGCTACACTAAGGTTTTTTTTTTACACGGTTTTTTTTGCACGGTTCTTTTTTACACGGCTTTTTTTACACGGTTTTCGCAATTAGCACGGTTTTTTTTGCACGGTTTTCGCAATTAACACGGTTTTTCGCAAAAATATTCTAAGTCCTTTTAAAGGCAAAGACTTAGACGATTTCTCAACAATTTTTTTGCACGGGTTTCGCAAAAATGTTCTAAGTCCTTTTGGAGGCAAAAAACTTTTGCCGATTTTTGATCATTTTTTTTTTGCGCGGATTACGCAATTAACACGGTTTTAGCAAAAATCCTTATGAAGGCAAAAGACTTAGACGGTTTTTGACCAAGTTTTTTTTGCACGGATTTTGAAATTTACACGGTTTCTGCTTTTCCATTTTGAATGCAAAGAATTTCGAAGATTTTTGGAAAAGTGGAAGTGATTGCTTTTGGAACAGCATTAACGAGTAGATGCCAAATGTTCATGTCTGAGGCCATTTAGAAAACCAAGATGGCGACTTCCGGTTCAGTGGAATTCTCTGAAACCCCATCAATATGGCTATTTTTGGAACGGGATTGATGAGTGGACGTCAGATATCGATGTTTAAGGCCATTTTGAAAACCAAGATGGCGACTTCCGGTTCAGTGGAATTCTCTGAAACCCCATCAATATGGCTATTTTTGGAACGGGATTGATGAGTGGACGTCAGATATCGATGTTTAAGGCCATTTTGAAAACCAAGATGGCGACTTCTGGTTCAGTGGAATTCTCTGAAACCCCATCAATATGGCTATTTTTGGAACGGGATTGATGAGTGGACGTCAGATATCGATGTTTAAGGCCATTTTGAAAACCAAGATGGCGACTTCCGGTTCAGTGAAATTCTCTGAAACCCCATCAATATGGCTATTTTTGGAACGGGATTGATGAGTGGACGTCAGATATCGATGTTTAAGGCCATTTGGAAAACCAAGATGGCGATCTCCGGTTCAGTGGAATTCTCTGAAACCCCATCATTATGGGTATTTTTGGAACGAAATTGATGAGTGAACGTCAGATATCGACGTTTAAGGCCATTTTGAAAACCAAGATGGCGATTTCCGGTCCAGTGGAAGTCTCTGAAACCCCATGAATATGGGTATTTTTGGAACGGGATTGATGAGTGGCCGTCAGATATCGATGTTTAAGGCCATTTTAAAAACCAAGAAGGCGACTTCCGGTTCAGTGGAATTCTCTATAACCCAATCAGCATGCATATTTTCAGAGCGGGCCTAATAGAGCGCATGAGATCAGTGTCAGAGGCCATTTGGAAAACCAAGATGGCGACTTCAGGTTCATTGGAATTCTCTAAAATCGAATCAATATGGGTATTTTTGGAATGGAATTGACGAATAGACGCTAGATATCGATGTCTGGTGCCATATTGAAATTCAAGATGGTGACTTCCGGTTCTGTGGAATTCTCCAAAGCCCAATCAATATGAGTATTTTTGGAACGGGATTGATGAGTAGGTGCCAAATATCAATGTCTGAGACCATTTCGAAAATCAAGATGGCTACTTCGGTTTAGTAAAATTTTCAATTATCACAACAATGTGAGAATTTTTGTAATAGCGTTAATGAATAGATACCGGATGTCAATTCCGGAAGTCATGTTTTCATCTAAGATGGTGACTTCTATTTTAGTGCCAAGACGATGTTTTAAATATAAAGACACGCGGCGAGAAAAACAGTAAATTTGGCTGCACGGTTTTACAAATTATTTGTCTGCTAGTTTTGGCAACCAGGAATATTGTGTAAACAGCGAGTGACTTGTAGTTTTAATGAATGCTTGGCGAATTCCTTTTTTGAAATATTTCCCACAATACTCAATCATGTAACTTGGAAACGCATTGATTTAGTTACTGAGACTGTCTACATGTTTTTCGTTGCACTAGAAAAAATGTATCGATGATGCAGGATGCAGACATGCATTTCTTTTCATTTCAATCTCGATACTCCCCACGCATTACTTCCCAAATCCGCCATATTTGTTTACATTGCTAGTTTGGAACCGTTGTTATGGGTTCGATTGGAACTTTTGGCTTCAGTCTTCGCGCATCTCTATAAGCATCATCTCTGCTTTAGTGTACATCTCATTCATCTTAAGGGGGCTTCTGGTGTAGTGGGCAAAAAAATCGACTTCTTTTTTATCCGCTTAATTGTTAGTATTGAGCCTCTAGAATCGTATCCCGCAATCTCGGTGACCACGCTGAACTTCTTTTGTTTTAAACAGCCATGCATTCCTCGCGCGTATTTGCTGTGACACACGCAGATTTCAATCTATCGGCAACAATTTTCTTAAGACTGACAGCGATAAAAATACAGTGTGAACAATACACTTTAAACTACTTCCACCCAAATTTTTAAGAGAAAACACCAAATGGATTGTTTTCCACGTCATTTTTTCCGTGATGCAATTTGATATGGAGTATCATTTAATAGCGTTTTTTCGAAACCGCGTTTTTCAAATTGGTGAACACGATAACTCAAAAACTAATCAAAGAATTGACTTGATTTTTTTTTATGAAAATGCACAACATGTGTAGCCTGTCGGTGAACCACAGAAAACGGAATGAAAAAATTGTTCTCTCTATTATTTTGAAGAAAAGTGCACGAATTTTACAGAAAAATATGAGATTTTTCGGTTTAAATGAAGCCATTTTCCTAAACTCGAACTTTTTTTTGGGTTCATCGAGTAACTACAAGTCTAAGCTTTACAAATTTTGCTTAATTTCCTGTGTCAAACAATTTTATCAAGTGTCATCGTGTTAGCCGCGGCGCTCCTCGACGTGGAATTGGTTGGACGTCTACTCTTGGAACGTTCGTATGTGTGGCTCTGCGTGGCTGCCGACCCTATTCTGCGCGGCGTGTAACGTGAGACGACTAATCTCACCTCACTCTACGTGACTTCACCCAATTCTGAAGAGTCACTTCGGGTGACGTGAGACTCCCATTTAACCGCAATGAGGAATCTCACCTAACCCGAGTCGACTCTCAGAATCGGGTGAGAAAAGTCACGTAAAGTGAGGTAAGTTTCGTCGTCTCACGTCACATGCCGCGCAGAATAAGGCCGTGCAAATATTTTTTTCGTACAGAATAAACGTACAAATTTAAAGCTTAACATTACATAAAAGATGCATTGTTCCCTTGCCTTCAAAATCGTAAAACAAAATAACTTTCGGTTTGAGCACTTTACACCAGACGCCCCCCTTAATAATACAGCGAAGACCTGATTTTATTATTTCCCCCTGATTATGTCAGCTTTTTGATTCGACTTTGAGTCTCGCATGAAGATTCGCTCGATGAGCTCTAGCAGACGAACCAACTCAAATTCGAGTAAATCCATTCATGAGCACATTTTTCTTATCTTATAAATGCAAAATATACAAAAATAAATGTATCTTTTTGTTTTACGCTGGATATTTATACTAAATAATCAGAACCATCTTGGGTGTTACAATGACGCCAGACCTCTGGCAACTGCATATTTGTCAATCCATTTCCAAAACACTCCATGTTGTGAGTTATACAGAATATCGCTAAGCCGATAGTCTCAATGTTGTATTTCAAAATGGCCTCAGACATTGATCTCTATCATGCGCTCATTAGGCCCGCTCGGAAAATATGCATACTGATTGGGTTATTGAAAATTCTGTTAGACCGGAAGTCGTCATCTTGGTATTCCAAATGGCCTCAGGCATCGATATTTGGTGCCTACTCGTTAACACTGTACCGAAAACAACCATATTGTTAAAGTGCGGGACAAAAGTAAACCTCAAGATCCGACGTTTCCACTTTTCCAAAAACCTAAGGAATTGGAAAAAGCAAAAACCGTGCTACTTGCATAATCCGTGCAAAAAAACCTGTTCAAAAATCGTCTAAGTCTTTTGCCTTCAAAAGGACTTACAACATTTTTGATAAAACTCCGAAATCATCCCTTTTCCTAAAATCGTCTAAGTCTTTTGCATTGAATGTAACGCGGTTTTTTTGCACGGTTTTCTGAATTAACACGGTTTTTTTTTACACGGATTTCGCAATTAACGCGGTTTTTTTTACACGGATTTCGCAATTAACGCGGTTTTTTTTACACGGATTTCGCAATTAACGCGGTTTTTTTTGCACGGTTTTTTTTACACGGTACGTATCCCCCGTGTAAAAAAACCTTAGTGTATTTAATTTTTAAAGCACGACAATGCAGTTATAAAACCATTTATAAAACTAAAAGGAATTTCGCATGATGCACTCAGTGATAGACTTTATTGAAGTTTTAAAGATAGCTCTAAGGTATTTTTGAGAAGTTCTATATGTGGCATTGATTGAAACAGTTATAAAGCATAGGCAACTTCGGTATCCACAATAAAACCATTATAAAGCTTATATAAAACCGAAAGGCATTCGATTTGCTACTTGGGATAAACTGAATATACTGGAAGAGGATTGTTTTATGACCAATAATGTAACTTGACATTACAACGCGTCACAAATTAGAACCTTCAGCGTATTTCATTAAAAGTCAAAATATCTGCTTGTTGTGACCAACGGGAAAAACGTGCAATAGTCCGAAAAACGGCGCCCGTCCAGCAAGTATCGTGAAGGGAACAAATTTCTTTTCTGCTGGTAGAATTAATGCCACAACGCGATATCACAATTGTTGGTAACAATGCAGGCGGGTATATTTGCGTTTGCTCCACTCGGTGGTTATCTTTAAACTAACTGATAGTTGAGCGGCAGCCGAACCTTCTCACTTATCAGTGCGTGCTTGTAGGTACTAGTGCAAGTAATATTCGCATCTGTGAGTGAGGGGGTTCGCTGTGCTGGTCGAATAATATTTTCATGGCATAGCGCGGTGTTCAACGTTATATATACAGAACGGTAATCTGGTTTTCGATTACCCGCGCATTTGAATTTAGCGAAAATCATCGTGACAGATTGTTTATCAAGAAACTTATCTGAAAATAGCAGTAGGAGAATGTACTAGCAGATTACTATGCAATCAATCTAGTTGATCCGATACCAGGGTTGTAGCAGGAGGAACAATTAATTCGGAAAAAAGTCAAATGTTTAGAAAAAAATGATTTAAAAATAGTCATTTGGCGGAAAAAAACAGACTACAAATGTTTACAAATGTCTGCCTATGTGTATACTGTGTTTTTGCATAAAAAAGTCTTGGCGCTACTCGCTTTGCGGAATTTTCGGCTTTGGTTTCAACAACATTGCAGTCGATTCATAGGGTACAGTGTCATTTTATAGCTAGTGCTAGGATCCTATACTGACTGAGAATTATTCCTGGTCGCAGTTCGAACATACGACGACAAGCATGGTGTGCATGGGTGCTTATTTGTTGTGTGGCAGGGGGAAACAACAAAGTATGTTTATGGCTATGTATGTGTGTACGTATGAGTGTGCTGTACTCAGCAGAGATGAATTATTCACCTTCATTCTTGTTCACGGCCGTATCCGTCATTCGTACGAATGAATACTTTCGAACGAGTTCGAAAATGGTATTCTTGTTTACGTTCGTATCCGCACACGAACGATACGAACGTAGTTCGTGTGCGAAAAAGTGTTGCCGCAACTGTCAAAAATTTCAACATGATGAAAAATTATAAAGGTGGCCACATTTTTCTGTATGAGTGAGGTCGAGATGTACAGGTGTCCACATTTTTTCTATTTGTGCGTCTGCAGCCAGTTTTTTCGACCAAAAAAAGAGAATAAAGTACACTCAAAAAAAAGTAAACGTTATGCCTATTGATTTTACACATATATTTTTGCGATTAACGGAGGCATATAGACACTATTTGCTGGCACATAAACCGAATGTGTGTATTTACAAGAAATATTAATCTTACATTCACATTTCATAACTATTAAGCACATAAAACCCCATTGTATAACAATATGTACATATAACTTATGTGTGTGCATACATAGTTTATACAGTTGACACATAGAAGGTATGTGTGCGCGTGATAACAATAGCATTTCTTCTTCATATGGGTTTTAAGCGGTTTGAAGCAAATAGAATTAACGTTTGGATTTTTTTCAGTGTAGAAAAATAATGCGCGTGGTCCCATACTTAGTTCTGATTGGTTAGTGATGTAAATTTTAGCCCTTTTGTGATCCCGAACGCCATACTTATTTTCACCACGTGCCTACAAGCTTCGTTTCGATTGGTTGGTTTGTTGATAGTGTGTTTCGCGATCCTGGGCGCCATGATTAATTTCACTAGCAACAAACCAACACACTCAAACGTGACGAATGGTAACACATGTATGTACTGTAATCAGTTAACTGACGTCCCTATCTCTACACGCTCGTAAAAAGTTACTCAGACTCTGAGTAGTTTTTAACTCAGTTTTGAATGATGTTCGTGAACGTCAAAAATTGAGTTGACAGGTATAATATCTCTGAGTAACTCTGACTCTCTTTTTGGGTATTACACAAGAAACCGTTTTGGAGTTACCAAATGGAAAAGCCATTTTTCGCCAAGTTAAAAATTCCAAGCGTCATCCGCCATTTTCCATTAGTAGGTACAGGCTCGTTTAGTTATCGTTCATCAGCTTTTTAAAAATAATTTGTTCAAATATTTATAATAGTTGGAGCTAGAATTGTAGTGTTTGTGGTAAAATACATTTAAATTTTAAGAGTGGATTTGAGCAACCTGCATGCAGAACATTTCAGAAGTGGTGGATACTGAAACGGTAATGAAGTTACGAGGTAATATTTACGCTATACTTACAAAAAAAAACATAAAATTTAATAAACTGAAGTTTCTTTAAGTATTATTGTAAAAATATTCCATGAGAAAAGAAAGCCTGGATTGTATTACATCCAAAACAAAATTTTTACGGCCAATTTCTTCACTGGATGAAAATAGGTTTAGCTCCAGTTCAGATGCAACAATCGATCGTGAACCAGTTTAAATAGGAATCGGTTGTTGCACTTCAGTTGAACTCCGGAAAGAAATGATTTAGAATTCCAAGTCATGATCCGGGTGTTTCCCAGTAAAGTTCAGCCGGAAATGAGCCGGATTCCGGCTGGCTCCAGTTAGTATTCAAGCTCCAGTGACACAACCTATTCTAACTAGAATCGTTTGTATCACTGGAGCCGGAATACTAACTGGAACCAGCTGGAATTCTGACTCATTTCTGGCTGAACTTTACTGGGTTTTAATGAAATATTGCACTCATAAATTGAGTATCATTCTACCCAAACTCTGAGAAATTTCAACTCAATTTTTGGCTTTTTTGTCTACTCAAAAATTGGGTAAGCTTCTGCTCATAATATGAGTAATAATCGCTCAATTTTTGGTTTTGTTAAAGTTCTACTGAACCCAAAATTTGAGTAATGTTCAACTCAAAGTCTGAGTAATAATCACTCAATTTTTGGTTTTGTTAAAGTTGTACTGAACTCAAAATTTGAGTAATTTTCAACTCAAAATCTGAGTAATAGTGACGCACTTTTAGGTTTAGTGTGGATTATATTGTACTCAAAAACCGAGTAATAATTACTCAGTTTTTGGTTCAGGCAGGCTTGCTCAAATTTGAGTAACTCTGGAATTACTCAATTTAAGGGTTGTTCCACTTTATCTGGAAATGGGTGGGATTAAACTCAATTTTGAGTTACTTTTTACGAGCGTGTACATACAGAGTTTGACAATAGGTTACATCGATTTTCCACCGATCGATGGGGGTCAGTTTGGCAACGTCAAAATCGGTTGAAATGTTGCAGTAAACAATAGAAAACAATGCACACTTTCTTTGATTTGATGCAAACAAAAGTGCTCCTCGTTCGTATTTAGAACAAATTTCGTTACAATCAATGCTCTTATGTTGACTACGATAATGTGACGTCATGTCACCCTCTTGACTATAACGCATCTCGAAGTGAGGTTGTCATTTTTATTTCAACGATTTTGAACCCTGTCAAACCATTCGGAAAACGGTTCGGATTCCGGAATAAATTCCAGCTCAATAGCAGCAACCGATTAAGTCGTAATAGTTTGTTGTACATGAGCTGGAATGCATTCAGGATTCCGAACGGGTTTGCGAAAGGATTTGACCGAGAAGATTTGACGGAGAAAATAAAAACGCACGGTGTCGTACTTCGCTTGTCTATTTGCAGAAATTCAAGGAAAACGGTTAATATTTCATAAAAAATTGTTTTGTCGAATATTTGAATTTGTTGTATTTTAAATAATTGTAATTAGTGAACATATTTAAAATACTTCTGTTGACGGAATGGGAATCATTCTGGTACTTATGTAATGCATGTCATTGTGAGTGTACTTTAAGTATTTAAAGAACATATTTTATGCATCAAAATATTTTGTAATTCGCTATACTTCAATTCTATTTTTTTTTCCTTTTTTATTTCGACTATGTTAGTCACATTTTTTTTACGTTTTAACGACATTCAATTAGCTAGAGATTACTGGGTAGGGAAAGTTATGAAACTTACAGCCATAGTACTCAAGTGAGAGCAAGGATGTGAAGTAAACAGATCGGAAAACTAGAAGTGGCAGGGTCATTAGAACAGGCTTAATATCGTACGGGCTTAATCTTTGCCTTCTGTTAATGAGGGTCGAGCTTAGGCAGAATAACTACGAATCACCCGAGTTCACTAACATGTGTCCTGAAAAAGGTAGACGTATCTATCTTTACCGTGACAATTCTATACTGTAAGACAATTACTGTAAATTTGTTGAGTTATTTATACATATTTATGCTACTTTATGTACGAGCTGGTACTTAAAGTTTTCAAATAAGTATGGCTTTGGCACTAAGACTAGCCACACCGGAGCATAGGTATTAACGATTTACTAACCGCCATAATTACACGACACCGCATCGGCGGTTGGCAAGCAAGTTGGGTTAATAGCGAGTGCGTGTATTTGGCAACCTCTTACAACCAAAGCCAACGTTGCTATTCGCAGAAAGGAAGTAAAACAAAATGGACGTTGTTGAACCAGCAGGATCTTCCAATAATGGAATCTTTCGGCCCAAGGCCAAAGCTGCTATCAAAAAGCGGAAGTTGATTGGTTCTGAATCTTGCCAATACCGGAATATTTTTAGCTGTGGAGGCCAATACGAAGGCTAATGACAGCATCTATCGAAACCGCCAAGCTTTCGATTATTTCGATCGATTTCAGTAGCTATGTTTCCAATAAATATTATGAGTTGGAACATACCAAAGTTGAATTTAGAAACTAAAATAATTTGAATTATAATTGAAAACCTCTTTTACTCTGATGTAATTTGTCATTCGTTGATTTTAACCACTTCCAGCAAATGGTTGGTTAATATGAACTAAAGTTTCCCGCATTTTTCTTCTCCAAGACTTCTTTTAAATCCAGTGCAACTATTTAATATAGCAATAGAGAACATTCGTAGTCCGGTGCTCATTTTGTAGAAAACCTTGAAGAAATTCAATATTCATCGTGCTACTTTTACTGAAAAAGCCCTGCAGCGTCCCAGTCAAAAAGGGCAAGTTGCTGGCTAGCGGGGGCCTATTTGCCAACTCAGATGCGCTAATTGCTCTTCAATTTGCCAGCAATTTACTGGCAATTAGGGGGCTATTTTAAATACAACATTTGGGCGATTTGCCGCCGTCATTTTTTTGCCGCTCTACCCGCCCTTAAATCGCCCCAAATCGCCCAGGGGACGCGCCATTTTATCGTCCTGAATTGCCTGATATGAAAATTAAAAATAATAATTATTTACGGATTCATCATCTACTCACATAAATTTATCAGTACACTAGGTAATCACCACCAAACTATAGGAAGAATCGATGGTGTATATAGAATGTAAAGAAATAATTTCTCATTCAATAAAATAAACTAAATTAATTAATAAAAATTTTAATCTAAATATAAATAATAGTATTAATAAATAATAAAATATAAAAACTATTTTTACAATAATTTAAATTTAACATGATCTAAAATGAAAATTCATATCTTTGACACCACAAATCAATATTTTAATTAAACTATTTAAATTAAAGTCATAAAATTTAAATATAATAATAAAAATAAAAATAAAATTAAAACTATAAATTCTAATCTTAAAAGAGTACAAAGTAAATGTTTTCGTCTAGAAATAAAAGTAATACAACTAAATATAAATATTATAATAATAATAAAATTAATAAATAAATTTGTCATTAGTTTTAATAGTTTAAAAAAACATTAGTCTTGTAAACTAAAAATAAATTATTTTTTTTAAAACTTCAAGAAAAAGAAATTTTTCCTATCATTAACTCCCAAAGCTAATATTTTAATTAAACTATTTCTTGATATTTTTATATTTTTAATAATCTTATGTTTTTTAATATCTTTTATTTTTATACAAATAAAACATCCTTTAGCCATAGGCTTAATACTTTTAATTCAAACTACTTTAATTTCTTTAAATATTGGAATATTAATAAAAACTTTCTGATTTTCTTATATTTTATTTCTTGTATTTATAGGAGGAATACTAGTTTTATTTATTTATGTAACTTCTCTTTCATCAAATGAAATATTTTCTATATCCTTTAAATTAATTTTCTTATTTTTAATTTCTTTTATATTTATAATTATTTTAATATTTCTATTTGACAATATAATAATAGAAAATTTTTTAATAAATAATGAAATAAATATTTTTACAAATTTTAATATATTTTTTTCCGAAGATATTTTATCTTTAAATAAAATATATAATTTTCCAACTAATATAATTACATTATTATTAATTAATTATCTTTTTTTAACTCTTCTTGTAACAGTAAAAATTACAAAAAAAATTATGGTCCTTTACGACCAATAAATTAATGAATAAACCTTTACAAAAATCTCATCCCTTAATTAAAATTATAAATAATTCATTAATTGATTTACCTACACCAATTAATATCTCTGCATTATGAAATTTTGGATCTTTATTAGGATTATGTTTAATTATTCAAATCTTAACTGGTTTATTTTTAGCAATACATTATACTGCAGATATTGAAACAGCTTTTAATAGAGTTAATCATATTTATCGAGATGTTAATAATGGATGATTTTTACGAATTTGCCATGCTAATGGAGCATCATTTTTTTTTGCTTGTTTATTTATTCATGTAGGACGAGGAATTTACTATAATTCATATATTTTTATTCCCACTTGAATAATTGGAGTAATTATTTTATTTATAGTAATAGCTACAGGATTTCTTGGATATGTTTTACCTTGAGGTCAAATATCTTTTTGAGGAGCTACAGTTATTACTAATTTATTATCTGCTATTCCATATTTAGGAAATGATCTTGTTCAATGAATTTGAGGAGGATTTGCTGTTGATAATGCTACTCTAACTCGATTTTTTACTTTTCATTTTATTTTACCCTTTATTATTTTAGCATTAACTATAATTCATTTAATATTTTTACATCAAACTGGATCTAATAATCCTTTAGGATTAAATAGTAATATTGATAAAATTCCTTTTCATCCATATTTTGTATACAAAGATTTAATTGGATTTATTATATTTATTTGAATTTTAATAACTTTTATTTGAAAATTTACTATTTATTAATAGATCCTGAAAATTTTATTCCTGCAAATCCTTTAGTTACTCCTATTCATATTCAACCAGAATGATATTTTTTATTTGCATATGCTATTTTACGATCAATTCCTAATAAATTAGGAGGTGTAATTGGATTAGTAATTTCTATTGCTATTTTATTTATTCTCCCATTTATTCACTTAAATAAATTTCGAGGATTTCAATTTTATCCATTAAATCAAATTTTATTTTGAAATTTAGTTATTATTTTTTCTTTATTAACCTGAATTGGAGCTCGACCTGTAGAAACTCCATATGTACTTACAGGACAAATTTTAACCGTATTATATTTTTCTTATTTTATTCTTAATCCATTATTATCAAAATATTGAGACAATAAATTAAACTAATTAATTAATAAACTTTTATAGTATATGTCTTGAAAACATAAAAAAAGAAGTAAAATCTTCTATTAATTTTTTTATTACTAAAAATCATTCATTATATTATAAAAAATATAATAAAATTTTTAAAACCAATAAAAAAAATAAATAATTCAAAGATATAGGTAAAAATCTTTTTCAAGCTAAATATATTAATTTATCATAACGAAATCGTGGTAATGTCCCTCGAACTCAAATAAATATAAAAGCAATAACTGTAAGTTTAAAAAAAAATCTATAAATATCACTTCCTAAAAAAATTACACAAAATAATATTCTTATAAATAAAATTCTTGAATATTCTGCTAAAAAAATTAATGCAAATCCTCCTCTTCTATATTCAACATTAAATCCTGAAACTAATTCAGATTCTCCTTCAGCAAAATCAAAAGGTGTTCGATTAGTTTCAGCTAAACATGATGCAAATCAAACTAATCTTAAAGGAAAACAAAATAAAATAAATCAACTATATTTTTGAAATTCAAAAAAAAAAATAAAAAATTATAATTTCCAATTAAAAAAATAAAATTTAATAAAATTAAAGCCAATCTTACTTCATAAGAAATTGTTTGAGCAACTCTTCGTAATCCTCCTAATAAAGAATAATTTGAATTAGATGATCAACCTGCAATTATTACTGTATAAACTCCTAAACTAGTAATACAAAAAAAAAATAATACTCCTAAATCA